>NC_090927.1:911252829-911564495 GCF_040938575.1 Ambystoma mexicanum | reverse complement strand
TTAAAGGAACCCAAACTTTCCGTACAAGATACCTGGGTCCATTCAATGTCACCTCCATGATAAATCCTGTGGCGGTCAGACTACCTTTGCCGTCAAACATGCAGATTCATCCTGTGTTCCACGTGTCTCTCCTTAATCCTGTTCAACCTGGGACCCCAGTAGCAACACCACCGCAGCCACTAGTAGTTGCCGGGGAGCCAGAATTCGAAGTCAAGGACATCCTAGATTCAAAGTACGTCAGATCCAAGTTATACTACTTAGTAGACTGGAAGGGGGTATGGTCCACAAGACAGGACATGGGAGCCTTGTGAGTACATTCATGCACCTCGCTTGCTTAGACGATTTCATCAAAACCTTCCAACCAAACCAGGACCAGGCAGAAGAGCCACCTTGAGAGGGGCCTTGGGGGGGAGTGCTGTCATCCCTCCAAGATGTCCGGCTGGAGCCAGGCCACGATCACCTACATGGCCCTCAAGGGCCTCTCCATCCCTCCAAAGACCCACTTGGAGTCAGACTTGGCGCTTGTGGCTGCAGACTCACTCACTCCCATAGGATAACATTGGGGATTGGACTTGTAGTGCATTGATGGGGACAAGATGGATGCCCCCACATATTTCGGTTCCCAGAACTGCAAGTGCGGTCTAGCCTTTTGGGTGTGGTTCAGCCCAGAGACACCTGGGATACCCAGAGACTATTTAAGCCACACCCAGGCTGAGAAACATTGCGTTTTCTGCAGCTGCAGCGTGACACTCACCGTGTTCAGATTGGTCTCCAGTAGGCCTGCTTCTTTCTTCTGTGCTCAGCTCCTGCAAGAACAAGAACACTGTTAGGAACAGCTTGTGTATGGGGGCGATAGAAATGAAATATCAATCAATCAATCAATCAACTTGCGGTGCTTCTGCCCATCATTCATTGCTGCGAGCATCTTCGGTGGTGTCATTCCCATCCCGGCACGCCGCTTTCTAAGGAAAAGGGAAAAGAACAGAAAAAAGGCATTAGTAAGCATTCTGCAAATCTTCGCTTATTTTTAAATACTGTATGAGCTTCAAAAGCTTACCTGAATCCCAGCCGCTCTGGGGGAACTCTGTCTCCGGAACTTCTCATCCATCTGCAAGAGGCAAAAGACACTCCATGTTAATGTGGAAACATCTAGAGGCGCTGCATAACGCGCTTACCCACCGCATTTGTTCTTCATAACCGGCATCCATGCTGAAAACGTTGCGGCACCTGAAAGACACAGAAAAAGAAATCAGTTCAATACAAATACGAAAGGGGTACATTGTGCATCGCGCTCTCACTCACCTTCAGAGCTACTCATCTCAGCAGCATGCCGCCATCCCCGGACGCCGGCCATCATCTATGGAAGGAAAGGAACAAAGTTAGAGAAATGTTCAAAAGACTCATTATACTTACCTGTCGGACTCTTGCCAGTGAAGTAACTAGGCAGCAACGAGCCTGCATCAATCAACGCGCTACTGTGCTGAAAGCAGGATGGAGAGCACACTATCCAAGAAAACAAAGTGAGCTGTGGATCAAAGGGAAGGGTTAAACCCCGGGGAAGAAGGGGTTCAAGCACACAGAGACAATAGGGAGTTAAACTCTACCAATCCTGTGTTTCAGGCCCAGTTTCCAGTCGAATAGCCTCCAGGGAAGGGTTTGAGGTCGTAATAGGTCAGAACAGGCTGAGTGACGTCCCCGTGGATACCAGGTGAGCGTTACACTCGTGGTGGATGAAGAAAACGTGCAAAGCCAGCCCCAGCTGCAGCCTCTTTACCATCAGCGACCGCAGAAACCGCAACAAAACCACTTTCAGGACTTGCATCACAAGGCACCTGTGGGAGGCAGGCTGTCACAGCATCTGCAAGAATGGCGAGCCATTACTTCAGATGTTTGGGCTCTAGAAATAATAGCCCAAGGTTACTGCCTTCCTTTTCTAACGCAACCTCAAAGCAATCTACCAGGAAGATGCTCTTTGAAGTTTCCAAACCCGCTCCTACAGCAGGAAGTCTTAACCCTGCTGGAGAAAGGTGCTATAGAACCAGTACCCGTAGCGGAGAGGAATAAGGAATGGTACTCCCCATATTTTTTGATTCCCAAAAAGGACCGAGGACTGAGACCCACCTTGGACTTAAAAGGCTTGAACAAGCTCCTCAGGAAGGACACATTCAAGATGGTCACTCTTTCTCAGATCCTTCAGGCCCTTCAACTTCAGAATTGGTTGGTGTCATTGGACCTCCAGGGTGCTTATTTTCATGTGCCAATTAATCTCAAGCACAGAAAATACCTGAGGTTCGTAGTTGGCGACTCACACTATCAGTTTCGAGTCCTGCCATTCGGGTTGACCTCCGTCTCGAGGGTCTTCACCAAATTAATGGTAGTGGTGGCAGTGCACCTCAGGAAGGGGGGATTCACATCTACCCCTACCTAGACGATTGGTTGATCAGGGCGCGTTCTGCCAAACAAGCCTTGGATCATCTGAAAGTCATCTGCCACTTCCTCCACAGACTGGGCTTCTACCTCAATTTCAAGAAGTCACAAATGACACCTTCCCAACAGCTCCAGTACATAGGGGCTGTATTAAACATATCTTTGGGAAAGAGCTCGCCTCCCAATTCAAGGGCTCAAGACATTCTTCAAATGGTTTCCAAATTCCAAAATGCCCAAAATCTCCAGCCCTACGACTTATTAAGATTGCTCGGCCTCATGGCATCCTGCATCTTCCTAGTGCCAGAGGCACGCCTGAGAATGAGATCCCTTCAATTGGCTGTAAAGACTCAATGGTCTCAGTTCTCAGGTCAAATGACGGATCTTCTTCAGATTCCGAACAAGGTTCGGCAGGATCTTCTGTGGTGGACTTGCACAGAGAACATCCGAAAAGGAGAACATTTTTGGCAACCGTGGTCGGAGTTACAGTAGTGACAGACGCCTCACTCATGGGGTGGGTAGCTCATGCCAACGATCTGACAATCAGCGGTCGTTGGTCTCCATCAGAGTCCAAACTACACATCAACCTTCTAGAGCTGAGAGCATTCACACTAGCGCTGAAGGCTTTTCTGCCATCTGTCAGAGGAAAAAAATGTCCTGATAATGACGGACAACACAGTGGCCATGCATTATCTAAACAAAAGAGGAGGTGTAGGGTCACTACCTCTGTGCAGAGAGGCAATGCGGCTCTGGTATTGGGCAATTCAAGAAGGAATCTCCTTAACGGCAGTTCATCTAGCCGGGGAGGAGAATATGATGGCGGATGCTCTGCGCAGGCAGAGCATGGTGTCCCACGAGTGGCAACTGGCTCAGGAAGTCCTTCAAGAGATCTTCGCCCTTTGGGGAACCCCTCAAGTAGACCTGTTTGCGACCGGAATGAACCGGAAGTGCGAAAGTTATTGCTCAAGGGAATTTCCCCCGAGAGGAGCCCTAGGGGACGCCTTCGTGGTGGAGTGGAACTTCCCACTACTATACGCGTTCCCTCCGATTCCCATCATTCCTCAGTTCATGAGGAGATTGAGACGGTTCGGAAACCGCATAATACTAATTGCCCCGAATTGTGCCAGGAGAACGTGGTACCCGGACCTTCTAGACATGTCCATCTGCCCTCCATTACGTCTTCCTCAGAGAGAGGACCTTCTCTCACAAATGGAGGGCCAGGTTCTCCATCCAGAGGTCAGGACTCTCAACCGTCATGCTTGGTATCTGAAAGACTGAGATACAAGGATTTGGACCTTCCAGATGATGTCATGGAGGTGTTGCTTTCGGCAGGAAGGCCAGCAACAAAATCTCTATACCGTTGCTGTTGGAAAAAGTTTTGCAACTGGTGCAGAGAAAAGAATGTTGATCCTTTTCTATGTTCTATCCCGGAAGTATTGTCCTTTCTCTTGTCCCTGGCACATAGAGGCCTAAATGTTGGGACCATAAAAGGTTATCTTTCAGCGTTTTCCATTTTCAAGCGCTCTTCTGAAGATGTTCCTACTTTAAAATTCTTTTGATAACACAATTGTTAAAGGGACTCACTAAGGTGTTCCCTCCTTACCCTTTCCAAGTCCCAGTTTGGGACCTTAACCTGGTTTTAAAGTTTTTAATGTGCCCGTTTTGAACCCTTGCACACTTGCCCATTAAGGTTGTTGACATTGAAAACAGCTTTCCTGATTGCTTTAACATCTGCAAGAAGAGTGGGCGAATTGCAGGCACTGTCTTCTGGGCCACCCTATACTGTGTTCCACAGGGACAGAGTGGTATTGATGGTTAAACCCTCGTTTTTGCCTAAAGTTGTGTCTGATTTTCATTTAAATCAGAAAATTATTCTGCCCGCATTCTAGCCTCCACCTCATCCCAGTAAGGAGAAGGAAAGATTACATAGACTGGATCCGAAAAAAGCTCTAAGCTTTTACATTTCTAGGCTTTGCAAGCTTAGAGTGGATAATCAACTTTTCATTGGCTACACCGGAAGGAAATTGGGTCAATTAGTGTCAAAACAAACCATATCACGTTGGATTGTGCTTTGCATTTCAGAATGCTACAGATTGGCGGGCAAAGACCCCCCAGAAGGCTTAAGGGCCCATTCCACCAGAGGCATAGTCTCTTCCACAGACCTTCAAAGAGGTGTTCCCATAAAATCTATTTGTGAAGCAGCAACTTGGTCATCGCTGCACATGGACCGGCACCCGCGAGCAGAGCATGTCGGATGCACTGGCACCATTCTGAATGGGGCTCAATGGGAATGGGGAGTAAAAGTTTCCGGCCCCTGGCAATGGGGAAATACAAGGTACGCCAGGGTTGTAATGGCCCTGTATTTCCCAATTGCCAGGGGCCGGAAAAATTTGCAAGTTTGGCGGCAGCCTGCCGGTTTTACCGTCAAGGCTACCGCCCAACTTGTAATGAGGCCCAAAGTCTTATCCTATACAACCGCAGTTGAGCCCTCAAGCTCCTCGGTACTGAGACAATCACATAGGTCCTCTCACAAGAAGCATAAACGCACTCCCTTTCGAACCAGTCCGGTACCGACTTCTCCAAAAAAAGCACAAGCGGAAGAAATCTCCTGTGGCATCTGTCTTGGACTCAGTAACGGAGAGTCAGAAAGATAATTGTACTCTAATTTCTGACTCAAATACTTTGATGCTTCCACAATTTTTACAGTTCCAGCTGAACAATTATTCAGCACTCCTGTGAGAGTTCATTCACCTCACATTTTGCCACAATGTTCCCCTCATTCTGAAGACAGTTTGGGTCAACCTACTCAAGTACTAGCACAATCTGGGTCACAGCTGGTTTGAACCAATTTCCAGGTGCCTAGACTAGTGTTTTTTCACATCTACAATCCAAACCAGCCGCCTAACAGGGCTGACTCTTCTACTTCCCCTTTCAGACTAGAAGAGCCCCTACCTAGTCCTTCTCAAATGGCGAATGACATCACCAATACAGTGCTGGAAACCATGCTTTTTTAGCCCTTCCTAGAAGTTTTGGCTCAACACATTAAAGACAAAATGTCACCTATTGTACCACAGGGATCAGTGCCCACCAATCCTAGTTCTGAGCCAATCACGGTATCAGTGGACAACGAGGACTCTGCTCCTCCGTTCAAGAAACAAAAATTTCAAAAGACTCTGGGCCTCATTACACGGTAGGCGGTAAGGGTTTACCGGTACCAGTATTTTACCGGTACTGGTAAATCCTTACCGCCTTACTACGAGGTCCCTTTGCGGGTTGGGGAATTTAACGCCTGCTTTTTGCAGGTGTTAAAAACCAACCCGCAAAGAGACCCAGGGAGCTAATTTAAGTACCGCAATTTGCGGTGCCGTAATTAGCGCCTTCCCCATTCCCATTATGCCCTATGGGGCAAAAATGGGAATGGGGAAGGGCAATGGTGGAAGGGGGAATTACCGCCCCGCCAACCTTAGAATGGGGCGGTAATTCCCCTTCCCACCAAGGCGGTGCCGGTATTTTACCGGCATGAACCATGGCGCTAATAGCGCCATGGTTCTCCGCCTACCGTGTAATGAGGCCATGCAGGCACTAGAAATCCTCCCTAAGGATAAGCCTGAAACAACAGGTATTTTTGGGAATCTTTCCCCCTTCCAATCTCCCCATCTCGACCCATGCCCGCAATCTTGGCCTCCATATTGACTCCTCTCCTTCTCCAACCACATCTCTCTAACCTCTTGTGCCTGTCGGCACCACCTCTTCAACATCCGCAAGATCCACTCCTCCCTCACCTTTCACGCTTCTAAACTCCTAATCTCCTGTCTTATTTTCTCCCGTCTCCTCTACTGCTCCTCTCTTCTCTTTGGACTCCCTGTCTCTCACCTGACTCCCCTAAAATCCATCTACCACTACTCTATCCGTACTCTATGTCTTCTTGGCCCAGAGACTCTATTTCTACCTCACTCTCTCAACTCGGCTGGCTCCCCTTCCTCTCACAATTGAAATTTCAATTCCTCTACCTTGTTTACAAATCTCTCCATGACCTCGCCCCCCCTATCGTTCCTCCCTCCTCTCACTTTACTCTCCCTCCCGCTCTCTCAGCTCAGCTGATCTCTACCTTCTCACTGTACCCCCAGCCCCTTGTGCCTCTTCACGCTTCCACTCCTTGCAACTCTTGGCCCACCTCCACTGGAACTCCCTACCTCTCTCTATCTGCTCCACCCCCACCTACTCATCTTTCCGCTCCTCCCTAAAAGCCCTTCTTCTCCACTCCCCCCCTGACTCTGCTTCCCTACATCTCTCCCCCCTCAAATCCCAGCCCCCCCTCCCCTCCCTCCTTCCCCCTCCTCCCTATGACCTCATATTGGATACTGTAACCACCAAAGGGTGTAGGAGGTCACCTGCCCCCTTCCCTTCCCTTCTCCCCCTTCCTCCCACTCCCACTGACCTCAAATCAGATATTGACACCTCCTTCACCTACCTCCTCTGCCCTCCCCTCCCCCTCTCTTCCCCTCCTTTTGAGTAAATTGTTCTACATACTGTACCACTGGTTTGTTTCATGTTTGTAAATTATGCTTCTTTCGTTATTGTACCTGTTGTTATTCTGTAAAGCGCTTTGGAGTAAAGAGCTATATAAGCTCAATAAACATAAACATAAACATAAACAAAGGATCCAGTTCTTAGGAGCAGTTACAGATGCTACTCTAAACAGAGCCTTTCCACCCCTGGAAAGGGTGGAAGCTATTCAACAAACCATCGTAAAGTTCAATACCAACCAAATTCTGGCAGCTTGATGGCTAGTGGCCTCTTGTATAAACCTAGTTCCCTTTGTAAGGCTCCATGTGGGAACGGCATAGTGGCATCTTACTTGCAACTGGAACCAGCTGTTGCATTCACAGGAAATGAAGATTCACATTCCAAAACAAGTTCAGGACTCATTACTCTGGTAGAACTCCCCAGAGAACCTGTTAATCGGTTCTCCTTTTCAGCCTCCTCTTCACCAAATACTTATAACAACGGACTTTTCAGAGTATGGTTGGGGAAGCCCATTGTCTAAGTATAACAGCACACAGTATTTGGTCCTCTCAGGAAAAGAAGGACCACGTAAATGTCCTGGGACTAAGAGCCATATTTCCCGCTCTAAAATAATTTCTTCCCTCACTTCAGGGAAAGGTGGTGAAGATTCTAACGGGCAATAGCACTGCAATGTTTTATATCAACAAGCGGGGGGGGTACTCGTTCCCTTCCCCTGTGTCTGCTAGAAGAGATGATTTGGTATTGGGTCATTCAGAATCACATTTTCTTGTTGGCGTCCCATCTGGAGGAAAAGAAGAACGTCCCAGTAGACAAACTAAGCAGATTACAGTCAGCTGCGCATGAGTGGGAGCTGAAACCGCCAGTAGCAAAGATGATATTTCAGAAGTGGTGCCATCCATCAGTAGACCTCTTTGCCAACCAGCACAACTGTCTATGTCCTTAGTTTGCATCAAGTCAAGGTCAGGTCTTCAGAGCCTGGGAGATGTTCTACATCTGGATTGGTCGAACCTAACACGTTATGCATTTCCACCTCTCCCATTGATACTCAAAATATTGCTGGAATTCAGAACGTCACAGAATCTGACAATGGGCCGCATTGCGAGTCTGGAGGTAGCCATGCCGTTTTTAGCGGGACCCGCTGCAGACCTCGTAATATGGCGGCCCGGAATGAATGGTGCCGGTCACTAACCAGCACCGTTCATTCCGTGGCCGCCTACCTCGTAATGAGGCCCAATGATTCTAATAGCCCTGTTCTGGACTCGCCAGTTTTGGTTTCCAAACCTGCTGGAATTAGCAGGGACTTCCAAATTAGATCTCCCATCATCGAGGGATCTTCCGACTCAACAGAAAGGGTAGGTCCTTCATCCCTACCCTCAATTGTTGAACTTGAAGCCATGGCTCCAGATAACTAGCCTTTTCTCACTTACATTTGTCAGAACAAAATATAGCCATCATGTCAGCTTCTAGGAAAGCTTCTACTAAGAAGCATTATCATAGCAAATGGTTCTATTTCTGTCACTGGGCCTTGGACCAAGACCTTAAACCTCTAGAGGCTTCTATTGATAATGTCATGTCTTTCATGTCTTTACTAGTTTCCAATGGTGTCAAAGTAGACACGTGCAAACATTACTTATTAGCTGTCAGTGCATAGCTGAACAGAGAACATAAGTCTTTCTCTCTTTCCAACAAAGCCTTTCGAAGGCACTTTGAGGGCCTTCTACGCTTACATCCCACTATTCATGAACCTCCACCTCAGTGGGATTTCAACATGGTCTTGTCAGCCCTAATTTAAAAACCTTTCGAGCCTATGGAAAACAGCATTCTTAGTAGCCATTACTTCAGCTAGAAGGATTGCAGAGCTGCAAGTTCCAAGCTCTCTCCTCAAAGGAACCTTATACAGTGTTCCATAAGGATAAATTAGTCCTCCGTACGGCCCCCTACTTTCTACCTAATGTGGTTTCCAATTTTCATTTAAATGAGGAAATATGTCTTCACGTTTTTCTTCCTAGACTGCATGCTTTGTCGGCCGAAGAGACATTACATAACCTAGATGTTGTAAGAACTCTAAAATGTTATCTAGAAAGGACAAAACCATTTAGAAATGCAGACCAGCTCTTCATTACTTATGGGGGTCCTTCTCCTGGCAATAAGGCAGCTAAGGCTTCCATCGCCAGATGGGTTGTCTCCTGTATCTCCAAGGCTTATGATATGAAAGGGCTAGCAACTCTGCAGAGACTTCGGGCTCATTCCACTAGAGCCAAGGCAGCAGCTATAGCCTTCACCAGGCATGTTCCCATTGTACACATCTGTAAAGCGGCTACCTGGGCTACCCCGCTAACCTTTTGCAAGCACTATACTATGGATACATCTACAAATGATGCAAAATTCGGCCAAGAGGTGTACCGCAATTTGTTTGCCTGAATTCCATGCATGCTGTCTCCTCCACCCTTACTATTCTAAGGCTTTTTAGTCTGGTCCCAACCAGTTGGGAAGGAGGGAGAGCAAGGACGATAGAGAAATTAAATATTACCTTCATGGTGATTCAGGTTCTCTTAGTCCAGGCTCTCCTCCTTCACAACACCCACCCAGCCATCCCCTAAAGTAAGCATTAACTTAAATTCTCCCGCCATAGGTGGGACCACAGGAACTCGGTGTGGAACGTTGGTGAGGTAGGGGTAAGGTGTGGGCCTGGCACACGGAGGGCCGCACGCGTGACGTAGGCCCTACACCTTCAAAAGTTCTTAAAGTGACAGCTATCTTTTGCAGCTAGCTTTTACGGCCCGCCTGCGTATGCAGGCGTTCCCAACCTGTTGTGAAGGAGGTGTTACACCTCGGCATTCGCATTGGCCTTCACCTCTTGCCCCCTTACCTTCTCTCTTTGTCGGGGACGTAGGAACCCCCCCACACACCAAATGGGACTTACAGGAGAGTCATAGTTTTCCATAGGGGTGTGCAGCACTTTACAGCACATTTTTATTCTGAGTGGCAGTTGCCATGGAGAATAGCTGCAGCAGTCCCTATTGCAACGAATCAGAACTACATTACCCAGAAAACCTGATCCCGTTTGTAGTTCAGAGGCAGTGGCTTGGAGCCTCGCTTTTATGCGGTTCTGCCTTCCTGTGGTTTTAAACCATGGCAGCTTGTAGAACGCTGCTTCTGTTTAGAGTTACAGACGGCATATCTGAAGTTACGTCTTCCGTGCCAATCATCCCTGTAACTTTCCTACCATGTACCAAACCCTGCCTTGCCTAACTGACTTCTCGTGAAATACCTTCCTAATCTGATAACTCGCCCGTGTACCGGACCCTACAGCCTGCCTAAAGGACTGTCTTGTTTCTGCTTTGCTATTCTGCCACCCTCCTGTGTACCAGACCCTACGTGACTGAGAGGTTAGTAATTAGATCACCTGGTTAAAAGCGGCTTAGCCCATTCATCTGTTGAAGTCCATCTAGTGTGCACTTTATGGTGCACCTGGACACCAGACATGACATCCTGGTGCTCTACAAGGTTGTCAAGGAGTTTATGAAGGGACTTTTCCCTTCTGTGAGCTCAACATAGTTCTCTCAAGGTTGATATGCCAGCCGTTCAAAACAATGCTCGTGGCCGATATGAAGTGCGTCACCTGGAATGCAGCGTTCTTAGTCACAATCATCCCAGTCAGAAGAGTTAGCGAGCTGCAGGCTAGGAACACTAGGAAAGGTGCAGGGACCTTTCCTAGTGTTCCACAAAGACAAAGTGATCCTGAGAACTAATCCCAAATTTATGCCCAAAGTTCCTTCCTCTTTCCACTTCAATGAGCCAATGGTGCTTCTGGATTTCTTCAATACGCCATCTACCTCTGCCGAATTATAGCTGCCTTCTATGGATAGCAGAAGGGTTACTGCCTGTTTCACGTTGTTCCACCAGTCTGACCAGCTGTTTGTTATGTTTGGGCCTACTGTGGCTAGTAAAGGGGTTCTCTAAAGCTGAATTACAAATCAAAGGTCCACTCGACCAGGGTCATATCTTCCATGGCTGCCTTCTATGCTGGGGTGTCGTTCCATGACATCTGCAAGGCTCCCACATGGAAAATCCTGCACACCTTTCTGAGGATCGACTGCTTCAACAGAAACATGTTAGAGGAGTTGAGGGTTAAGACACACACTCCTACGCAACCTGTTTGCTTTCGGTGATCTTCCTCCCTGTTTGATGTTGTATTTCTAACTGCTTTGCAATCTATCCAACTACTTGTGAATCTATGAAAGATCCAAGAAGGAGAAAGTTACTTACTGTAACTACGGTTCCCCAGCATTGGTATCTTTCATAGATTCACATGCAACCATCCCTTCATGAGGCTCAATGCTACACGCTACTTGTGCCTGAAAAGTAATCTGAACATGGCCTTCAGGAGAGGAGTTAAGGGAACGGGTGCCTGTTGGCTGTAGAGCGATTGAATAAGAAGTTATAGGTGAGTAATGTTTTTCTTATTGTATCTGTCTTTACAGCTCATCTACCCTTGTAAGGCACCTACCAGGGGGATTGACTAGTCAGCCATACATCCTCAATGTAAAAAGCATCATCAATGTAAAGAGTTTCTTGTCCTCACTAAAGAAATTCAAATACACCTCTCTTGAATACACCCTAAATAACTATCAAGGGACTCTCCTATCTTTTCCTGACTACAAGGTCAAGTACCTGCCTGCATCCAGCATATTGTGGGAGCCATTCTGGGCAACCCTGACCTGATAGGTATGCTATGGTGCTATGGGTCAATGATTCTGAAGTAGAGGACTGCTGCTTTCCCAAATCACTGAACCACATGATGTGGACTATTTGCTCTGTGCTAGGTGATGCCAAATGCTACACAATCCTCTTTGAAAAGTGACTTTCGTCCTCACTTGTGGGCTGAAAGCAAATGTTGTATTGTGGAACACAGTTACCAAAAGAAAACACACATTGGCAATGCCAACAGTTTTGGCTTTTGTGTAGCTATGGGAAAGGTATTTGCCAGGAATTGCTGTAAAGGTACTAACTGGCCATTAATGGTAGCAGCTTGAAAATGGTGCACATACCTGATTGATTGATATTTTATTTCTACCGCGCTCGTACACAAGTGTTTCAGAGCGCGACAAGGCAAGGGAGGGGAACAGGGGAGAACAAAACAGCAATCTTACTAGGCCCAGTGACATTGAGAACGCCCAAGTGCATGGGAGAGGGGGGAGGGGAAAAGTGCATGGAAGGGGGGAGAGGTGGAAAGTGCTAAGCAGAGGAGAAAGAGATAAATAACAATAAATAAATAATAAAGGCAACAAACAGTGGTAATGCAGCCAGCAATTTGCAAGTGCTAGGTTTAAGGCAGCAGACAGGGTAGGTCTGATAAGTGCAGGAAGAAAAAGGGGGGGCTGTATGGGTACAGATACAGACCCCAGTGCAAGGGGTGGCCCGGAGGCAGTGCGGGAGGGTGGCAGGATGAGCAGGTACCTGGGCCCAAAAGACAGAGGGTGGCCAGGTGCACGGTGCCAAGAGAGAACAGATCAGCAGGGGAGAGGGGGAGCGAAGGCAGAAGAAAAGAGGAAGGTCTTGAGGTACTTCCGGAACCGGAGATGGTTCTCCTCAAGTTTTAGAGTGGCAGGGAGGCTGTTCCAGAGGGAGGCCCCAGCCGAAGACCGAGATCTACCCCCAGCTTGTTTCTTAGAAAAACCACTGACCCTGAGTGAGTTGGAGGTAGAGGAGCGAAGAGCTCGAGAGGGGAGGTATTTGCAGAGGGATAGCTGAAGGGATTTTGGACCCAGGCCCCAGAAAGCCTTGTGGACAATGCAGAGGGTTTTGGATTTAATCCTTGCATCCACTGGGAGCCAGTGGAGAGATTTCAGAGCTGGAGAGATACGATCCCAGGGCTTGAGGCCAAGGACAAGTCTTGCAGTCCTATTCTAGGTTAGTTGCAGAGGGCAGAGAGTAGAGGCAGGTAGATTTAGAAAGAGGCTGATACAATAGTCCAAGCTAGAGAGAACCAGAGCTTGAGATACCATGAGCTTCTGGGGGAAGGAGAGGAAAGGCAGAGTACCTCTGAGGAGGAGCAGTCGGAAATTTGACTTTTTAGAGACGTCAGAGATGTGGGCGGAGAAGGAAAGGGTGGAGTCAAAGATGACCCCGAGGTTCTTAGCCTCGCAGGTGGGGGTAGGAGGAGGGTCAAGGGTGGCCGGCCAGAGAGTGAATGGAAAGGATGGTGAAGGTGTGCCGATGAGGAGGATCTCCGTCTTGCTGGCATTCAGAGAAAGATCATTGGGGGCACACCAATCTTTAATGGCGGTTAGGCAATCAGAGATGAGAGAGGGAGAGGAGGTGGCAGAGGGCAGCCTGAAAATGAGTTGAGTGTCATCAGCGTAGAAAATGGCAATGCATTGGGCGAGAGTTGCCAGGTATTGGTTGAAAAGCCAGGGCGAGAGGTTAGACCCCTGGCGAACACCACAGGTAGAGAGGAAGATAGATGAAAGGAAGGACCCAAGTTGGAACTGGGAGGGTCGATCTGAGAGGAAAGAGGTCAGCCAGGCCAGAGCCTGATCAGTGATACCCAGGTTTTCACAGAGACGGTTGAGCAGGATGGTATGGTTGACCGTGTCGAAGGCAGAAGAGAGATTGAGGAGGATGAGGACAGAGGGAATGTTAGGGTCAAGGTTGGTGAGCAGGTCTTCACGGATGTTTAGGAGAGCAGTTTCCGTGCTCCTGCAGCTCTGAAGCCAGACTGGTGGTCATGGAGACAACCAACAGAATTGGGATGAAGGTTAAACTGAGAGATGGCCCTCTTTTCCAGGAGTTTGCCAAGAAACAGAGCAATGGAAATTGGGCGATAGTTAGCTGGACAAGAAGGATCAGCTGTGGGTTTCTTGAGAAGAGGATGCACAAAGGAGTGCTTCAGAGGGGAGGGGAAGGATCCAGAGGCAAAGGTGTGGTTGCAAAAATCAGCAAGGGCCGGAGCGAGGGTGTCAATGTGGTCCTTGATGATTTTAGAGGAACAGGGATGAACCTGTTTTGAAGAGGCTTTCATAGATTGGACTTGTGTAGCACCCTCGTCAGGGGTGAACAGAGGAAAGGGCTAGAAGGATGATGGGAGGGTGGCTAAAGGATGGTCAGCAAGCACAGATGGAGAGGGAAGAGGAGGAGTGTGGGTGGAGAGGGTGGACAGGATGTCCTGGGCTTTTTAAATGAAGTGAGAGGCAAGGGCATTGCAAATAGCCTGGGAGGCAACAGGAGGGGTAGAGACTGCAGCAGGGTTGGCCAGCTCCTTGCAGATTTTAAAGAGTTCGGCCGAGTTGTTAGATGCCACAGAGACACAAGCTTGAATGTGGACTCTCTTCTTGGTGAGGACAGAGAGTCGGTATTGCCTTTGTAGCAGGCGACAGGCCAGTTTGTCAGAGGATGAACAGGAAGTCCTCCATTTCCTCTCAGCTGCCCTACACTTACGTTTAAGTGTAGCTAGATCAGAGTCATACCAGGAATTGCACTTGGCTTTGGACTTCAAACGGATCCTCATGACAGGGACAAGAGCATCACGTGCATCAGAAATTGAAGAGTAGAGCAGAGACAGGGCTGTATCAGGATGAGAGACAGCCAAAGGTGGAGGTGGGGGAGAGAAAGTGGCGGCAAAAGCGCCAACTGACACACGCTTCATGGGCCGGATGTCCGAGAAGGTAGGTTGCAGTGTTGGGGTAGGCTTGGCTTGGGGGGAAGAGAGCAGAGATGAGATGAGAGGAGGGAGTGATTGCTCCAGGAGAGAGGAGTGGTCAGAGGGATGGAGAGGGGGAGGTCAGAGGAGATCAAGACATCGAGTGTGTGCCCTGCAGAGTGAGTCGGGCCAGAGGAGAGGATGGACAGCGAGAGGGAGCCGCAGAGGTCACGGAAGAGTACAGAGGAGGAGCAAGGAGAGTCTAAATGTATATTTAGGTCACCGAGGTTGAGGAGTTGAGTGGTAGAAGCCAGGGGGGAGGAGGAGAGGTCTGCCCACTCAGAGAGAAATGAGGTGATTTGACCAGGAGGCTGGTAGATGGTAACCACAGTAAGAGAATGGGTAGGCGAGAGAGAAAGCCTACAGACAAGGCATTCAAAAGAGTAGTAGGTCTGAGTGGGAATGATAGAGGCAGGAATCCACTCAGGAAAGATCAGGGCTACACCCCCCCGCATCCCCAACCAGACCGGGAGGATCTGGGTGCTGAGAGGATCTTGTAGCCATCAGGGGGGAGAGTGTCAAAGCTTGTGACAGAGCTGGCCGTGAACCATGTCTCAGTAAGACCAAGGACATCAAGGTCTAGTTCTTCAAGGAGGTGGCAGATGTCAGAGGAGTGTTTGACGGCAGAGCGAGAGTTGAGAGTGGCAATATGAAGAAGGTTGCCAGCCTTAAAGACCTTCCAGGGAGGGGTACAGATCAGAGGTTCGCCCTGCGGAGGAGAAAGAGCCCTTGGAGGGGCAGAGGAGGAGGAGGAGGAGAGAGCGGGCAAGGTAGCCAAGGGGGGAGAGGAGGGGACAGCAGGAGATAAGAGGAAATTGATGAGGCGAGGGAAGCGCCTATCAAAGAGGAGGAGATTGGCCTGAGGGCCTTGGACCATGACAGTGCCATTTAGGTAGACATTAATGATGACTTTAGAGGAGTCGAAGGAAGCCATGAGAACTTCCCAGCGAGTGCCACCATTAATGGGAGAGGAGGAGATAGGGCAGAGCACAGACCCCATAAGAGGAGTCCATAGATCTGGCGAAGGAACGACAAAGAGGATGTCGGTAAGGGTTTGTCTGGCGGAAGCATTGGAGTAGGTGTCGGCGATATGGGCCTATGGTAGCAGTGCCTGGCAAATGTCTAATGGCTATATAATTCATATACACAAAGTGACATTGTTGACTTTGCTAATGCTTGTTTTTAACAGGACTTCAATGAAGGACATGAATGCTGCTTATAAATCAAGTGGCTAAAGGCAGACTTCATTAAGACATTTTTATTATACCAGTAGCACTTTCACAGAACCAATTAAACCACTAGCTCTCAGATGACTACTTTAACAATACCCTGGCAGGCAATTCAAGTGTAAAGTTTTATTTTAAGGCTTGATAATGTTAGCTCAACAAGATCCCAGGATGTTGTGTTTTGGATGGGGAGGGGCAGGAAGTGGGTGGGAATGGCCATGGGGATTAGCATGTTCATGGGCAGTCAATGCTTGAGTAAATACCCAAACAACAACTACATTTCATTGTGTCCCTCCTCATTTGCCTTCTCTCCCTAGCTATACTCCAGTGCATTAGTTTCGGCTTATAGGTGTCACTAAAGCACCACCTTATAGCCAAAACTAAAAATGACTTCCTTTTGTATGAAAACAGGCAAAAGCAGAGGAACATGTATTCGGGTTGCTACAATGTAATAGTCCTACCACAATTATCAGGAGGAAAGAGATGCAGCACTTGGACAAAGTCTTTAACTATAGTACAATAGTAATAGGAGAACTGGAAAATGATCTGGGCCAACTGCAGTTTGGCTTCTTCTGAGAGTCTCTGCTGCTTGTTTCTCCTTCCAAGAAGCTTCATGCCAAAAATGTAAATCCCTGAGAGTCTTTGTTTAACATGTATGCACAGTGAAGAGCGAGTAGGGATAAGGCATGCAAAGATCACCAACCGGCCATTAAGAGTGTGTACTTTAAGTTAGCACAGTGCTTCATATTTGCAGCTGAGTCCACTGACAGACCCCTGCTTCCCTACATCAGGGGTGGGCATCAGGAATGCACTGACATCTTGCTAAAAACCAGTCTTAGCTTGTGTATAAGTATTAGGGACTTGCAAGGCACTGCTGTCATAGGCCCAGGTAAGGTAATCACAACATTGTCCAACTGTAGCCATTTTATGCCTCAGTAGTACTGTAATGGGTGTGCCTGGCACATGTCTACACAAATGTCCAAACTGTTGGCTTTGCCAATGCTTGTCTTTATGTCATTTTATTGCTTGAGCGTTGTACTTTCTTGTTATTAATGAATAGTTGCAAAAAGCTGTTGCTGTGTTTCCTAACAGCTTGAAGTTGATCATCCATTGAAAAGCAAAGACAATGGGCCTCATTACGACCCTGGCGTTAACCAATGGCGCTATTAGTGCCATGGTTAACGCCGGTAACTTACCGAATCCGCCATGGTGAAATGGGGAATTACCACGCCATCCCAATGGACACGCCCACGGGGTCAACACAGACCCCAGGTGTGCAATCTGTGCCACCAAGAAGAGTCCAGGAAAGTGCCACATCAGGCCCGACTGCGGACACACAGGTGGGTCACGGTGAGGATGAAATTCAGGCACAGATGTAGATCAGCATGAGGGTGCCTCCCCTCCATCCAGCCACCTACATTCCCCCGCCTGCAATTATTCCCCTGAGTCCTCCCCCTGGGCAGCCTCTCACCACTGCACACACCACCGTCACAGTGTGATGTCTGCCGTGCCCTGCGCTATGCGGAGGGCTCACTAGACGACCAGGGCAGGGATGCACAGCTTCATGGGCAGCACAAGGAATATGTGAAAATGCTAACACCACCACCAGTGCCTGCCCCAGCACTGCAGGCCATATGGGACTGTCTGGACCGGATGGAACATAGGCAGACAGAAATGCGCAATATAGCTCTGGAACACTTGGGCCATGTGTGACTGCAACCAGGGTTCCACCAGGTGGTTGTCGCGGCCAATCGACCGTCTATGGAGGAGCACAGTCACATGCAATTCAAGCCTGTGTCTCACCAGCCACAGGGTCGGGGACCTGGCTGAACAAATGTCCTCATCACATGAGACCATGGCCAGAGCCATACATCTGAGTTTAGAACTTCTACGGGGGGCATGCAGGGGAGCTCACAGTCCACCCTCCCTACTGGGGGGCAACACAGAGCACCCTGCCCAGATGCTCACAAGGGTGTGCCACAAATGCTGACAGGCCAACAGACAAGGGGTATAAGTGCTAATGTGAGTGGTAGTTGGTGTGAGGGATGCTGGTTCTTGGGGCTGAGGGCGGGGGGTGGTTGTAGTAGGGGTTGTTGTTGCCTTAATGCCAATATTAAACACACTTGAATCTTCTTCATATTGGTGTTATCAATTTAATGCAATTCATACAGATGCATTCATTGCATGCATGGGTGTCATGTCTCTGGTGTCAAAAATCATTTTCTATGAGCTCATGGCGGACCATCCGTCCTTCCCTTGCTTCCACACGTAGGGCCTGGGTGTGCCCGGTCCACTCCTCCAGCCTCTTCATCAGAGCTAGGGGGTCATTATTATTATTATTTTCCCTACTCTTTCGGGGCTGTACATCAGTGCACCATCTGTGTGATATAGGCATCTGGAACAGGTTTTCAGAAGTCCAATTGTCCTCTCAATGCAAGATCGTGTTCTTCTCTGTGCATAATTATAGGCCATCTCCTGTGATGTGACAGGGTTTTACACAGCCATGGGAAATGCTGGTATCCAGCATCACCTGCAAGACATGACTGGACTGTGTGAGACATGGCGGTGTGCTGACCGTGATACAAGTGCATGGTCATGACGTGCATACTCATATGTGCATGTCTCGGTGGATGGACACAGGAAACCTTGTGTGCACTGGGGTTGTTGGGGCATGGTCAACATGTCTACCTTGCAGTCATATGCATTGTGTGAGTCGCCAGTCATGTGTAGTCTGTCAATGCTGTGGCATTGGCAATGGACAGGTCAGCTATGGTGTGGCACTACGCCATGTGTGGCACATGGATATGCCTACATGGGTTTTATGTTGATTTGATTGCATGGTGCTGCCTAGCATGGCTGGATGCCCTGATTCATCACGTGTCAAGTATGTGTCATGGTGTGGGCCAGTCAGGGTTCCTGGGCTATTTTGGGTGACATTGTTGTTGCATCTTGATACTTGTGGTTCATTCACTTCACTACTACTGATGGGCCCCACAAGGACTGACACAAGGATTTGTTTTCATTGGGCCAAGACATCTTGGGTGAGCCATAGATTAAATCGCATTCTCACCATAGCCATGCGTATGTGTGGTGAGGGGTCTCTAGTCAAATATGGTTCAACAACTCCCATTCTCTTATCAGCATAGCTTTTAAAGTGCTTATACTGCAAACATAATGACGGTGTTAGGATCCAATCTTGGAGGAAGATTTTCTTTTTAGCTCTCACTGGGTTCATTATGAGCATTTCCAAATTAACATCTGCCATTGCTAGGACTTGGTAAACATATCTAGATCATTTCTTGATGAAAACATGGTCTGATGTAAACAGGTAGGACGCTAGAGCTGCAAGAATTGATGATTCATTGGTATTTACAAGACATTTACCGAGGAGGGCACATAGTTGCCAATGATATTTCGCACTTAAAGATATGAGACCTAACTCATATCTCAAACATGACCCAGGGGTAAATTGTGGTACTTTGAGAATCTGTCTCCAGAACTTGGCTTCTAGTTTATTCAAGAATTGGGTAGGAGTTATTACTCTTGATTCTAACCCATACAACAAAGCAGGAGAAACTTTTTGTTGCCAAAAGAAGAGCGCTGGATTGATGGTGAATTTGCCATAGGTTCTGTCATCAAAGGCCCAGGTACTCACACCATTGCTAGGTGTTACGGTCAAACACAAGAGAGCTCATGTCCTTATTATTCTGGCATTGACAGCTGAAAAGTACTGACACCACATAGCACGTTTTGCTATCGTTTGCACAGCTACTCTGACCAGGTTATGGCCCGTTTGCCTTCTATAATGCCCTGCTAGCACATTACATTCAGTTTCTATTCTGCCCAGTTGCAGAACGTGGCTAAAGTACATGATGTCCAGTTAGTGCCCGTTTGAGAAGGATTAGGAAGGGCCAGCCAATCCAAAATAAGTAATTCCAGTTAGGAATCTGTGAGAACACCCAGAATGTATCATTCTTAAGAGTTGAGGCTCCCTCTTCATCCCCGCTGGGGCAGCTAGCCCCTGCGATATGGGATGAGCATTTTTAGCATCCCCTTACCTTTGTTCTCCAGTGGGTCTTGCATATTGTTGATGCATGATAGCGCGGCACATTGGGGAAGGTGCTTCCTTTTAGAAGGTCAGTGTCAGACCTTGCCTACTGATAAAAGCATTAGAGCCCCAGCGGGGGACAATGTTGCGCAGTTGGGTGCCCTGTTTTTTAATGACCCTATCTTTGCTCTGGACTGTTGATTCGGGCTTCAGGCAATGCCTATCATTGCCAACCGCTATGGGTGTAATGCTTACTTAGCACATCAAGGAAAAACCCATTATACCATTGTTCAGCACTAGCAAAATATATTATCCTCATTGTGCTCAGGTTCCAGTTAGTGTACAATAAGCCTGTTTAGCATACCATGCTCAGATTTCATTATGCCTAGTTGAGAATGGGTAGAACGTAATGCCCCATGTTAGCAAAACAAGATCTGATTCTGTTATGCCCAGTTGACACAGTCATACCTAATTTCATTAGGCCTTGGCAGCACGCCAGTGCCTGTTTCTAGATTAGACCTGTTTTTTGTAGATATAGGTTTTATAGAAACTATACTGCACAAAAAGAATGTAACTCTTCTTAACATTTTCAATAAAAAAATCATCAACAATCCTCTGACACTGTACATAAATCTGGAAAACAAAACTGAATTTAAATAGTTTCACAAATTAGTTCATATCAAAAGGGCACGGTCTGGGGGTGCTCGACAGCCCAAGGACATTGGCCGCCTTCCCATGTAGCTCCTGACCATGCTGGAAGGCCGTGCCATGATACGACCGCTTGTGCAGGCTGAAGGGCCCGCCCAGAACACAGGGGGTTACCGTGGACCCCCAGGTGGGTGCCGCGTGACTCCTGGCCTGATTGAGACAGAGGGGGACAAGAAATCCCCTCAGAGGAGACCCACGGCGCTTCGTGGGTACGTGGAGAGTGTGTGTCGGAGGTTCCTGGGCTCCAAAGCGGAGCTGAGATAATCAGAGGAAGGAGCTCTGGGCGTTCAATGTCGGGACTCATGTACAGACCATGAGCCCGTGCAGGCCCGGCTCCAGGAATTTTCATCTGGGTGGGCCAGGGTTGTGATCAGGGGGGCCCACATTCCATTGGGAGTTGGTCTAGGAGTACCGTAAACAAAGTGCTGGCGTTGATCTAGAGTTCCTAGATCTGTGATCCAGCAAAAAATGTCTTCCCAGATCTGCAAAAGTACATTTGCGCCCCTCTATAAAAAACTGTACATAGCAAAAGAGAAGCAATGAAAATAGTGTTGCAACATCAATCTACCTATCTTCCCTACCCATCTGCTCTCCCCTTTCTGTTATATTTGATCCTCCTTCACCTTTCACCATCCAGTCACTTTCCTTCAGCTGCCCTAACCACCGTTCCCATTTACCTCTCCTCCCATCTATTCACATCAGCACCCAGCATGCCTTTCCTGGACTGGCTTGGGAGAATTGAGGGTGATGCCTCCTTCTCCTCTGAGAGGGCTAAGCAGTGAGGCCCCCAGTCTTTGTACCATCTCAGATGGTGTCTGCCCAACAATACCTTCCTGAGCACTGTGGATACTCCCAGCAGGCCCTGGAGGAGATGCGTGTGGTCCGTCCATCTTGCTGTGAAAGATAGACCGCCCACCCAGAATACTGAAGCAAGGAATAGATTTTGTTAACTACAAAATTACATTTTTTCCAAACTTCTTTAAATTTTAAGAACAAAACATACCATGACTAATCAATACAGGTAGTCTTGTTGATCTTAACAATATTTCAAGCACAGCAACATATCCTCCAATAACATACACATGTATACAATCCTCCCTTCACCCACCCATTCCACAACCTCCTCCCCCTCCTTTCCAACTGAACCCCTACAGTAGTCCCATTCTGAATGTCACCCATCAATGGTTCATGTCCAAAATTACATTTTAAGCACACCATATTATTTTTTGTTGCATTTTTGCAGCACATTTTAATTGAGTTGGGAGTGCTAGGGCTGTAAGGGCTGCATCAGGAGTAGACAGTGCTGGTTGAGGGGTTTGCAGTCTCTTGGTATCACTGCTGGTGGGGTGTGACCCTGTACATCATTGTCTGGTACATACTGGTTATAATATGCAATTGTCCAAGATGACTCTGTTTGATGTGTTTACTCTGATTTTCTATTGAATGATACAATTGTGTTCAATAAATGTGGCCCGGATATTTGCAAAGTTAGATGTGTGTGTGTGTTCTAATCCCTGTCCTGCCCATCTATTAAACCATGAGTGAGGCTTTTTGGAATAGCTTATAATGCAAACTGAATCACTTCTAGGGGCACCTAATTTTAACAGGTAAGGCATAGTGAAATAAATAAATATGCCCAGGATCACACACTTTGGTCAAATGGTAAAACCATAATTTGAGCCTAGCCTGAAATTTAGATACTTGAACACACATTTTACGACCTCAAGTTGATACAAATATGTGTTGAAGTTTGGCTTTGAATACCTAAAATAATACTACATTGTATACAGATTACTTTAAAAATGCACAAGTCACATGATAAACCAACCTGATAATCTATTCATCATTGTAGAAACATGTTGATGAAAGGTTTAATGCAGGCATTTTGTTTAGAATTCTAAATTGCACAGATCGGAATTCTCCTGTTTGCACTTTTTTGCAAAAGGGGCCATTCATTAATTTTAATTGTTTTCACCAAGTACCGCAAATGTAAAGAGTAAGACACAGGTGAAAATCACCTTTGCTCTTTATTTTACCACTTCGTGTCTGGAAAAGTGTAAATCACTTCCACAATTAACAATTGTGGGAGCCATCCACAATGGATTCCTTTGGACTCTGCCCGCTTTTTCCAGGTGTAAAAGTCAGGCAGGTTTCATAGGAATCTATTGGTTTTCCGTGAACGTAAAAATAAATGCTGGTGGAATACCAATTGGATTTGGCAGGGGGACCTTGTAAAGTCTGATCTGTTCTCCAACTTCACCTGTCAAATCATACAAAACACTGCAGATCATAAAAAGTGGAGCTACATGCATTTAGCGCCACTTCTTCCACTCCACTTGACCTGGAAAATGATCCCCTGTGACTGTAGCTTTATTTTCCCCATCCTGAATGGAGGCCTACAAGTTCCGGCATAGCAATTAATGAGAACTTACAAAAAGTCTCATACAGATACACAGTGAAATGAAACAAGTTTATTGTTTCACACAGCTTTTTCTGTATTCCCTTACTTACTAATCACCCAACAATCACACTTAAATAGCTTCTTAAAACCCTATATAATTTTTTTTTAACTTCCACAGCAATGGGCACAGCCTTTTTACCTTTTCTCCTCCCTAATCACCTCCTGTTGTAAATAATCTGCCTCTGAGACATGTTAAAAAGATCTCGGGGGGTGGCCAAGAGTGCCATCGATGTGGCTGCTCTTTTAACGGCCTCCGTGGGGAGCCCGCTGCGGTGCAAAATTCAGGCGGTTTCTGCAACGTACGAAAATCGGAAAGCATGATTATTGCTTTCGGAACACCCCAGGCACATGAGGGGCCAAAAACATGTGGTTGTCGCACCTCCTGAGCCTTCAAAATTGATACAGGAACAATCTGCCTGCCGACTTCAGTGATCCCAAGATGGCGGCCGGGCGGCCCGGCGAAGGGGGTAGGAGCAGAGACAACGCAAAGAATGAGTGAGACCTAACGTCTCCATAGCCCAACAGCCTCACGGAACACTGGACCCCCATGACCGAAAGGAAGCTGCTTCCCTCGGACACTGGGTGCGGAGTTCGCAGGGGCGCTGCCCCCACCCACTACGTGGAAAGCGGGGCATCGGCCGTTGCACTGGCTCATTACGGCGTGCTTTAGGGACGCACTGCCCTGCTCCCCATCTGCACGTACGCCCCGCCTGATGACTATCCTTGAGCCCCGCATCGGGGGCTCGGCGGCTCCAGACCAGTGCACTCGCCAAGCCGGATCCACACTGCGGGGCTAGCCGCCTCTTTTCAAGTGCCCGCTCCGATCGGGGGCGGCGACGGCGACGCGCGGGCAGAGAGCCTGAATCAACAGAACTCGCCATCACGCCATGCTCCTCACGGGCCCGCTTTGCCTGCAGCAGCAAAGGGCGTCTAGCCCCCAACATGATTCCCCCACCTGGGGCCTGCCTGCATCCGGAGACAGCCGTGGGGCAACACCAGGAGGAGCCCCGACTAGGAGACCAGTGAGAGGCTGGCTGCCCCCCACCCGGGGTGCTCCAGCCCACCCATCCGCACTGCGGGGATAGCCACCTCCTCTCAAGAGCCCGCTCCGATCGGGGGCGGTGGCGGCGACACGCGGGCTAAGAGCCTGAACTCAACAGAATTCGCCACCACGCCGCTTTGCCTGCAGCAGTAAAGGGCACCTGGCCCCAAGCACGATTCCCTCATCTTGGGCCTGCCTGCATCCGGGGACAGCGGTGGGGCAACATTGGGAGTAGCCCTAACTCGGAGCCCCGGGGAGGTCTGGCTGTCCCCCCCGCCTTGCCAACTCCTGGGGTGCCCCGGCCCACCCAACAGCCCACCGCCCCCCCACCCCCGCTGGTGACCGATTAACTGCCCACACGCCGTGGAACGGGGGAAGTCCTCTCCCCTCATCCCCACCGCCCTTGGAAAGAAAAACACATCCATCGGGGGACCCGGTGTGGATGAACTGAGACCCTGCAACGCAATACACAGGCAACTCTCCAGGAGCACTCTGCCCCAGCTAAAAGGCGCCACAGTGCTGGCCTCCCCTAGGCCCTGCAGGCCCATCAAGCTCCCAACACCCAACACCACTCCTGGGGTGCTCCGGCCCACTCGGCGACTCCTCGCCCCCCCCCCCCTGCTGGGGACTCTCCCGGCCATCCTGCAGCTCCGGGGGAGGGGGTCCCCCCCTCCACCTTCTTCACCCCTGGGACCCGAATGTAATTCTCTGGATTCATAGCACCCAGGAGCCGGGAACCCCGGGATCTCCTATACTCCCGCTTCCGCCCGCAGCACATGATACGCCTCTTCCCTGCCCCCATAGATCGGTGGGGCCCTCGCCTGCCTACATCTCACTACGGCCCAGGGGCTCTTGGCTTCTAAGCACATCCAGCACTACTCCTGGGGCACCCCGGCCCATTCAGCGATTCCCTGTCCTCCGTTGCACTATCCAGGAAAAGGGGCATCATGTCTAAACAACCTAAACTCACGAAAAACACAGACATTGCTACAATGCTGCTGGCAGCGGATAAAGGGAAGAAACAAGACCCACCCAACTCCACACCACAGACACACCAGGAGGGCAAGGAACACCTCGCAACCAGAAGCGACTTACTAGCCTTTATGGCTGACATTAAAGCTGAATTTAGGTTATGACTGAGCTCTCGACGAAATTGGAGCACACAGACCAGAGAGTAACGGAGGCGGAACAAAGATTGGGGGAAGTTGAAGACCAGGCCCAAGACCATGCCACGGCTATAGATGAAATCCAGCACTACATCAAAGCGCTACAAAACAGATATGAAATCCTGGAAATGAAACAGGAGGACCTGGAAAATGGAGCCCGGCGCAATAACCTATGAATCCGAGGTGTTCCTGCCTCGGTTCCGGACCGAAACCTAACTGAATACCTCAGGGATCTCTTCCAATGCCTTCTCCCAGATCTTGACAAGGCCCAACTCTTACTAGACCGCACCCACAGGTTACGGCCACGCCGCGGAGTGGAGATGGACTCTCCTCCCGAAGTCATCACAAGAGTGCACTTTTTCACCACCAAAGAGGCCATCTCATCAATCTCTCGCACCCGAAATGAAATAACCTTTCAAGGATCCCCACTCCAAATCTATCAGGACCTTTCCCTCCTCACCCTGCAAAAAAGAAGATCTCTCCGACCATTGGCTCTCTTCCTTCAGGGCCAACAGGTCCGCTACAGGTGGCTGTTTCCGACAGCGTTACAGTTTACCTATAAAGGCACCCTACGAAGAATTAGCTACCTAGAGGACGCTGCACAAATAATGCATCCACTCTCACCTGGGACGACCTCCCCGGGAGCCTCCGAACACATTGCCTAAGGGGACCCTGTGTCCCCACCAAAAGAAAAGCGAAACACGTGGACAAGGGTCCCGAGGGACAGAAGGAAAAAATGACCGTACACCACAGGATGGCGCATCAACAGGAGGACGGGAAACAAACAGATCGGATATCGATAGCCCACAACCTCAGACAATTTGGGTCCGATTTGAAGCGACCCTACCTCCCCTTCAGCTCTGGTTCGCCTCGACCCTGACGTGACGTCGTACACTGAACCACCGCAGAAATATCACCATACATCCACCGCAGCGGGCCTCTACCCTCACGGCTCCTGCCCACTTCCGAGGTAGGTTACACCTACAGATCCCTGGAATGCCAGCTATAGTCTGGCCACAAGTTCCAGCCATGTTGGCTGACCTCTGTTACTTGGCCCAGTTGGCCTGGGGTGGTGCCGGCCTCACAATGCTGACCCCCCTGCTAGTTAACACCCGGCCTCCCCGTTGGCAGGGACCAAAAATCCAAGAGCAGGATAACAACCATTCCTACCCTTCCGAGCAATGGCTGACCTCAACTCCACCTATACTTCTCACATGAACCTACCAGAGACCCCCCCCTACTCAGGAGCATAGCACTCTGAGGGCCTCATTACACGGTAGGCGGTGAGCCATGGCGCTATTAGCGCCATGGCTCATGCCGGTAAAATACCGGCACCGCCTTGGCGGAAAGGGGATTTACCACCCCATTCCAAGGTTGGAGGGGCGGTAAATCCCCTTTCCGCCATTGCCCTTCCCCATTCCCATTTCTGCCCCATAGGGCTCTATGGGACTGGGGAAGGCGCTAATTACGGCACCGCAATTTTGCGGTGCCGTAATTAGCTCCGAGGTCCCTTAGCGGGTTGGATTTTAACGCCTGCAAGAAGCAGGCGTTAAATCCTCCAACCCGCAAAGGGACCTCGTAGTACGGCGGTAAGGGTTAACGGTCACCGTTGCCATTAACGGTGACCGTTAACCCTTACCGCCGTCCGTGTAATGAGGCCCTGAGAGTCATATGAGTCATATCCCTCAGTCCCTCAGTCATATCCCTCAATGTCAGGGGGCTGAATTCCCCCCCAAACGTAAATCTATCCTACAGAAGCTCCAGGACGAGGAAGCAGCAGTGGCCTTGCTTCAGGAAACCCACCTGTTGCCAGCAGACTTCGGGCACCTACGCTCCCAACAATTCCCTAAACAATTCTTAGCCTCAGGTGGAAGCAAGAAAGGAGGTACAGCAGACCTCCGTAAGAAGGGGCTGAACCTCCACGTACTGGAAACTAAACTCTGCCCAGAGGGAAGATTTATGGCAGTGAAATGTCTCCTGCTGAACCAGCTATACACTTTCATCTCGGTCTGCGCCCCGAACACGGGACAAGTCACATTCTACGAAGCCCTGTCCCCCACCCTGCTCCCCTTTATAGAGGGCCAAAGCATGATGGCCAGACCCCTCAAAGGACAAGTCACACTCTGCCTCCTCCGGAGACACCTCCCTGGCCCTCGGTTTGCTATGATTATTCAGGACCCTGGAGGTGGTCGATTCATGGCGGGTGCTGCACCCTTTGGAAATGGACTTTACCTTCTACTCCTACGTCCACAGAACCTTTTCAAGGATTGACCTCCTGCTGACATCGCCACAGGTATTTGCCTTTACAAATGAGGTATCCATTGGATCAAGAATACTGTCGGATCATGCCCCGGTGACCCTGGAAATTCGCACTTATGACCCAACCCCCACTGCCCGCCGCAAACGTTCTCTGTATGACCCAATGCTGAACGACATGTCAATCAGGGACACTATAGCAACATCAATTTCGAATTTCTTCCAGGAGAACCCCATCAAGGGCACCTCCCCGGCCAATACCTGGGACGACATGAAGGGGGTTATCCGGGGGGAACTGATAGCCCGCGGGGTGGCATACCACAGAAGCAGAAGGCAGACCCGCATGGCTCTCGAGGAAGACCTCCGAGAAGTGGAGGCTAGGCATAAAGAAAAAGAATGGTCCCCAAAATACAACAAGCGCTCCGAATGGCGCGGATGAAAATTGAGGCGCATTACACCGAACAGACGGTACAACTACTAGCGAAAACCAAACAATTTTATTATGTCAGGAATAACAAAGCAAACAAGCTAATGGTAGCAAAACTCACCAAAATAAAAAAGAACAATACCATCATCAGACTACGAGACCCCCAGGGCACAACCCACTACTCGGAGCCGGAGAAACTATCACTAGCGACCGACCACCTTGTACAAGTAATGTCCGCACTGCCACGCAAACGGCAGGAGCAAAAAAAATACCTGCAGGAGGCCACCCTTCCTCAGCTGAAGCCCTCAGCCCAAGACACTCTGGATGCACAATCTCAGCAGAAGAGGTCGAGGGGGCCATAAAAACCCTCAAATCCAGAGCCCCTGGACCAAACGGATAAACCACTAGATTCTACAAAATCTTCAGGCATCAACTAATACCACCATTGGTGAATCTCTTTAACTTCTTTCGGAGCACAGGCACTATAACCCCCTCCATGCAAGAATCTACTACAATCCTCTTGCTTAAAGCTGGGGGGACACAACGGATCCGGCCTCCTACAGACCTATTGCATTGCTGAATATCGATGCCAACATCTACTCGAAGGTCCTGGCAACACCCCTTTCTCGTATCCTGCCTGACATAATCCACCCAGACCAGACCGGATTTATTATAAACAGAGCAACAAGTGACAACATTCGTAGAACACTAGACCTGGTGGACTTGGCCACCTGAAACTCCCAAGGCCTGGCGCTCCTGGCCCTTGACGCCACCAAGGCGTTCGATAAAGTAGACTGGACCTTTATGCACCTCACCCTGGAGGCCTTTGGCTTCGGACCGGAGTTCCGAACCATGGTCCTGACGAATTACAGATCTCCAAAGACCCTCCTGAGAATTAACGGCACCCTTTCCTCCCCAATCCCTCTAACCAGCGGGACCAGGCAGGGATGCCTGCTATCCCCACTCTTATTCGCCCTGTTCATGGAACCCTTTGCCCAAAGAATTAGACTAAACAACGCTATCAGGGGGCTCCAGGTTGGATACTCCCAACACAAAGTGGCCTTATATGCAGACCACGTCCTATTCCCCATCTCACAGCCCTCCCTCTCTCTGAAATGCGCTCTTGCTGAGATAAAGGACTATGGAAGAGTCACTGGCTTCTCTATCAACTTCAACAAGTCTTCAGCCCTTGGGATAGGACTGACTCTGACGGAAAAGGCAACCCTGACCCCGCTTTGTCCCATTCAGTGGAAAACCACGGCGATCCCCTACCTGGGGGTCCAAATCCCGGCGAACCCAAAGGAGGTCTATCGCACAAACTTCCCCCCTCTCTTTAAGGAACTGGCGGATGATTTGAAGCAATGGAATTTACAGGAGATCTCATTAATGGGCCGCATCACTGCCTGTAATATGAACATTCTCCCCAGATTCCTATATGCCTGCTCCTCACTCCCGGTGCCTATCCCACCCCCGGCTCTTCGGGACCTCCAAAGGAATATGCTGCGCTTTATTTGGAGGGGGAAAAACCCAGAATCCCCCTGAGAACAATGCTGGGAAATGCCAGTATGGGTGGTCTGGGAGTACCCGACCTACAAGGATACCAGACGGCAGCACAATTGGCAATCACCCAAGCCTGGCAGATATCCTCTGACCGACCAAGGTGGGTGGAACTCGAACAGTCTCACCTTGCCCTCCCCCTACGCTTCCTTCCGCCGCCCATGGGACAGTCAGAGAGACTACTGCTTGCCACCAGACACACCGTGGACATATGGGACAAAGCGCTAAGGAAAAAAGGGGTCCCCTGAGGACTGAGCCCTTCATCGCCAATTTTTCTTAACCCAATTTTTTCTCCGGGTATGAACCCCCGGAACTTTAAGAACTGGGTCGCGGGGGGCCTGGAATCGCTGGGGCAACTGTTCGAAGGGGGGTAACCATGCACGTTCTTACAATGCAAGGAGACCTTTCAACTCCACGAGACCGACAGGTTTTCCTATATCCAGCTTCGCCATTGGTGTTCCCACCCGCAAATTCGTCTTGCAGCAGTCCGCCCTCCTACAGCACTGGAACTAACCCTGATGGACCTCCCGGCCCGAGGTAAGATCTCTGCCCTATATAAACATTTCCAGGGGGACTTCCTCACCTCCAAAACCCGCGCCATGGCACAGTGGGAGGCAGACCTGGGCCATCCCGAAGAAGACCAAGCCTGGACAGATATATGGTCCCGGGCGCACTCCCCCTCAGCCTGCATCACCAACAGGGAATGTGCTTATAAAATATTGTTACGCTGGTATTATTCCCCCCTGAGGCTCCACCACATAAACAGTTCCCTGGACCCGGCATGCTGGAGACAATGTGGACACCTGGGGTCCTTCTTCCACATGTGGTGGACATGCCCACTAGCCCAACAATTTTGGAAACAATGCCTGAATATCATTGAAGATATTACTCAAACAACGCTCCCCTTAGAGCCTGAACCCATTTTGCTAGGCGCTCCAATCCCGGGAATATACTAGCCCAAAGCCAAGCTCCTATCCCAATGCCTTCTAGCAGGGAGAATAACAATCGCCTGCTCCTGGAAAGCCAGGGAGGGAAATCTCCTACCCCTCCGGTGGACCAAAATGTGGGATATCCTCATCGCAGAAAAGGTGGCCGTGGCGAAGGCAGGGACTCTCCACCACTTTCAGAACATTTGGGGCCCATTCCTTAACTATGACCAAAAATTCCCGGCTCTCACATTGAAGCCCCAACAAGCCAGGCAGATTCTGGATGGCGGAAACACCTCCGATAAGGGGGGAGAGGCGTGAGGAGGAGAGGAAGAAGCGCCAACCTCTGGGACTGTAACCCGGACGTGCGTCCAGGGTGGGGATGAGGGGAGGAGGGGTAAAGTGTTCGTAAAGGGAGTAAAGGTATTTGGAAGGTCACAGCAATGTATAACTGTATTTGTTTCCTGCCTTGTTCAAAATAAACATATTTAAAAAAAAAAAGATAAGATCTCACTGGTAGGGCCAGATCAGCCCTGCTGTTTGTATTTGAGGGGAGAGAGTAGAGCGGGGCGGGGGGCATTGACATTTGTCCCTTGTCCAAATGTTAAATCCTCCTCTAAATGCACTGTATAGAAAATATTTAAATACTTCTACTTTTTATTGAGCATTTACAAACAAATAAGTACTGTATACATTATTCCAGTCATAATGCAGTCAAAGAAAGAAAATAACATTCAATAAACAAACCAGCCTCAAGAGAGGTCATCAAAGTCACAGGGGGTAAACTCAGGGAGTATCCACGGGAGGGGCAGCTTCAGTTAAAAACCAGGAACAACGGGAGCTGTCTTTGGAGGGTACTGTGGGTCGGGCGCCACTATTTTGATGCCAGATGGAGGGTGGGGGCCACGGGCTCTGAACTGCCTTGGCTAAGGGCAGTTTGTGCAATGGGCCTCCCAGAAGCCGCTGGCGGAAACCTATTCAGATGAGTCGTATTTCACCATCCAGCGGAGAGACGGTGGCTGCCTGGCCACTCCGGGGAATTGCTGTGTGTAATCTAGGAATGGGGCCCAAATGCTGTCAAACTTGCTTCTATTCCCAAAACGGAGGGCAGTGATCATTTCAGCAGCCGCGGATGTCCCAACACTTGGACCACCACATGGGAATCGCCAGGCTCTCTGGGTGTTTCCACAGCCTTGCTATAGAAATGTTTGCAGCTGTGAGCAGGTGCGTGCAGTGGGCCGCCAGTCGCAGGTGTCGCCCAACAAGATAATGCCAGGGTCCCACGGGATCGAAAGGCTGGTGATTAGTTTGATCTGTTCCAAAATCTCCCTCCAGAACTGGGTCGCTTTCGGGCATGTCCACAGAATAGGGACCCAGTGTCAGTGCAGCCCCTCCAGCATTGTGGTGGGATCGCCGCGTTACTCTTGTGCAGTATCTCCGGTGTCAAGTACCACCTGTAGCAGACCTTGATCGCTCCCTCTTTGTTTGTTACACAGTTGGAGCTCCTGTGGGCCCTCGTCCAGATTCGGTTCCAGCTCGCCTCATCTAGTTCTCTACCTAGTTCTCGCTCCCAGTGCTCCATGTAGGGCTTCTGGCGGAGTTGCCTAAATACTTCTACTTTAAGTACACCTTTTATACTTTGCCTGCAACATTATAGAAAATGGTCTACTTTTTTTTTATTTTACAGGTGTTCATGTTTCATTTCCGGCACTGCCTAAACACCCAGCACCCAGGATTTACATCATACTTTCCAAACAAATCCCACAACACACATGACATATTCTGTTTGCATACAAACTCTGTAAATTTACTCAAACAGAATGAGGTTATCAAGTCAGTACTTATCAGTTTGAATCATGAACCGTTCTGTCAGGGTAGACTAGGCTTTCAAACAAAGGTACATTCTATTTAGGTCAGAGCCCCACTGGTAAGTATGCATGAGAAGATCTGAAACTGGTCAATACTTGCCAACCTAGCCATATCATTTTCAGGTAGAGCCTTGTTGGACTTAGGGAGACAAACGGAATCCAACATACATTGGCAAAGCCAACAGCTTGGGTTTTTGATTAGGAATGGATAGCTCCAGGCACTGCCATAAGGGTACCACCTGCCCATAAGATGAGAACAGCTGGAAAATGGAGCCCATAAGTGGGCATATAATGGCATTGCCTGGCAAATGTCTGCTAATACTTATACACAAGCCAAAACTGCTGGTTTTGTGATTGCTTGTTTAAGACAGGACTTTGGTGATTCCAAGATTGCCGCGGACTAGGATAGACGCTTTCCTCCGAGCTCCGTCCGAGCGGGAAAACGAACGGTTACAAAAGCAGTCCCAAACAGTGGAAAGTAATTGCCTCAGCAGCCGGCACAACCGTGCGGACCGGAAAGCCACGTTGACCCCAATTCTGACGGTAATCGGACAAGGGGAAGGCAGCGGTGAGCCCCGTAACAGAAGACGCGGTAGAAGGTGCAGCGGAGCCGCGGCCCTGGTGGGGGAGAGTGAGGTGACCAGCTCAGGGTCCACAGGGGGCCCCGGAGGAGAGACGGAACCCCCCCGTGAGTTTAACAGAGCCTGTCCCGAAGCAATCGGACAGTGGGGGTGACCCGGCGTCGCTCCCCCGGCGGACAGAACGGCCGGGACCGCCTGCACACTATGGCGGCCCCGATTTCAAGGAGCGGAGTGCGGCCCCAGAGACCGTAGTACAACGAAGGCCGGGACCGGGGGAGAGTGCCGAACCAGGAGGAAATCTCGGCGGCATGAGCCCTCCACAGCCAACCAAACGAAGTAACAGAAGGAACCCCACAGGCAGAAAACACAGACTCCCAGGCGGGGGCGGAGGGTGCCCGGATCAGAAGTAAGTGCGCACAATAGCCGCAGCTCGAGGGCCCCAGGGGTTAGCAGCACCGGTCCGAGGCAGGCTGGAGAACGATCATGATCAGGCCCTTCACCACTCAACGAGAACCCGCATAAGGGCGCACAGAAAGAGGGCCTGGCCCACAGCAAGTGATTCACCCAGTAAACTCTCCAGCACCGTATACCACTGACAAATCCGGGGTGGTGTGTGCCCAAAAGGTAAAGCATAACCATAGTGGGGTGCTCAAGGGGGTCTACCCAGGAACCAGACAGTCAAGCCCCTGAGAGGTGCCGTAAACCAAGTCCATTTGTTCCAAGATTGCACCGGTAACAAAGACATTAAGAACCAAAGGAATTACCTTCAGATGGGCACACCCCTTCAGCCTGCAGTTCGCCTGGGAGGGCAAACAACACCGCATCACCACCTGCGAGGAGGGGGTGTCGCTCCTGCGCCTGGAGGAAGAGGGACTGCACCCGGACGCAAACCCCACACGCAGCCTAAGAAGTGGGAACTCAAGACAGTGGGAATGGTCAGCTACCCCAGCCAAGAGGCGTGACGCTGAAGGCAAAGGGAGAAGCCACCAACCGAAATGATCATGGCCCCCTGGAGGGGCCATGCCATAGACAACCAAGAAACGCTGAGCGCGACCCCGGAACAAAGGAAAGACAAAAGGCGATGCATGTTAGAGGACAACACTATCCTCGGACAGAGGGAAGAGACAAACCATCTTGGAACCAATGAAGGACAGACACAAGTCCTGGCGCCGCATAAGTTGGAGGAAAGGTAATACCCACTGCCCAAGAAGGGGCGCATAGGAAGTTTCAAGGAACTTTGATCTGAAGGGTACTGGGGGGGACAGAGGAGGGAACTGGGAGGGGTAAAAGGAGAATCATAAAGTTCAGCAAGTCGGGGGGATGGCACGGATCAGTAAAGGCAAGGAAGGAAGGAAGACACGACCAAAGGAAGCACACAGGAAGACAAAGGAACATGTACACAAACTAAATGGCTGATCTGAACTTGGTTTCGCTCAATGTGCAAGGCCTAAACTCGCCAGTCAAACGCCGCTCCATCCTGACGAGACTCATAGGGCCTCATTACACAGTAGGTGGTAAGGGTTTACCGGTACCGGTAAGGGCACCGGTACTGGTAAACCCTTACTGCCTTACTATGAGGTCCCTTTGCAGGACCCGACCTTAACGGCTGGTGTGGACCAGCCGTTAAAGTTGGGACCCGCAAAGGGACCTTGGTACTAATTACGCTACCACAATTTGCGGTACCGTAATTAGCCCCTTCCCCATTCCCATTGAGCCCTATGGGGCAAAAATGGAAATGGGGAAGGGCCATGGAGAAAGGGGGAATTACCGCCCCGCCAACCTTGGAATAGTATGGTACCGGCGGCAACCACAGTGTTAATAGCACCAAGGTTTACCGCATTCCGTGTAATGAGGCCCATAGACTTGCAGACCTCAATCGCCTTTTTACAAGAAACACACCTCCCTCCTGAGGATGAAGGAAGACTGAAATATAGAGCGTTCCCCTGACAATACTTGGCCTTGAGTGGGAGAAAGACCAAGGGGGACCTGGCCTGCCTGGCCCCCCTGCTGGAGCCGGGCCTGAGCCCGGGCACACGCGCACACCCACGGCAGCATTGCGGTCGCCTGGATGTAGGCGGCCAGGCCGTATGTGACATGGGACTACCTGAACCCGCAAGTTCAGATGGGCTGGTCCGGAGGCAGGCTGTGAGAACAGAGTAGACAGCTAGCAGGAGGTCAGCCCTTACCAGATAGTTTGATTAGCTTGCTTGCCAGTGCTAAGACCCATGCAGGAGATGGCAGCATGTACAGAAGTGGAACAGAGGCCCATTTCATATGCAGATGCGGATTTGGCACACTATTGTGGTGTTTTGTAGTGTGAGGGGCTGCTTTAGACCCTGCCAAGCAACAGATGAAAGTTTGAGAGGCAGTGGCTATCCTCCAGACCTGTATGGGAGTGGGCCGCGCTCTCCAGCCATTGGGGTAAATGTGCCTGCAGGACCCAACAGGTGCGATTTTGGTGTGGGGCTAAGGTGGGGGCTTTACCTGTTGAGACTTCGTTAGTAGCCCGCTAGGTGGTATCAGGCAAGTGGAACGGACAGAATTCAGACAGTTATCGGCGTTGGCCAGCTGTAGCACACCTTTTCTTTGCAATTGCATCCACCTGTCTGGTATTGAAGAGAGGTGGCTGAAATGGCTTTGGGGAAGTCGAGTAAGAAAGCTAAGGCTGAGGAGGCAGACTTTTTCTCACTGTGTGGTAGGAAAAGCTAAGAAAAGGTGGCAGCCCAGGACCTTGTGATGGCCACATTGGGTAGGATAGAGAATTTGATGTCGCAACTCGAAAACAAATTTGACAAAATGACCGAGAATGTGGCCCAGTTGGAGACACAAACCACTACGTTAGAGCAGAGGGCGTGTCAAATGGACCAACAACGTGCCCAAATGTTTCCCATGGTGCAGCGTGCCAGGCGTGATATGGAGGCAGTCATTAAAGGGAACCTGGCAATGAAGTCCAGATTGGAATACTTAAAAAATGTGTCAGTGCAGCACAACTGCGGATCATCAGTCTCCCATCCAGAGCAGAGGGGGATGACTCCATTGGTTTTGTTGCCAACTGGCTCCCAGAGGTACTGTACTTGGAGGAGGAGCAGGACCCCATATATGTGGATAAATGCTACCGTATTAAGTCCCCCACCTCTGGTCAGTCTCCAAACGCAGCTGTGGGTCCGACACTCATAGTCAGGTTTGTGAAGCTCGGGAGAGAGAGGGTTTAGAAGGCTATGGTAGCCAAGAAGTCTTTTACATTCCAAGAGCCGAGGGTCCATATATTTCCTGACTTGGTGCCAGCCCTGAAAAGAAAAGAAAGAGGTGCTGCTGCTGATCGCTAACATCTATTGGAACCCAAAGGGGATTCAAACAGACACCCTGCTGGAGCTGGTAACAGCTACAATTGATTGAAACGTTGAAACACCTGGTAATTTAGTGTGTTGGTCTGCTAACAGCTAGGATATTTTACTTCAGGCATTTGTTTAATGAGACTGCGGTTATCACGCATGACCAACTATGGTTAATATTGCATGGAGGACACTCAAAACGGTTAAGATATGCACTTGTGAACTATTTAAATTCATTACAAATTGGGTCATATGAAGTCAATGATGGCTAAGAATTGGAAATGTGCATATGTACTTATATACCTATCATGTATGTAAAGTTTAATAACATTGAGAGTGAATAATGATTAACTTGTGATCACTTTAAACAAAAATGTTTGAAAGTCTGTATAATTGTAGAAACTGAATGATGAAATGTTTCTTTTATGAATTAATTTTAAATTTTGTAATGAATATGTTGAAAGGTCAGGTTTTTACTGATCAAAACAACAATAAAAAAAAAAAATACAATTGATTCTACATTTACAGATTTTCAAGGTGCGGACCTACTGATATGTGGTGATCTAAACACGAACTGTAAACCACCAGCATCTTGACCCATAGCCAAAATAGACGCCCAGGCAGAACTTCGAGGTAAGGCGTGGAGTAACCTAATGACATCAAGAAACCTCTTTAACATGGCCACAGTACTTGCGGATGCAAACTTCACTACAACATGGAAAAGGGGGCGTGCACACCCTATCATCGACTACATTTTTGCTTCACAATCATTCTTACCAAACTTGACTGAAACTAAAGTGATAAAAACATTGCAAAGCGACCACAACCTTCTGTACATATAATGGGTCTCATCCAATACAACCAACTCTTACTTTTTGACAGTTGTAGAACCAATCGAATACGGAAAACGACTATGTTTGTCTGCGAAAAACATTAAGATCTTAACGAAAAAATATATAGCCTCGAAAAACGACACGCAAGTCGATTACAGAACTCTCCTCGAATCATTCAGAGGAGCAAACAGCAAGTCCAAGAAAATAGATAAAGCGCAGAAGCTCCACACTCATACTTTTGATCCCTTTTTGGCATCTAATCGAAACAAAGTCCGGAAAGCCAAAAGGTTAGCCTCCCGATATAACACTGACCAAAATAGGGCCAGTGCAAAAGAGGCAGAGAGGAGCTACAAGTCTTGGCTGCAATCTTACCATTTGGCCCTTTACCAACAGGACTCCGTCAATATGTTACAACAAGTAAACAACTCAAACTCTCAAGACTTTTGGAAACTAATCAGACCGTTGGGTAAAGTCCCGGACAAACTTCTAACAAATGGAATTTCTGAACAAAGTTGGGTAATATTTTACTTAAAGTTGTTCAAATCCCCCACATCGCTATCGGACACAGCACTACCCTCCAGAACCTCTCCATGGGTGGAACTTCACGACATTGAGGACATCAGGCTGTCTCTAACTAAGCTGAAAAATTCGAGAGCACCGGGGCCGGATGGCATCACTTACGTAGACTTAAAAAGCTCACCTTTGGAATGGTCCAAATTACTAAGCCTAATATTTGAAAGATGTTCAACCTTAAGAAAACTCCCTCCATCATGGACGATGTCGGTTATGGTCCCGATCTATAAAAAAGGCTGCAAAAGCGATCCTCGGAACTTCCACCCAGTGGCCTTGCTTGATGTCATCAGAAAAGGTTTCGGCAGCCTGCTACTAAAAAAATTCCAACTGTGGTCAAAAAATGTTCCTTGTGCAGATCCACTTCAATCAGGTTTAAAAAAGTAACCGGCACAAGCATCAACATCATGCTCCTTAGTGTCCTTAAAGCCAAAGTTTTCGAAGGCAGCCCGAGGGTCTATTTGGCATTCATAGACCTCACACAGGCTTTTGACCTTGTTAACAGGTCTAAACTCTGGCAGAAGTTGTAATCCTGAGATTGTCCCTCATGCATTTCAGGGCCCATAAAAGCCCTGCATACCGACACCAACATTTGTGTATGGCTGAGTAAGTGTGGTCTACTTTCTTCTGCAATTCCCACAACACGAGAAGTCAAGCAGGGTTGCCCTCTGGCCCGACTCTCTTCCTGGCTTACTTTGGAGATTATAAAGAAGCAAATGCCCTGATTAGATCTTTTCCTCCGAAAATTGGCCATGAAAAGGTGCCTCGCCTATTGTACTCAGAAGACTTAATCCAACTGGACCAAACTGCCATCGGTTTACAACGCCAGTTGGACTCCCTTGCAAAGTATACGGCGGCCAACGACCTTGAAGTAAATAAAACAAAAACAAAGATCATGGTTCTGGAGAAGGCTAAAAAGAAAAGTGCAAATCAAAAATGGTACTTGGAAGGTGATAGAGTCGAACAGGTTTCGAAATTTAAATATTTGGGTGTTATGTTGGACAGCACAAAATGAGAAAATTCTATGCAAACTCATCTCTACAAAAAATGCGGAATTTAACTGCTCAAGCAAAGATCCTTGATAAGAAGTATGGTCCCTTTTCCCTGCTTCTGACAATAAAATTCTATCTACTTAAAGTAATACCATCCATCACCTATGGGGCAGAGGCTTTGCCCTTCCTTCCAAAACAAATCTGGTCCAGATTAGAAAGCCTTTTTTGGCGTACCATACTAAACCTCCCCAAATCGACGCCCATGGTCCTGATCAGGCGAGAACTGTCTCTAAATCCACTTGTAGCAATTGTTGCTCGAAACAGCATCATGCTATACCGGAAAACCATCGACTTGTCGAGCCCTCCAATTTTCTCGCTGTTGATGACAGAGATGAGCTCTGGAAAATGCAAACTGTTGTTTCAATGGGAAAGAGAATGTAAAGAAAAACTGGATGTGTGTGGTAGCTCTGTTGAAGAGCCCCTTAAGAACCCAACAAAAACAAACAAAAAAACGTGACGAACTTGACTGGATCTCAACTTTAGACAAAGCTCTTACAAATTGCCAGCACATTTACCACCAACAGTACGAAAGCTAAATTAAATTCAGCCCTTCCTAAAGAGACACCCCGCTAAAAACCTCAGATTAACCCTATTAAGGGCACGTCTAAACCTCTTGCCATCAAACGAGATAATGAAGATAAGAGGGGTTTCGCCTACAAACAGCTGTCGGTTCTGTGAAGTATCTTCCGAACCAGAATCAATATGCATCTGCTACTGTCTTGTCCAGGAACTCGTCGCTTCTGATCCCCTTACTTGTCTCACCATCTAGCAAGAGCCTACATAATTGAAGAGGAACTCTGGTGGTCTCGCCTGATTGGAGGAAACAGGACCTTGTGTGCCATCGCAGCAGTAAAAATTTTGGATCAAATATTTGCCAGTATTGCGTTAAATACCCCAAATGATCTCAGGGACGTCATCTAGGGGTCGCCAGAGGTCACAACTGCGACCTCTGAGGTCTCCTTTGTGACCTCTGTGGTCTCCATTGGGACCTCTGTAAAAAAAAAAAAATATATATATATATATATATATATATATATATTTTTTTTAATGCAGCCTCCTGGGCTGTGGCCACAAGTCTAACACTTTCAGAACTGGCCCTAAATAAGAAAGAATAGGAATACAAAATAATGTGTCTTTCTGGAATTCTATACAATAATTGCTAGACTCATTAAAGGTTTATTTCAGGCACACTTCAGGAGGTGAGTCACTGATTTAGTCTGTTCTTAAATGCCTCAACTCAGCCTTTCATCCTTCTGAGGTTGATAAATGAGTACCAACACAGGTTGGGTGAAATTGGGTGTATATTTTTTCTATATAAAGCGCTTAAGCGTAAGTGCTATATAATAACACATCATTATCATTTGGTCATGGACGTCTGCTTGCATTCACAGTAATTTGGTAGTATGGGCCTATACACATTGATCTTAACGATACATATGGCGATCCATTCCTGTATGAAATGTACATCACATTATAGTGATATCGTAACCATATTTGAAAGGTCGTGTTCCATAGCTTCCCGCGATATCACTTTGGGGTGGGTCAAATGACATCACTTCCTGTGATGTCATCAGGGGGTCAAGGGTTCTGTGATCTCACTTCCGCTACCCCTGGCATTTTGGGGAAATGATGTCCCTGAATGATCTCTTGGACGACCCTGGGGAGCCGCAAAGAAACAAAACTACAGGTTGAACTGTCTAAATCAGAAAACTTAATTCTTTTGGGACGTCTTTCATCTTCACGTCTTTTCTTTTGTTTTAGAAATCTTGTAAAAATCGCTTTCGGCAATTACAATCTCATAATAAAAAAAAGGAAAAAAAAGAAAGAGGTTTAACATAAAGATATCTTTTTTGGCGCAAGGGTTTGAGGCAGGACTGCTTAGGCCAGCTAAACTGAAGGTCTCAAATGCATTTTTTGGGATGTTGAGAGTGCTGAGAAACTGCTCAGGACGTCAACTGCAAAATCACCATACAGTCGGGAAAAGGGATGAGGCATGCTGGTGCTGGGGGTCCTTCCCTCGGTTATGGTATCTCTTAGATCCTTAGTGCATGCTGTTTCATTCTTTCAGTAGTAGTGGGTAGTAGTGGGTGTCTTCGACGCAGAAACTGAGTTCCAATTCGGTTCATGATACGTTACGTAAGACAGTGGGTCTGTTCATAGTACATGTATTTGTATGTTTTTAGTTATGGTCCACTCCTGGTGAGGGCGTTGGTTGTGGGCGAGTGCGGTGTGTAGTACTGAGTGAACAGAGAGAGCGTTTAACTCAGACATCTATTTCATATCATTGGATTTCCCCCCTGCCCACTGCAAAGAAAACTTGCAGGGTATCTCATTAGGACAATGGGCTGGTGTTTCATGTTGTTGTCTCTGTTGCGTTGCATGGGCCACCCATGAGAAGGGCTCCCCTCTTGTTTGTATTTGCATATTAAACCTGCAATAAGATAAAGTTCTATAATCCTAATAACACATGGACTCTCATAACCCCACAATCAAGATCAGGCATCTCAACACCATATTATAAACCATATTTGACTTTCCTTCTAAACAAATTCATAGGCAGCTGTAACTGTTCCTATGCTGCTCTTCACAGAGGACGGAGTAGAATAGGTATCAATTTGGGACATATCCATAGGATATAAATCAGTGTTTCAGTGTAGTGTCGGTGTCCCTCCTTTTAAAAGTAGGCCAGCTTCCATTTGCATCAAGCACATTGACCCATCCCTACAGATCAACAGCATTTCATCCACTTCTACCTTCTACCCTACTTGCTCCATTAAAATGTTGTGATATGTTTGAATCCCTAGAATCGGCAATGGTGTGGCACAGGAAAGAGAAAGCCCAAACAAACGCTCTAAACATTCCAAATGGTCGAGATCCAGGATTGACTCTCGTCACTCTTCTTCGTCATAACGTAAGAAATTGAGAAAACAACGCCATCGTTCCTCATCTTCCGACTCCTCACCCGACAAGCGTTAGGTCCATTTTCCTGATAGGAGCGCCTGAGTGGCCGAATGGGAAAAGTTCTGTGAAGAAATGATGGAAGCCCTCGACCCAGGTGCCCAAAAGCCCAAGTCTGAAGACCTCAGGGATTTTGTCTCAAGTAGTGTCGACAGCATCGGCCACAATGACAAAATTGAAGCCAAAAGCTTCTGTGACTTCCTCCTCGAAACAGTTGAAGTGAAAGGGCCGTTCCACATTGACTTTGGAACCAATTTCGAGCTTCAAACCTCAATTGAAGATATCCATCTTCAATTGAGGTTTGAAGCTCGAAATTTGGGTCCATTTTTGAGGAATACGAGGAGGAAAATGACATCATACCCTTTGGGTATGAGTTTTTTGGAACTCCTAATGGTCCAGAAGAATTGATCTCAAATCAGTCCCGTCTAGAAGACCTATCTACTTGTTTGTAGGAAACCAGTGGTTTAGATACCTCCCCTGAGGTTGAATACGAGGCCCAGATGTGCATTCTAACCCAAATGTGGCCTATCAAATAGTCATTATAGAATAGTCATGAACGGGGTGATCGAATGTTTACCTTGGGGGCGTCCAGCAAAGGACTTTACTCAGGATGATCTTACAGACATCTTGGCTAGAGGCCCTCCTAAGGAGCATGTGCTGCCATTCAATACTAAAACAAAATCTTGGAAAACCGGCAAAAACCTGACACAACTCCGGCTGTAAACAACGAGTTGGTGAAGAAATGCAGACCACATTCTGTGGACCCGGACTTTATTTTCAGGCACCCAACACCAGAGAGTTTAGTGGTGCAGGTGGCTACCTCCACTTCAAAGGCCACTGCTTATCTGACCATCCCCCTAAATAGGGACGATAAAAAGTATGACATACTAGCAAAGGGAGTATTCCCTGCTGGAAGCATGCCATTAAAAGCCATTAATGTATCTTGTGCTCTGGCAAAATATACCTATACATTGTGGAATGTAATTTCCCAAGCTGCAGAATACATTCCTGAAAGGCAGATGAGAGATGGCTTCAATAACCTCATTAATGATGGTAAAGAGGCCTCTTGCCAAACCCTTCAGTCAGGCCTAGATGCGTCAGACTGCATCGGCCGGTGTATGGACTCTAGTGCGGTTCTCTGGAGATTTGTGTTGCTACGTAAGTCTGGGTTTGTACCCAATGTCTAATCAAGACTTCTGGCTATGCCCTTTAATGGGTCCAACCCATTCAGGCCAAATCTAAAAGCTTCAAATGCTGCAGCAAAATGTTTGGGTGCAGCCTTTCATCAGCCGCAACAACACCCGCCTTCGCAGGCTTGCAGAGGTTGTTCCTTTCGGTATTACTCCTCTTTTGGCCAAAAGGGAAGAGGTCAAGCTACTGTAAGGAAGACAGACACAGTTCAAGGGTGTTTATTCAACTTCAATGGGTTGGTTGAACGCCTATATAAACCTAAATCTAAGGGTGGGAGCAAGCTACAACCATCAAAAACTAAATACCACATTCATAGTGGAGTCTCTGTCAAAATAAAAGGGCCATTACTAATAAACCTATTGCCCATCCTTTCTTCTAAATACAAATGGTGTGGGATAACAATGTACGCAAAAGAAAAGTGTTCAAGAAAGAATATGTCAGGATAACTGAGCAGTTGGCTTCCATTCCCCATGTTTTCAGCACGGGACAAGGCGGCACATTCAAGCTTTGCACACGCTCTGCCTTGTGTGGCACGATGATACAGTTCAAAGCTTAAGTATCGGGGCCTTCTGTGCCAAAGTCTCTTTACAATTCAAAGTTTCTTTATTGCTTTCGATTGTGCAATGGATTTTGCTTAGACCAACGCAGGACCACTTCGATTCACTTCATTTCTCATTTTCATCTTTTACTTTGACTTTTTATAACGTTTAGCTGGGCACCTTACAGAGACCTTCGACTGAGCACACTTGCGGTGCCAGACCACTCTGTCACAGGTGTTGTATTTTCCTTTTCTTAGTTCAAACATCCATCAGCAATTTCACTTTCCTCGCGTCTTTCAACACACATGTTACACATCTTCCTTCTTGCTCTCTTTATACAATGTTGCTGCTTGCAACCTTGACTTCTACACAGTCCAGGCTTGCATCGGTCTCCCCAACCCACTGTCTCTGTTAATCCTACTGGTGCTGCTTTAATCTTGGAGCCAAGGATGGTACCACAGAGGATGCTACTCCTCTCGACTCATTAAGCCATGCAGGTGGGCCCTGGGTATCTCCGACACACAATGCAGGATTCTTCAGTCTTGTATCCTGGCTTTACGCCTTTCAATCCGAAGGACTTTGGAAATTAAGGGTGGTGTGCCGGAAAGGTCAAGGGTATCTCCCTCGCAGTGCACCCTTCTTGGTTTGTCGTCTTTCTCCCCTCGTTCAGCTGCATCTCGAAAACACAGTTCCTTTGTGTGCTTTGCCTCGCTAAGAGTGTGCTCTAGTGCTCCGCCTTTTATCCATATGGGGAAGCTTAATGGAAGTGAGGTGTGAGTGGTTACCATTAATTTCCTGACCTTGCCTGACCGTAGTAGTGGGACATGTCAGGTACAATGCGTGGGTGTGAGTCTGTTTTTTCCCAGAGCGGCTGTCTGTGTGAAAGTGTTTGTGTAGGGACAGGGGGAAAGGGGTAGAGTTCTGAAATATCCTGCTGGGTATGATGGGGTAAAAGTGTTACAGGGAAGGGGATACCACGTCTCACCAACAGGTGTCCCACTCCCAAAGACCCCTCACCCAGGTGATCCTCCCTCACTGGTCCACCCCCAGGGTCTGGATCCAAAGGTGATGGCCGTGCCCTGGCCACCTGGGAGAGAGATTCCCGGGCACTAGAGGGTGTGACACCTTCTGGTTTCTTTCACTACCCAGAAACAAGGACAAAGGAGGTTCATACAGCCCCCCGAGAGCATGGAGGAAAAACTACTTGGGCAAAAACCGTCTCATTGCCCTCTACCACAACTATAGCCCCAAACCCACTCTGAGCACTTTTCTCATAGATCCCCAGAGTTAGGCAGATTGATTCAGCAACTGCAAGAATGTCATCGCATTACTTCAGATGCATGTGCAGTACAGACAGTGGCAGTACTATCTCCCATTTCTGCAAAGACCTCCAGATTTTCCCCAAGGGAGCAATCGCTTCGGGAACCAGATCAGCTACTTCTACAGGAGATTTGTTCCCTGTTGGAGAAAGATGCCATGGAGAAGGTACCTGTAGCAGAAACAATACCAGGGTTGGTACTCCACCTATTTCCTGGTTTCCAAGAATGACGGAGGACTGCAACCCATTCCGGACCTGAGACGCTTCAGCAAGTTCCTCAGAAAGGACAAATTCAAGATGGTCAATATTTTGCAGATCCTCTAGGCCCTTCGACTCCAGGACTGGATGGTGTCACTCGATCTTCAGTATGTTTACTTTCATGTGCCTATACATCCCAAGCACAGAATGTGCCTCTAGTTCGCCATTGGTAGTTTTCACTATCAATTTCGAGTACGCGTTTCGGACTCTCCTCTGCCTGAGGGTCTTCACCAAGCTGATGGCGGTGGTGGCAGCAAATCTAAAGAGGGGAGGGATTCACCTCTTACCCAACCTAGATGATTGGCTGATCAGTGCGCATTTTCCCAAACAGGCTCTGGAACATCTTTACAGCACCTGCCACTCTCCACAAACTGGGCTTCTCCCTCAACTTCAGGAAGTCCCAGGTGACACCTTCTCAAAAGCTTCAATTCATTGGAGTGGTCCTGGAATCTTTCTTGGGTAAGGCTTTGCCTCCTGAGTTGAGGGCCCAACATATCTTGCAGATGGTAACGAGATTTCAGAATATCTGCGGGCATTTGATTTTCTGATGTTGCTGGGCCTCATATCTTCCTCGTGCCAGAAACCCGCCTAAGGATGAGGTCCCTCCAATTGGCCCTCAGATCCCAATAGTCACAGTTCTCAGGCAGGATGACAGACCTTTTTCAGTTCCGAATCAAGGTTGCACTGGACCTCCTGTGGTGGGCCTGCGAGGAGAACATGTGATGGGGAAACCTTTTGGCAACCCTGGCTGGAAATGACTGTAGTCAAGGACGCTTCCCTCATGGCATAGGAAGTACACATGAGCGATCTGACAATGACTTTGGTCCCTTGCAGAATCAAGACTACACATAAAGCGTTTAGAACTGAAAGCGATCAGACTGGCGTTGATGGCCTTTCTGCTATGCATCCAGAAAAATAATGTCCTGATAATGACGGATAACACGGTGGCCATGCATTACCTCAACAAGAGAGGAGGTGTAGGGTCACTACCATTGTGCAGGGAGGCAATGCAGCTCTGGTTTTGGGCTCTTCAAAACGGGATCTCTTTGTTGGCTGTCCACGTAAAGAGAATACAGTGGCGGATGCTCTGAGCAGTGGGAGTTGGCTCAAGAAGTCCTTTTAGAGATCTTTGTCTTTTGGGGAACCCCTCAAGTTGATCTGTTTGCGTCCAGTATCAACAGAAAGTGTGGCCTAGTCTGCTCCAGGGAATTTCCTCAGAGAGGAGCTCTGGGGGGCTCGTTCATAGTGGACTAGGAATGTCCACTCCTATACACATTCCCATCAGTCCCTGTCTTCCCTCACGCCATCAGCAGGTTGAGGAATTTTGGGAAATCCATGATCCTGATTGCCCCAGATTGGGCCAGGAGGGCGTGGTACCCAGACCTTCTAAAAATGCCCATCTGCCCTCCACCTGTCTTCCCCAGAGAGTGGATCTGCTCTCTCAAGGGGGAGGCCATCTTCTTCATCCAGAAATCCGAACACTGAACCTTCACACATGTCTGAGAGGCTAAGATACAAAGATTGGGACCTCCCGGAAGATGTTATGGAGTTGTTGCTTTTGCCTAGAAGACCAGCAACAAAAGCATTATACTGGTGCCACTGGTACAGGTTTTGCAGCTGGTGTAAAGCTAAAGATATAGATCCTTTCTCTTGCAATACACCTGCATTGCTTTCTTTTTAATGCACCTAGCCCAACAAGGGCTGCAGGTAGGATAGGTGCAGTAAGGGATACTTTGCGGCGTTATCTATTTTTAAACGCGCGGCAGAACAAAGTTCTTACTTCTTCCCTCCTCCTCTTCCCACTTTCCCTCCGCCCCAGTCTGAGGTGCCTCCCTCCAGGCCCAGTGGATCACTCCCCCACACCTCCCTTTTCCCAGAGCGATCTCCTCCCACTCTGCCTGATTGCCAACGTGCTCCTCACTCCCAACCTCTCCCCCATATCTTCTCATGATTATGTGGGTAGCCTCTGCCCTTGTATACCAGTTGGTCCCATCTTTTAATGGCATCCATACCCGTCCTCCATGCCATTATAGTCGGCGCCTCTGTCCCCATCCATCTTTCCACTATTGTACTCTTGGCTAGTATGCATGCTATGTTCAGGAATATTTTACTGTATCAGTCTGCTTCCGTCCATATGCCCAACAGTGCCCCCTTGGGGGTCAGTGCCATTGGTCTTTCCAGTACGCCTTCAACCTCCCTCTGAACTCAGTAGTTCGTTATGACCGGGCAGCCCCAGGCCATGTGAAAGTAAATGTATACGGCAGTCCTGCACTTAGGGCATGTGTGTTCCTCTCCTCTCCCCATCCTTCTTAGTATTTCCCTGGAGTAATAGACTCTATGTAAATATTTGAATTGTATTAATCGTAACCCGGAATCAATCGCCACCTCCCTTGGGTGCTGCAATGGCTCCCTATATTTCTCCTCGTCTATGTGTCCCAAGTCTCCCTCTGATCTCAACTTCAATCCTGTCAATTGTCTTGTTAAATGCAGTGCGAATGCTCTGTAGAGGGTCGACACCGGCGTCTCTGTAATTTCCCCACCTACCACATTACGTTGTATCTGGGACACCTGCAGGATTTTATCCTCTCCCCGTGTGAGGTGCCAAGGCGTCCTCCATTTCTAAGTATCTTTAGTGGTCATGAGAGTTCAATCCCCAATCTTCCTGTAGTTCATGGAAATATCTAATATGTGAGGCCATCATAAAGTCACCCACCTTTACGATCCCCTTCTGCTTCCACCCCCCCATTTTAAATAGTGAATCCCTTTGATTAATGTTTTTCCCATAGTCTGACAGACAACGTGATTCGTTTTCCCACCTCAGGTGTCTTTGGACTTACATCCACACCACCCCCACTGCTTTTGTAACTGACTGCGCTTTCTGGGCTGGTGTATTCCCATATCTGAGTTTATACAATCCGTTCCTCCCCAGCAGTGCCAACTCCATATTGACTAGTGCATACTTACCCTCTTGGTACGCCCACCCATTTACTGTGGCTAATTGTGTCCCGCAGTAGCATAGCCTCAAGTGCGGAAGGTCCAGGCCACCTTCCCAGTTAGAGTTGTACAGCGTCTACAGTTTGACTCTCTGGGTTTTTCGTACCCATAGGAATTCCCTTACCGTTTTGTCTATCCTATCAAATTCCCCTACTTGTTTTGCCCTCTGGCCTGCTGAATTATATATAAGACGGGGGAGGGACACCTTTTTATATAGTGCCATCCTTCCCATCAGCGAGATTGTGAGGATTGTCTATTGCCTCACATCCTGTTCGAACCTTCGTATTGCTGATTCAAGATTGATCCCATCAAAAAGGCTCTCTTCCTTTTGGATAATCACTCCTAAATATTAAAAAACTGTTTCTTCTGTCCTCAGTGGTGGGTTAACTCTCTGGATTCCCTCTCCGCATTCCACTAGGTAGTGAATAGATTTATCCAGTTGATCTGCAGCCCTGAGTATGTTCCAAATTCTTTTACAATCTCCATAGCTCTTGGTATGAATCTACCTGGGTTTGTCAGAGCCAAAAGGATCTCACTGGCATCAACCTATATTCGTTCCTCCCTCTCTCCGACCCAAGGTATGCTGTCATTTCTGGATCTCCCCTGACCCATTCCACCAGCAACTCCACCGCTATATCAAATAACATTGGGGAAAGCGGACACCCGTGTCTGGCGCTGCGTTCCAGTTGGAATTCACCAAAGAGGGTATTATTATTATTATTATTATTATTATTTACCTTCACTTGGGCCGTAAGGTCGGTATATAGTAATTTCACCCATCCAAAGAACCCCTCCCCAATTCTCCTTCTCCTCATTACCGCAAACATCTACCCCCATTTGACAGAGGTCCAATGCCTTCTGAACATCTAGTGCCAGTATACTCAGTGGGTGCTGTTGATCTCTTGCCATCCTATGAACCAAGTGCAGGTGTCTGATGTTCAGTCTCATGGATCTATGTGGGATAAATCCGCACTGATCCTCCTTCACTATGTTCTCCATAACGTTTTGTAGTCTATTCGCTAGGACTTTGGCCCCAACGTTTAGCAAGGAGATAGGTCTGTATGCCCACAGCTCTCCCTTGGTTTCCCCTCCTTCGGTATAACCACTATAGTTGCTTCCCATAGATCTGGTGGCAAGAAGCCCTCTCTGTAACTTTCGAGCAACATTTCCTCATCTGCCCCATACTCTCGTTTTTAGGTTTAAGCCATAGCTCCAAGGGCAGTCCATTCTGTCCAGCCATTTTCCCTTTCCCCAACTGAGTGATAGCTGCCTCCATTTCCTCTGTACTTAAGTCTCCCTCGAGTTCCATGCTATGCTCCTGTGGGAGGTGCACCAACAAACCCCTGTATCCCTCTGATTTCCTCGATTGAGTCGTGTACATCTGCCTATAGTAGTCTGAAAAGATCTGTCCCATGTCCTGTGGGTCCCGCTTAGTCCCCTCTCTCTTCTTCCACCTAATTTCATATATCGGCTGGTTTCTCTCCTCCCTTTGTGCTAACCATGCCAGTAATTTCCCAGTTGTATCTCCCCATTCATAGATTCGCACTCCCTTATTTTGGCCTCCTCCTTTGTCCTCTTTAGTTCCTGCAATAATACCTCTGATTGAGTCACCCACACTGTCCCTCTAGGTCTACCACCTTTTCCTCCTTCTTCAGATATTGTTCTTGCCTTTCCTTTGCTTTCGCTGTCATCACTGCCATGGCTTTCCCCCTCAATGCCGCTTCCCACAGTATTTGCTTAGACTCAACTGTCCGCATTGAGCTGAAAGAATCGTGCTGTTTCCTCCTTCAACTCTTGCACGATATCTGGGTCAAGTAAGTGTTAGGATCCCAGTCCCATATTCCCCCTGGAAGTGGCACCTAAGCCCCACCCTCCATGCGTGTGGCACTTGGTCTGATAAGGCTCTTGTGAGATATCCCACTCCCTCCACTTTGACCCTGTCCGTGTGTGGCGAAAATACATAATCTATTCTTGAAAAAGATCTGTGCGCTGCCCAGAAAAATGAGAACTCCCTCCCTTCCGGGTGTGCCTCCCTCCATAAATATGATTATCACATCATTTCTGTACTCTGCCCTCGAGTCAACCTTCCACATGTCCCTCCCAGGGGCTACCACCATGTTGAAGTCTGCTGCTTTTATCGTGGTGCGATTTCTTAATCAGTATCCCCACTCATCTGCATTCCCTCTTAAACTCAGAGAGTGTCACATTTCTGTATGATCTCCTCCCCAATACCATGCACACGCCCCCCAACATGCGAGTTTCCTGAAGTAGCGCCACACCCGGCTTATATCTTTTTTTAATTGGAACACTGCAATCTTAATTGTATCATGTAGCCCATTCATGAAATGCACTGCAGTATGCTTGTGCTATCTGTGCCGGTACCTACCTAGTTCATAGTATCTCCTGTGTCTGTATCCTGTTCCACCATTCTCTCTCCTATCCAATGTACATGGGGTCAGTCTCTGTCTACTCAAACTCCCTAAATCCTCAGCCCTTTGTCCCTGTCTTCCCCCTGGTTCTCCCCTACCCACCTCCATCTCCAATCACACACTTGTTCTCTCAACTGCCAAGTATCTGTCTACCCTTTAAAACCCCCCCAACTATAACAACTCTGTGAGCCTGCCTACCCTTTCCCCGTCCTCCCATCCACCCCAGACTGCCCCACCAACTCTCGTTCTATTGATACCGCTGCCTCATTTTCGTACCCCTCCCTTCTTGCTAACATTATGGGCCTTATTACAAGCTTGCAGGTAAATAATTGGAATTACCGTCATGCTGGTGCTACCAAGTCCATGTTGCATTTCTGCCAGAATCAACGGTTGATTCCAAGTCAGCGTGCATGCGCATTATGGCATGCCGGAAATGGTAGCACCGGCATGCCGGTAATGCCATCAAAAGGCCCCAAAATCCCCCATACCGTCATCCTCGTTGACGCTGACTCCGATTCCGGCTTCGCGCACATGGACCTACCAGCACCGCTGGTACCGGTACCTGTATTACTGTGACTGGAAATAACGTGATCGCCGTAACAGGAAATGTACCAGTGGCCATTATAAAAACACAATCCATTGCAATCCACAGTGCACAGGGGTCAGAAGCACCTTCTAAGCACTGAAGAGCATACACAGACATGACATCAAGACAACCTGCCGCACCGAGGCGCAAGCCAAGATTCAGTGAATCAGAACCGAACATGTTGACGGACACGGTGGTTGAGAACTCAGCAGAAGTCTTCTGCAATGACCTATGGTACCAAACGCAAATCAGAAAGAAGGCCATTTGGGAGGAGGTTGCCCGGAAGGTGCGGTGGTGGGGACAACCCCCAGAACAGTTAGGGACTGCAAAAAGAGGTGGGACGATCTACGTCCCAGTGTGCGGAACCTCCTTGCCGCACCGCGAGCCCAGGGCATGGTCTCAGGAGGGAGACCACCATTTCCAATAAAACTGCAGGCCTGGGAGGAAACCTGCAGCAGTATAATGCAATTGGAGGCGAACAAGGAAGTCAGAGATGCAGACGTCAGAGATGTAACATCCAATGAGGCTGGTGAGTCCCCGTAAGCCCAGTGTCACATCACACACCTTGTAGCCCCAATTCCAATGAATAGGCCAATATGTGAAGTATGTTGTATCCAAGGCCAGTATAGCCCTGCTGGCAGTCCACTCACCGTCAATCTCGTTGCACACATGCACATCGTACCTGCCTGCTACATACACCCATACACCACTCACACATCACACAGGTCCCCTGTATTGCCCCCACAAGTTGCATCTGCAGGCACTCAGGCACACATCCCCCTGACACTGCAGAACTGCTGTCGTCACCACCGTGCTACCACATGCCCAAAGTCACATCTGTGTCACGTACCCCCACCACCAGCAGATGACAAGATGCACACATCAATTATACATGTGGCCCACTTGTCTCACCCACCATGTTCCATCCTGCAGAATCTCAACGCAGCTAATGCCATAGGCCGCAGATATATGTGTAATACATCCGTGTGACAATCAGACAACCCCATGTCATACAGGTTGTGTGGCACACCCATAACGCCCAAACCGGAATAAACCAGTACCCCAGGCAACAGGCACTGCACACACCATGTACGCACACCGCAAATGCACCCACACAGCATTCCCCGACACATGCATGTGTGCACCATGCCATGGTCATCAGCATGTCCTTAACAATGCACATACATCTGAAATCACTAGTTCTCATGTCTGTCTGATGAATCCACCCCCATCACTGATGCCCTGCCTTACTGACCCACACAGGCACATCATCTGACAATGAGGCGCAACAGCCGACAACATTGTGGAAAACCAGGACACGCTGCCGCTGGCCTACCACCACCTCCACACAGGGATCCAGTGCATCTGGGAGCAGATGGGAGCATGCTACTACTGCATCCACCCAGCGACAAACCCGAACAGGAGCCACCTGTCGTACAGGCATCCCCCGAGAGGAGCCACCTGCACCACTTATGCAAGGCAGACCACCCGCCGACATCATGGAAGACGGTGGGCCTGTTTATACATCCAGTGACCACAGCTACCCCGATGCTGAAGGATTCAGTCCCGTGGACCCAATGAGCCCCCACCCCTACACAATGTACGTGACATCGAGGGATGCCTGTCCAGGATGGAGGCACGTCAAACATCAATGCACACAATGGTGCAACAATACCTGGAGAGGCCCAGCTCATGCGGGCGACACTACAGGACACCTCCAGGAGGACCGCGCGGATGCTGGGCCGAGCCACACAAGGGATCTACCATCTGGCATGGCGGGTGAGGGAGGGGAATGGGTCAATCTCAACCCTGGTGGAGTCCATCGCAGTGTTAGTGCAAATACTTGCGGAACAACAGCACATGCCCTTTGCAATGGCACCATCATCAAGCAACACTCCCACTAGTTCACAACAAAGCAGCCCAAAGCTTAGGTCGCTGCGGCTGACTTGCCCTACAGAAGTGCGCACCCCTCCACATAAACGTGGATGAAAATAGGACACAGACTGGTTGTGTGTGGTGAGGGATAGTTGGGGAGGGGGTGTGGGGAGGGATAGTTGGGGAGGGGTTGTGGGGAGGGATAGTTGGGTGGGATTGTAGAGGTAGTCAAGGGCAATCACAAATGTAAATAGTAATTTTTCTCACAATATATATGGTGTTCATAACAAAACATGAGTGGACATTGATCTTTCGGTGTGAGTGCATTTATTCATGTACAGTGACAAGTGTGCCCAATGTCCAGTGCCATGTGTGTAGCAGGTGCTCAAAAGTAGTGCTGTATAAGGTCTGCACGTGTGGCACATCCATCATTGCTGTCGCGGTGCTGGCCATATTCCTCTTCCTCAGTCTCGTCTTCAGCCTCTGGTGGTAGCATGTCCATGTTGGGGGGCAGGGGGACATTGTGCCTGATGACATGTTGTGCAACATGGCACATGCCAGCACCATTTTTCCCACCTTCTCAGGGCTGTACATGAGGGCTCCTCCCGAAGCTGCTGAGGCAGCAGAACCTGGCCTTTAACAGACCAAAAGTCTGCTCAATTGGGCAGCGAGTGCGCACATGGGCATGGTTGTATGCCTGTTCGTGCCTGTTGTGGGGCTGCCTGACGGGGGTCATTAGCCATGGCATCAGCGGATACCCGGCATCAGCGGATACCCAGCATCACCTGCACGTGATCAACAGAAAGGGTACATGTCAATTTCCTTGTCAGTCCATGTTGGCACAGTTTGTAAAGTGTTAAATTGAGAAGACTAAAATGTACAGGCAGAATAGAGTTTAGATGACATCAGTGATTTTCCGTGTACCAGAAGGCATTATTTTCAGGATGCTTGTGGGGTATGTGTTGTGCAGTTACATTCACATGGACCATTCACAGACAAGATTACCTCTAACAATTTTCCCAGCAACTGACACAAATGGATCTAAATGTCATTGATGTGTCACATGAAAATCAACTAAATCTCCTGGTACAATGGTACTTTTAGCATGTGAATGGTATGCATTTGTGATGTAGTGCTAGTACCGGTGTGCAGTCTTTAATATGAATCCTTTATATAGACATGGTTTGAAATCGTGACCTATATGACGAAGGACATATTGATGAAATATGTGTGTGTGGTAAAGGGTTTCATATTTGCTATGCAGGGGGTTTTGGGGTGTGAAACGGTGGATAAGGTGACAACGCCACCTTGAAATCATATATTAGTGGTGGTGAAGTATATTCCCAATTCAGAGGTTTTTTCCTATGAGCATTCCATCTAAAGGTGTTACATTTGGGAGACATGACACAGGCACTAACAGGCAGTGTACCCATCAAATGTGTGTGCATCCACAAATGTGACAAGGATGGCAGCTTCTGGATTCTCTTGCTGAGCATCATGTGTTGTGTATTTCATTGCTACTATGGTGTGGTACATTCTTGTACATGTGGTTTTGGTTAATTGCTGGACTACATAGATGTAGTTATGTATGCACTATATATTTTACATATATGGAGACACAGCTGTCAAGGCCTTGCACTCTGGCATGGTACTGTTTTGCACCTTCAGTTGCACCTGCACACTTGCACATTTCATGCCCTCACAACGCTGAGTAGGATCATGTTCCCTTGAATGTGGGAGGTTTATCATTTTTACAATTGTGGGTAATGACGTTCCTTGCTCTTATTCCTCATCTACCTTTGCCTTTCAAATACCTATCCTGCCTCTGGGCACTTTCACAGGGATTTGGTAATTGAATCAGGGATTTGCAGTAGGAGTTATGATGCACTGATGCATGCAGTGTGCACATCCACTGGTCATGGGTCTTATACTGGGCCATTTTATGAACTCTCCACATGGCCTTGTAGTTAGACTCACCCAGCAGCCAGGTATGCTATGCTCTTCATTCCCCACCCCCCACTAATTCACCTGTCCACATGGCCTTGTAGTTAGACTCACCCAGCAGCCAGGTATGCTATGCTCTTCACTGCCCCCCCCCACTTCAACTCTCCACATGGCCTTGTAGTTAGACTCACCCAGCAGCCAGGTATGCTATGTACTTCACTGCCCCCCCAATTCACCACTCCACATGCCCTTGTAGTTAGACTCACCCAGCAGCCAAGTATGATCTCCGGCGTGTCATGCTATGGACCTGGGCAACGTGGAGTTCCGCAGAACCATGGAGTCATGTGTAGAGCCAGGGAATCTTGCACAGCAATTTGTGATGTGGTGGCGAGCATCACACACCATTCTGTATGTTGAGGGAATGGTACAGCTTCCTGTTGTGGTACACTTCCTCCACAGCATGCCTGACTATCAGCTCCACATGTGTGCAGTCCACCGCTTCAATTAAATTAGGCATGCCTGCAAGTGCATGGAATGCTATGTTTGTGCATTCACCTCCTCAGCAGTCTGTGGTAAGATGATATGGTCCTGTACGTGGGACAGGAGTTCATCGAGCACCTGGAAGAGCACACAGGAGAAACATGGTTGGGAGATATCATGCAGTTGGCCCATTGTGTGTTGGTATGTGCCTGTGGCAAGAAAGTGTAGCACAGACACTACCTTCAGCAAGGGGGGGGATGGCTGTCCGGATATTAATGAGGCTGACCTGGTCACCATGTATGAGATCCACTAAGGTGGTGATGGTGTCACTGTCTAGACGGTACAGCGTGTGGATCTGAGCACGGGTGAGGTTGAATGGGGTGGCCCTTAGTCGAGGGATTGGTGGCTGCCTGCAGGGTACGACCTGCTGTGCATTGGGGATTTGCTGGGGCCACTCCTTCTCCTCATGCGCGTCCGCTGCATCCTCCGCCTCACTGCCTCTTCAGTCAGTAGCTCTGCGGGCATGTCCTCCAGCTCCAGTACTGCTACTGCGAATGCTAGCATTGTGGTTCTGGAAGGCGTTTGGTGTGTGGGAGTAGTCCTTTTGTGCTGTGGAACAGGCCATGGGTCCACCTGTGCTGATTTTAAGCACCTGTGGCATGTTTCTACACACCAGTATCCACTTAACGCCTGGTCCGCGGTGCCGGTATTTCTGGCATTGTTTTCATGTTGTTACCAGCATGTCCATGCTGGTGGTTGCGTGTCTGTGCACCTCGGAATGTGCACTCACTAACACCATGCCGGTATCACGGGCACGGCTGCCACGGGTCTTCCGGAGATAGTGCCAACGGTGTTGCCAGATGCGGTGGGTACCTTACGATTTTGGTGTTATCGGTGCTGCAACTCGAACTACACCGGTCCAGAAAAGGGTGCCGGTATGGATTGAGCACCCCTATTTACGGACCGGCAAGCTGTCATGACCCTCGCCCAAAACCCCCTCTGGCAAACCCATTGGCCAGGTGGAGTCAGGACTCGGGCCTCTAGAGCGTGGCATCCACCTCAAAAGCCCTCATGGGGCCAGTCCTTGCGCCAGGCTCATACACCATGAAAAACAATGTGCTTGGGAACTACTTTATTGTATTGTCAGCCAACATGGAGGCATCCACATAGCTTGGTTCGTAAGAGCCAAGCTATGCAGTCTAGTGTTTTGGGTGTGGTAGCCTAGGGACTACTTTACCTGGACTATTTTGTTGGGGCTATTTAAACCACACCCGAGCAAGACAACACGCTTCGCGTTACTTTGCAGCTTGCAATGTGACTCTCACTGTGTCCAGCTATTCCCTCGAACCTCGGAGAAGCAGAACCTGCAAGGAGACAAAAGGAACATCATTAGCAGCAGCTTCTTACCTGCAGTCTTCATCTTTAAACACTTGCAGCTACTGAGAACAGCTTCCTCGAATCTGCACGCCTCCCAGACAGAACGACCTGAAAGAGGAAGATAGAGGCAACATTAAAGAAAGCAGTAGAGACATTTAAAAATTACCAACTGCTCAAAAGGCTTGTCACCTCTCGGCTGGCACCACTCCGGACATTCCACTCGCGCTGAAGAACACCGCGACCTACAAGGAAGGAAAACACAGTTTTGCAAAGGCAAGACTTTCCAGCGCTGCGCATAGCGCTTACTTACCGCATCATAGCGCTCTTAATGCACCATCATTTACCAGCGGGGCTCAACCAAGCCAGTTCGCCGCGTTGAAGCTCTGCATACCTAAGGGAGAAAAAACAAAGAAAGGCATGCAGGATAGCAGCAAAACTAAAGAGCAGCAATAAGACCTACCTGAACAATATCAAACGGGCCGGCGTCAGTGACGTAACTGGACCGCAATCGCCCATGAAAGACAACACACCCCTGCAAAGAAGGCAGGACGGAGAGCACGCCTAATTGTACCACAAGATGAGGAGAGGGCGCCAGAGGGACTGAAATCATACGGGGGTGGAGGGAGGATACTTACCCCAGTCGGTCAGTCTTCAACACAGTCCTCCTGTATTTTCAGGCAGACCCTTCCCCGCAGACCACATCAGGGCAAAGCTGAGAAGCATACCAGCGAGTAACCCGGCTGGGTGGCGTCCCTGTGGATACCAGGTGAGCGTAACACAAGCTTGTAATGAGGCCCTATGAGTACCCTCCAGATCTACTCCCCAGTGTTAGACTCCTTCCTCCTGTGTATCAATTTGACTGATAGTTCCAGGTGGGATGCTCCCCCCTTGCTCCACTTATTCAGCCTACTTTCCCTCGCTTAGCTCCCAATGGTTGGGACGTCTCAGAAGCAGTGAGCTCTTCTTCCATACTCCCATTGAGTCTGTTAATTGTTCCATCCAATCCCACCTTGAATCTAAAGTCATTGGGTTCCTTCCCATGTCGGCTGTTTTCCGGGTTCCTCCTTTCTTCCCTTGGGTGGGTTCTGCCTTCTGGTGGACTGGTAATAGTCCTTTTTGCTCTTGCCGTAGCCCCTCCCACCTGTATTCCTCTGATCTCCATCCAGTCCTACACCTCACCAGGATCTTGAAATAGCCACAATCTCTCTCCCTCAATGACTTTCAGCTTCCCTGGGAATACCATCATGTATTTAAATTGGTTAATCTGTAGTTGCCTTTTCACCTCCTCAAATTATCTCCTCGCCCGCTACACCTGCAGGGTGTAATCCAGGAATATAATGACTGCTGTGTTGCATATCCATTCTTGTCCACTCAGGTTATTAACCTTGAAAACAATCTTTGTAGTAGCCACCACTTCTGCTTGCAGAGTGAGCTACAAGCCTTGTCATGCAATCCACCTTTTACTATATTTTCCAAGGGGAAGGTAATTCTGAGGTCTCGTCCCTCCTTCCTTACCAAGGTAGTGTCAGAATTTCATCGGAGACAGAAGATAACACTGCCATATTTTTATCCACCTCATCACCCTGCTAAGGATGAAGAGAGGTTACATAGACGTGACCCAAAAAGGGCTCTTAGCTTCTACATTTCTCGAATGGCAAATGTCAGACAAGATGACCAAGTATTTACTGGTTACAATAGCCACAAGTTAGGCCAACCCGTGACAAAACAAAATCTATCACATTGGATGATCCTATGCATTTTGGGGTGCTATTCCATTGCTGGAACGGATGTGCCTGAAAACTTAAGAGCACATTCCACCATAGCAACTACTTTGGCTCTCCAAAGAGGTGTACGATTATAGGAAATGTGCAATGTTGCAAATATGCTCACTCCACACTTTTTCAAAGCATTACTGCTTAGACACACTGTTGGACCAGGATGCTCGATTTGTTCTGCAAAATATTACGTGCTAATAAAAACTGTACAAAAATCCACTTTTCTCACCTACATCTGCAAAACTGCTATGTGAGTCTATCTAAGATGAGGAATCCGTGGGGGACACATTCCATTAGAAGAACAAATGACTTACCTCTGGTAATGTTCTTTCTGAAGGATGTTCCTCCCACGGATTCCTCATCGCCCTCCCAGCCTACCTCTCTGATCGTCAGTCAATTATTTACTACTTCTCTCTTTCAACGCCCATGCGGGTTATATTTTCCCTCAGACGGCTGAGCAGATAGAGGGAAAAACTATGAACTGAACCGAAGGGCGTGGTGCATGCTATTCATACTATCATCAACGTCACGTACAGACATGGGAATGATAACCATTGAGGGATATTGACGGTGATGCCGCACAGTGCCCTCTACTGTCGAAACATTTTCTGAGATTGCAAAACAGGATACAAATACATCTAAAATGAGGAATCCGTTGGAGGAACATCCATCAGAAAGAACATTACAGGAGTAATTTGTTGTTCTAAGGCTACCTAAAGCAAGGTTTAGTTAGCATCAAAGGATACATATTTACCCAAGACTTAAATATGGGCAATGTGAGACAGACATGGTAGAACCTTTATTTTACAGGTCAGGATGGTGTAATCCCTAACTTGCTCTATTTCTAAGGTGGGAAGGTTCCTTATCTAAAAGAAAACTAAGGGAAAGTCTAAGTTTGTCAGTCCAAAGCAAAATACTGTCTGTGTCATAAACTGTGCTTGTCCTCACTTCTATGCAATAACAATTTGTAGGAAATGTCCATGGGCCTCATTACACGTTGTCCGGTAAAAATCGGAAATTTACGGCATGGCGCTATTAGCGTAACCTCCCTCGCAAGAGGCCGCTAAAAGCGTCCCATTACGAGTTCGCGGACACGAGCATAGCGCCATGCCGTAAAAGTCTGTACCGCCATGCCGCAAAAGTCCCCAAAATGCCCCTTACTGGCTTCGACCAAAGTGCTGATAGCACCTCCGCCCCCACGCTACATGCAAATAGTGGTCCCTGCTATTAGCAGTCACCGCCATTAGCGGTCACCGCTATTAGCGGTCACCGTAAAAAAGCGGAACCGGAAATAGCGTCATCGCACAGGAACGGGAAAGAGCACGGCAGCCATCTTTAAAAACACAATCCATTGCCATCCTCTGCATCCAGGACCTCTTTCCGGAGAACTCCGACAAGAAATCATCCAGGAAAGCTCAAAGATGCCCAAGGCGCTAATAAAATCTTCAGATCGGCAGCGCAAAGAAAAATTTTCAAATGGGGAGCTGATCATGTTGACCGGGACACTTGCAGCTAATGCTGAAGTTGTTTTCGCCAATGACATGCGGCGGGAGGCCATCAACAAGAAAAAGGCCATCTGGGCCGAAGTTGCCTGCAAAGTCAGTGTGGTGGGCACTACCACCTTGCAGTATCAAGGACTGCCGCAAGAGGTGGGACGACATCCGGGTCCGTGTGCGGAATATACTAACGGCCAACCGCAACCTGGCAATGGCCACAGGAGGTGGCGCAGATTCCCCGTTGAATCTGAAGGCGTGGGAGGAGACATGTGCCTCCACAATTGGACTCAAATCCATAGAGGGAGTCGGAGATATGGAGCATGGTGTGGCCATTTCATCCGATGGAGGTGAGTCTATACATCAAACAATGCACAGTGAAGGGTGAGGGGTCCCCCAAATATGTGTCTATGACCAGGCCATTGATCCAGCCACACACATACATGCATGCATCACCATATGCACGTGCAACAGAGACCCATCCATGCATGACCAACCCGACATCCCCATTTCTAGAAACAATGATAAAGAAGCCCCAATGCATAGAGCAGCATGACGTGAACATTCTGCATAAGGCACCTAGAACCATTAACCTTGATATACCCTATTTTTGTCCTCAACAGGATCACCGTCAGACACTGAAGGCACATGTACTGCCACACATACCCCCCCAGCAGCCAAAAAGGCCAGGATGAGTGAGAAAGGTGACACCGCCACCAGCTCTAGGGGAACTGGGAGGAGTCTCCATCAGCAGAGGCCCAAAGGGAGCAGGAGCACCAGTTGCACACAGCCTGAGGGCACGGCTGCTGTCATTGCTGAACCTACGCCAGTGTGCCCCATCATAGGTGGAATGCGCACGGAGGGCACGCACTCCACTGCCACCAGTTCTACTGGAGAGGCAGCAGCCACCGCACTGCTCACTGACGAGGAGGACGCAATTGACATTCTAGAACAATGCCATTCCCCCAGCCCGACACATTCCATTGCAGAAAGTCCAAGGGCAACGTCCAGATCAGGTAGCCATGGAGAACATGACACCCACACCGTTGAAGGGGCATGGAGCCCTCAGGTGTCCTCACCTGACGCCGGGGGGAACGGACCAGGACGCAGCAGCCAGCCCAACATCACATGCCACCCAACCTGACCTTGCAACCATCAGCCGGAGGCAGGCAGACATTACTGCGATGGTCGCCCAGCATGTGGCCGAGACAGGCCGTCTGAGGGATGACCTCAGCAAATATGCAGGCCAAACAAGGGAGGCCATTGAGGCCTGCACTGACAGGATCTGCCAGGAAATGGGCCAACTCCGCCAGGCCATTAACCGTATTGGGGACATCATGGAGCGGCAAGGACTAGGTGGCACATGTTGAGCAGCACACATAGACACTATAAGGCTCACATAGGGGTGTTGTGGGGGAGGGGGGAGAGGGTGTTCTTGGGGGTGTTGTGGGGGGAGGGGTGTTCTTGGGGGTGTTGTGGGGGGAGGGGGGAGAGGGTGTTCTTGGCGGTGTTGTGGGGGGAGGAGGGAGAGGGTGTTCTTGGGGGTGTTGTGGGGGAGGGTGGAAGGGGCATTTGGAAAGTTGGGGTCATGCACATTTTTATCACATTATGTTCACAATACACTGTTCTGAGGTTAAAAACCAGGCGTCGTCTCCATCATTGTGTATGTGTCATTTATTGTGGATAGGGTCCTTTGTGGGCCTCATAACAGGCACCAGGGCAACAATACCCATCTCCATCCATGTAATTTCACCCTTGTACCTGATGGAATTCCTGATTCAGATGCTGACGCACATCGTGTGCCTCCTTGACATCGCCTCTTGCATGTCCTGCCGGAGCATTTCACCCATACTCAGCCCCATCAACATCATCCTCATCTGGTGGTTGCATGTCAATGTCAAGTGGCATAGGCACATTCCATCAGATGCACATTTTGTGATGCTCTACACATGCCATGGTTGTCTTTTCCACTTTGTCACGGCCGTACAGGAGAGCCTCACCCAGGCCGCTTAGGCACCAGTGCAATGTCATTGGAAGGCCGAATGACGGCTCTTTTACAACGCCGGTACGGGAATGTGCAATGTTGAAGTCCTCTTCCTGCTGGTTCTGTGGGTTCCGTACAGGGGTTAGGAGCCACCTCTTCAGTGGATAGCTGGCATCGCCTGTATGGTGTGAGGAATGGGTACCTGTTACGGGTCACCTCTGGTGCGGCCTGTTGTTGTTGGTGCTGCACTGCAATCATGTACTGATGCCCATGTCATGTTGGTGGTATTGGGACCATATTGGTGTGGGAAGGGGTGTGGTGTGTTCTTTTGTGCTGCGTGTCTCCGTTGCCTCCACCTGTGCTGATTGTGTCCATCTGTGACAGATGGGAACACTGCTCAGGTCTCTTAACGGGTGCTTTTAGATGCCGTTATTTGCGCCATGCCGGTAAGGGGGTTTGGGGACTTTTCCATGCCGCTAATGCCATGTCCGCATGGCTTGTGATGGCGTGATATTAGCGCCATGGCGCTATTTCCGGTATGGGGTCGCGCGCACACGGCCTTGCCGCTATTAGTGGCACCGTACTTACCGGGTCCGCTAATAGCGGTGGGTCAGTGTCGTGATTGGCTTGGGAAATTACCGGTACTGGTAATTCTTTAACGGTAACGGTATTCCCTTACCGGACAACGTGTAATGAGGCCCCATATCTTAATAAACTAAATAGTGTTCAAAAGTCAAACAACTTATCTTTGGAGCTCTGCTATAGCTCCCTTCCCTAAGTTCAAGACACTCAGGTTCACAAAGTTCCAGAGACTTATCAGGATTCACTTGCCAAACGTTCACAGTACCTTACTGTAATGCTTACCTGGACTCCTCAGAAGCGTAATGATCTTTGAGCCTGCTGACCTGCTACGCTGAAGCTTTTGGATTCTTTCCCTGTCAGGACAGATAGATAACAGATTATCCAGTCCAGATAACAAGCATGGCGGTACTGTAAGTGTAAAGAATGGTGGGAACTACCAACAGTCTATGTCTAACTTCACCCAGAAATAAACTCCCTCCTAAATCTGAGACCACCCACTCTCCTCACCTGTGTTTTGTGTTTATGGAGCTCTCCATCCTGCTGTCTGACAGGGGCGCGTTTGATATTGAGTTTCTGAAAACTGGAATGCTGAAGAACTGTTTCTGAGAATTAAAAGTTTTCTAAGATGGAGAGATCTTTCGTACTAACTTCTTTATTCTTCTTTCTCTTTGCAGGTTCTTGGAGGAAGAAAAGGATTTACTGAAAAGTTCAAAGTTAAAGGGAGAAGAAAATTGACCTCTTATTTCTTGCTACAGCTGAAGCGCATAATAAGTGAAGAGGTTTCAGTACCCATGGAAAAGAACTTGGCTTGCGGAGTGGTTGCGAGCGTAATCAGGAGAGAAAACGTTGAAAAAAGTGCAAGTTCATCTTATCTGAATGACTGCAACCTTCTACTGCGAAGCACGGTAAACAACTGTGAGGAAAAACTCTGTGGAGCTTCAGGTATGCACGTAGAAATTATCTTCACACTAAAACTCTGTAATGTTCGTTTTGTAACTAAATACCTTTGTTTCTGCAGGTCTTCGGAATGCAGAGAAAAACCCTCGGAAGATGCAGCTGCGAACGAGGACTGCGGACTGAAGACACACTATGACAAAAAAATATTCTTCTACTGGAAGACTGCGGCGAAGGAAAGCTTCGGTCAGGTAAGTCTTGTCTGTGATCTGTGGACATTCTGTGAGCTATTCAAAGTATTCATATTTCTTTTCTTCAATTCTTCAGATTCTGTGAGAAGAAACGCTGGTAGGGTTACACCGCTGTCTGTGGAGAAAACGCAAAGCATGTGTTCCAGCGGGAGCGGAGCTTAACTAGCTTAACTAGCTCTCTATGACAAATGACTAATTCAATGCTGCTGCTTGTCCATGACCCTCTAGGCGGCCATTTTATGGGTATTGTAAATCTATTGTAACTCTATGGAGGTCTATGGTATTTCAGTGCTGTGAATGGTGTAAATGCCATGTGTGCCAAGCGAACACCCACCTTTGACCTGCTGATCTATGCAATGAATCCCACCTGGTCTGAACACCTGAATCAAAACTATGAGACCTGGCTGTGATCAAGACACTTACTTCACAAACTTCCTTTGGCTTATCCAGATTTCCTTTTCCAAACTCAAAGCCCTCTGGTTCATACTCTTCAATGGGAGTCTCAGGCTTCCTCGGCCCAGGTTCAAACTCCTTTGATTTCACACCAATGTTAAACTTGTCAAGTTCCACTTTTCAAACCCCAAGAGTTCAACTTGCTTCTGTAGTGGTTCCCTTCCCCATATTCAATGGAACACAAAGTTCAACTTGTTAACACACAATTTCAACTGGTTTCCTTACCGGTTCTCTTCCCCATATTCAATGACTCCTTTTGGTTTATTTATTTATTTTTATTGTGCACTTAGTTAAATACAGAACTTTAGGCACATTTAAAAAGTAAAAGTAAAAAAAGGAGCATTAATAAAATGGATAGGTAAAAAACCACTAGACCATAACATTCATCTAAAGAAAGAGCATGATACAAAACCAATTTAAAATCATAAATATCAAAACAATTCATATCAAATCCAAACAACACAAATCAAAAATTGTATTAATACTTTTAAGATTTCTTCAGTGCTTCCTTTTATATATTAAAAGCAGCAGCCACAATAACAGCTGATGATGCACTAAATAAAGTGGACCAAAATAAGTCACTCGAGCAGTCTTCGATGTTACTTACAAAATTAATATAACCACATTTGTATAGATTATGCAGACTCACACAACTAGTCAAAACATGATGACAAGTTTCAATATGAGCCAAAAAGAATCTGCTTAACCGATTTTCATGAGGCTTTTTTTGCCATGCACCAAAAAGATCCTTAGTGGGCAATGAATTGAGGCGCAAATGCAGTACAAAACGTTTAAGTTCTATAGAGCACAGCTTAGTCAGGTTGGAAAACGGAATGTGAGTTTTGTAACTTTGTCGAGCCATGTCTCCATATCTGGCCTTACCGTGCAAATGGTCAATGTTTTTTTCCATGACCCAGTCCCTAGCTTTCCTTTTTATTTTTGTTTCGTAATTTGGGTACATTTTTAGTATATCGTTTTCAAGATTGAATTTCTCTATAAAAGTTCTTGCAGTTTCCTTTAGCTCAATAATAAAGCTGTTTCCATCTAAACGTGCAGCTCTTCTACCCAAAATACCCAATAATTGAAGTAGTTCATTTGAAACTAGGCTACAGTTCAAATATTTGGCATAAAGAAGAGTTCTTTAATGAAGTAACCCTGTACTCAAACCGCAAACCCTCGACGGGGACTGAACCTGGCAGATTGATGACAGACCTCAAAAGTTTGCCTTCAAATTGTTTTAACCAGGAGATCTGCTTTAAATTTAAGGTTTGCAAACCATCGAGTATGGAAGACACAACACTTGAACGGTAGATCTCCAAAAGTCCTTCAGTATTATAGCCACCTTGATATACAATGTAATGTTTTATTGCAAGCCATTTTCTCCATTAATTGGCAGTGATCTTTTCCTGGTAATATATCTGGTACGGATTTGAAGTTACTGGCAATCCCAAGTAATTATATTCAAGTACTGTTTCGAGGCAATTTTCATCAATGTGCCATGTAAAGTTCCCCTTGTCTACACTTCTTTTACTTAAACACACCGTTTTAGTCTTAATTATGTTAATCACTGTACTATTAGCACTTGCATATTTGACTAAAGCATTTATCGAGTGCTGTAAGCCGATGGGGGTAAGATCAAGCAGAATTATATCATCAGTGTGAGACAACTAAGGTATCTGCATGCCATTTATCCTCAGCGGAAGGCGGAAAGTTGTTTATTGATCTGAAAACTAAGTTCAGGTCAGCTGTAAAAAGGTTATATAAAAACGGTCCCAGCACACACCCTTGCTTCAGGCCACTATTTGTCTTTTGGTTTGCTTTTTAGTGCAAAGACCATCTAGATTTAGTCTACTGTAATTGATGTATTTGTATACGGTTGCTGGATATAGTGTAAGAAATTTACATCTATACCCCAAATAATGAGTTTTCGCCAAAGTAATGCATGGAGGACAAGTTCAAACGCCTAAAGTCCACAAAACATCCATAAAGGTGTGGTCTATTTGGATTAGTAGTTTCTGCAATTAAGTATTGTAAGGAACATATATTGGTAACAGTATTGTAGTTCTTTCTGAAGCCCGTCTGAAAAGGACATAAAAATTGCATTTTCATCGGCCCACCCAGTTAATTTACGCAGGAGAATTGTAGCAAATATCTTTTGGATTGTATCCATCATTGCAACTAATTTATAGTTACGGGGGTTGAGCCTATCCTCTTTCTTAAAAATAGGTACCAAGAAAGAGTTATGCCAGATACAGGGTATAATTCCTGTTTTTTCAATGTGCTTAAACAGGTAACCTAGTATCCGGGTCCAGAATTCCGGATTGTCCTTTAATACTGCGTTTGGTATGCCATCTGGGCCCAGTGCACGAGAATTCTTCACATTCTTGATAATAAACACCCACAATTGCTTGTCAATATCTATGTTGGCCATACTATGTGCTGCTACTTCTGATATTGAGCATTCAAGAGAGGCCTCATGGTCGTAGTATAGCTTCTCTATGTACTGCAACCATTTATTTTCCGAAATTGAATTGAGTTCAATTGGAGTAACACCCTTCTTATATTCATTAAACTTTGCCCAAAATTATTATTTTTAATCCCATTTCTGGCTTTGCAAAGGTTAGGTACTCTTTTTTCGGCTATTATGACATTGTATGGTGGTTTATTCTTTTTATGAGTACCATTATGATGCATGGCTACACTACCCTTTTTCCTAGTAGGTCGAATATCATTTTGAGCTAAAAGTTCAAGGTCACAATTTGCACATACCAGAGCAGCCTGGATTTCCTCATGATTCAGCTGAGAAGTTTTATTAAAAATCTCAATATTTGTAGCAGACCAGATTATGCAGCTACCCCTCGAATTAGAAATAGCATTTGCCACCACAAACCTTTTTCTATCAAATACAGAGGTACTGAAAGTCCATTTAAGTGCAGCGAGATCACTCAAATTGTTAAAATGAATCGTCACTTCTCTATACGTTCTTTTTGTTTTCATGTCAGTAATTATGTAGTCGATATGGGTTTTAATAATGCCATTTGTCTATGCATGGCTCGATACTGTAGCATCTCCTACCCTAAAAGGCAAAAAAGTTAAATCATGGCGAGCCAGAAAGCGTGCCCATTCACTCACATCCTTTGCCGGTTGGAAAAAGGAACAAAGGAGTTTTCTGTTGTTTAGGTCACCAGCGATAACAACATGACCCAAACGAGATATTACGAACCATAATAAGATGACATCTGCAATAGTATCAATAATATTGATGGTATGAGAGCCCCCAGGTGAATCATACACATTTATCACAAGAATGGGCCTGGAATTGTAACGAAACAAACAAAGTAAAGCGGGTAAAACATATGGTGAAGAAAAAGTGGAAGAAAGGGTTTCCAGTGAGTGCACCAATCTGGTTGCGATCGTGAGACCACCACTTGGTCTACCGCGATGAGAAGGGATCGCAGAGTTGTGCGCTATCTGGAGATCACTTATGAAAAAGGGAGAAACACACCAAGTTTCTTGCAAAAAAAGTCTTCCCTTGAAGCTAAGGTAATAACCCCCACAAAATGATATAGAAAAGACTGGTACCCATGTGTATTCCATTTTAAAGTATTTATGGAAGTGGGATGTCAATTTTCGTCATTGGTAATACGAGTTGGCAGCTAGTTTTCCTCTACCAGATTGTTTACAATAATGTTATCTTTATTTATTTGAAAAGCACATAAAGATCCACGTTCAGTTTGACAATCGGCGAATGAGCACGTAATTCCCTTCAGAAACAGGGACGGCCCTTGAAATCATTTTTTTTTACTTTTACGACACAAAATCAAAGATAGACCCATGGGTAGGAGGAGTGAGGCATGTGACATTAACACAGCAGTCACAAAAACAGAAGAAAGTTCAATCAAAGCCCAATTTGTTTGGCTGCCTACCCTAGGTAACTCAATGCGCTTAATATCACTAGATCCAATCAGGCTAAATTTAGGAATTTCCTGAAAAATTGCCATAAGTTGTGACCGGTTAAGGAAAGGGATGTAAGATAAAGGATTGATTTCCTCTATTATTGCCCCAAATCCTTCTAAGTACTGATGTCGAGGTTAAGAGCCTTGCCCAGTGCGGCCCCTGTGTTGCCTTACTGAATATATTGTGTGCTCACCCTGAACCTGTGCCTGCCTAGCGCGCCCTTATATTGCCCTTTACAACATATTCTGTGTGCATATGCAGATTACATAAACTATCCCGGCATTCTTCCACACTACTCAGGCCTCGCTCATATTATCTATACCATTAGAGACCAGTTAGGCACTCCATACCCACTACACACACACACACACTCTAACACCTTTCACCAAAAGGACCTCATCAACGTATTGCTTAACTTCCAACGTGCATTAGCCTTGGCAACATATTCTGCCTCTACCACCTATAGTCAATCTCCCCATGATGGCCACCTTAAGAGGTGCCACACTGACCATGGCAACGTTCCTCCCCTTACTCCAAAATATCTCCCCCCAGAACGTTACCAACATGACCACTCCACTCTGCCCAGAACTACTATCCCCAGCTGAATGGATAAACAAATTCGCCTGCCCCCCTTCACACCTCACACCATGCCCTACACGCCTCAGAAACACACGATTAGGCTCTCGCCTCTCTCTACCTACTATCACCATACTGAATGTTGCCCCGCTACTGAAATTTCGGAATGCTAGACTCAGCCACTACACTTGCGCTAGCTACAAACCTGCTAGAACAATCATTAACCTAACCAAGGACCATATGCAGCAAACTACGCATTTGGACTCCACAGCTAACCAAATCCTCACAACACCCCACACACCGCCACACACAAAAACCAATCCTACCTCCATTCCCATCAAGGGCGCTCTCATCAATGCCCGCTCGCTGGTAGCCCCACGTTACTGATGTTGCCGACATTATCTCTGCTAACCACCATGACTTCATCGCTATCACTGAGACATGGCTTCACACAGCAGCTGGTCCTACTTTAGCCTTAGCCATCCCAGATAACTACAACATCACCCGTGCAGATAGAAAAAACGCAATTGGAGGAGGAATAGCAATTATAGCTAAATCCGTCCTAAACATCAGAGAAGTAGCCAACACAACCTTACCCTCAGCTGAACTCCTATCCATCAAAATCCCATTATCAGACACCCAAACCATCCTCCTACACATTATATACAGACCTCCAGGTCCACCCTCCACCTTCGAAGAAGACATCGCTCTCTTACTCACTACCAATACTAAACCCAAATCACAAATTATCATTATGGGTGATTTTAACTTGGGACTTTATTACCCTAATGACAATCATGCCACCTCTCTTATTGACACCATCATCCATCTAGGCCTCACTCAACACATCAACAAACCTACACACACAAAAGGACGATCCTTAGACTGGTTGGCAGATGCCAACTACAACCTCTCACTGACAGACATCATACCTTGCGCCTAGACCGACCATCACCTTATCACTTTTGCTATTCCCAGAACTGCACCCAAAGCGACACCACCCACCAGGACACCACAAATAATCTCTAGAAACATTTGTAACATCACTATCGAAAACCTCAGACCACTTCTCATGCCCATTACTCAAGCCAACCTTCCCGCTGAGAACGACAATCCATCTACCCTGGTAGATCTTTATAACAACACACTGGAACTAGCCCTCAAGCAAATCGCTCCACTCAAACAACGTAAAGCTAAACCCATCGCCCACACCAACAAATGGTTCTCTGCAGAGCTAGAGGCTCTCTGCAACAACAAAAGAGCGGCGGAAACCATTTGGAGAAAAGCCCCATCTCTCTCCACAAAAGACAATTTTGCTACAGCTGCCTCCACCTACAAATCTTCCATCTTAAACGCCAAAAAAGAGATTTACAACTTGAGAATATACAACGCCAAATATGGCACGAAAGAGCTATTCTCTATACTAAGAGAACTTGAATCACCATTGCCACCTACTGAGGACTGTATTAAAGACAAGGCCTGGTGTAATAATATCCAACTTGCCCTATCCAACAAAATCGCCCTTTTACAGGCTAAGATTGAAGCAAAAAAAGCTAACCTTACCGCCAAAGAAAACCTAAGTAGCAAAAAAAAACACACCTCTCCTAATTGCCCCCTCTTCCATTTCTCTCCAGTCACGGAGGAGGAAGATTATCGCCAGCCTTAAACCATCTAATTGCAAAGGCGACACATGCCCAGCTTCTGTCATCAAAGATGGAGCCAAAGATTTAGCTCCTCTGATCACCGCACTGATCAACTCCTCTTTTAAGAACTCAATGGTCCCCAACAACCTCAAAGAAGCGTGGGTCCTCCCCTTCTCAAAAAACCCAACCTAGACCCTAACTTCCCCCACAAATTATAGACCCATCACTACAGTCCCTTTTCTACTCAAAATATTAGACAGAGTAGCCTACCTCCAAATACAACAACATTTGGAAGACAATAACCTCTTAGACTTGCACCAATCCGGCTTTAGACCCAGGCATGGGACCGAAACCGCCCTACTGGACCTAAAAATCCAAAATGGATGAAGCCAAAGACAAGGGCAACCTGGCCATTTTGCTCCTGTTGGATCTTTACGCGGCTTTGATCTAGTGGACCACCAGATCCTCAAACAACACCTTGTGTCGGCTGCCGCTTTCTCACAGAATGCATTAATTGGATCCAGTCATTTCTGTCTGACAGGTCAACAAGGGTCTTCGCCCCCTCAGCGGCTGCAGACCCCATCCCTATCCAATGCGGAGTTCCCCAAGGATCCTGCATCCCCCCCACTCTTTACAACATCTTCACTAAGCTTCTCTTTGACCGTCTTGACGATCTGGGTGTCAGCTACACTAATTACGCAGACGACACCCAGATCCTCATCACACTCACTGGCTGCTATGAAGAAGATGTTGCTAAACTTAACGAAATCTACCTAGAAATCCAAGCCTGGATGGCCACACACAGTCTTTGTCTCAATGACGATAAGATGGAACTGCTTATCGTAGGCTCCCAGTCGCGCCTTAACAAATTGGACTCTAGGTACCAATCCTTCACTATTGATGGCAACATCATAACAGTCTCCAAAGAGGTCAAAACACTAGGTGTATACCTCGATTCCTCCCTCTCACTAAAAAAACAAATAAATGCCACCATCTCATCCACCACCTATACCAACAAATTGATCAACGCCTGCAGACCGTTTCTTTCTAGCGCCAGTTGCCTCACCTTATCCAGAGCGCTGATATTATCCAAATTAGATTACTGTAATACACTTTTCTTTGGCACCACCACCAAAAATCGGAATAGACTCCAGATCATCCAAAACAACGCCTTAAGATGCGCTCTTAACCTCCCGCGCAAGGCTCACATCACCACGGCCAGTAAAGAAGTGCACTGGCTCCCAATTCGAGACAGAATTAAGTTAAGAACCTTGGTCATCACTCACAAGTGTCTGTCACTGACTGCTCCACGTTACCTATCTGACAAATTCTCTAGACACAACATCACCAGACCCACTAGAACTCCCTACCTGCAGCAACTAAAGGTTCCCAAATTCAATCTAAAACAGCAGGAGGCTCCAGCTTCACAGTTTTTGCAGCTCAATGATGGAATACACTCCCCCTTGCAATCAGAGCGGAAGCTTCCTTCTGGCCGTTTAGAGCCATGGTGAAATCCTGGTTATCTGACTAATCACGCTGCTTCGCACCTATACAACTTCCGCTCACCCCCAATTTCTACATTATGCCTAACTATTTTTGCAAACGGACCATTATGTAACCAGTCCCTCACAATCTATGATATTTATTTCATAACATGGAATATGCACCTTGAGCACCTGGTTTGAATGTATGTACCTTTTGTGCTTCATGCAACGATCTGTAACCCTGTTGTTCCACATGATTATGCGCCCAGTTACCTGAGGGTTCAGACGCGCTTTATAAATAAACAAACCAAACCAAACCAAGATTTTTCCCTTCATTGGCATTTTCCTTATCTTTTAGCTGTGTCAATGGTGAGAAGCCAGTAACGATAGACAATGCCACTTTAGCTGTCACATGTCTGCTATCCTTGGATAGATTTATCCTTGATTTTTGCTGTGAATCGTGGGTGGAAGGGCCAATTAAAGCAACACAGTGTGCGGCTCCATTTGGGAAAAAGTTTGTATTCATTTTTTTCCTCCTGCAAGGAGCAGCTTGCATCCCTTGTGAAGCCGGTACTGAACCAGGTAGTGCTTTAGTTACTAGTGCTTCATGTATTGTCGTTCCAACAAATGTAACAAGCACGAATTGTATGCTTTAAAGATGTTTTTATGCATCAGATGATATTTTGGCTAGCGAAACAGATGGGGGGAACAAAGATGCCTTCCTAATCCAACCTTTTTCTTTTACTCCAGTCCTTCTAGACTATATAAAAAGGCAAGGTGCCACATCTAGTGATACATCCGCTTCACGCACCAGCGTGGGTGAATTTCTGGCAACTTGATTTACTTTTTTGTTTTTTTGTGTGCATTATTCACAGGGAGATACCCTTTGTTAAAATGTTCCTTCATTCAAAGCCCCTTTAATCTCTGACTGTCCTTTAAATAAAGTATCAACCAATGTTGACAGAGCCTCGACTTTAGCCATAATGGTGTCAAGACCTCTAACAATGGCTGTATCACAGTCTGCCAAGGAATGAGTATCACCCATGTTGCTTTGGTCACCCTCATCCGCACTTGAAACGTAGGTATCAGAGTCAGTAGAACAGGAAACCAAGGCTACTAAATCTGGAGAGTTAGATAGATCTATGTCAATTACATTATCATCGAGATCTAAAGACACGTCGCCTGCTGACCCACCCAAAGATGCGCGTCTAAGACCTACACAAAATTTCAGCAGCAAGTTATTATTGTCGATGGTACGGGATTGAAACTGTTCAGCTGACTCGCCAATTGACGTTGATGAAGCAGGAGGCACGTTTTTACTGCATTCAACTGTAAAAAATGCAGAGATTTCAGTTTGTGCAAGTTTAATTTTGTTTTCCAAGGGCGACTGAAGCTGCAGGTGTTTTACAGTGGCTGTGCTGATTTTAGTACTGGCTCCACGTTTGCCACGTACGCCTGTGCGACGGAGCATTTTTGTACGACTTGTTTAGGAGTTAATTTTTTGTATATGTCTAGGGCGCATATTCAAATTTTAGTTTACCTTAAAAAGGTGAGCCAAGGCTTAGCACAGCACAAAAGTTACAAGAAAGCTCAATGACTCTCCAATTTCCGTGACACGCCCACTAATGTGCTCATGCACTAATTCAGTCGACAATGATTACAAAAGCCCATGTTAATGTACCTCAAGGTAATTAGTCTGCCGAAAGCATACAATCAGAAATGGACGAGCACCACCAAGGCAGTTCACATCCAATGGTCCAGGAGATAAATATGTTGGAAAAGCGTAGTGACAAGGCAACACAGTTCAGCCAGTGATGTACATTTCAAAGTGCAAAAGTTATTAGCAACTTACATCATAGTCAAAAAAGCCACTTATTGCTAGGATTCCATTCATGGCTCACCTCAGTTTGCAAAGAACCCAAAGACCAAAATACCTTCACTTGGCCTCTCACTTTGCAGCTTCGTGTGTCGCTGCAATATTAGGGTTTTTGAACTGTAGCAGCAAGGAGTCCACAGTGTAGCCACGCCTCCAAGAATGGGCACGGAAAAAACACTTCTCTCCAGAGACCAAAAGACCTTCACTTGGCCTCTCACTGCAGATTCTAGGTTTATTCAATTTCAACTTGCCACAGAGTTCACTTATTCAATGGGGTATTCCCTAGTCATGGCGCAGTTGTCAGACCTCACGGTCCATCCATCACAGGTCACGCAACCAGGTGCCCTCGGCTTTATCTGTGCCCTCTTGTTAAAGTTCATTAGCCAAAATAAGATTCTCTTTCAGCATTCACTTTCTTTATAAATTACTGTTTCTTCATATTTTCTTTACTGGGTTTCTGTGGTTCTCCTGGGTCGCTCCCCTGCCTGGAAACCTTCCCAGTATATATTTCTTTATTATGGGGTCTCTGCGGCCCTCCTTGATCACTCTCCCACCTGGTGGCCACCCCAATCCTTAATTATTCTTTATAGTTTTCTTGGGGATTTTGCTCACACTTCATCTTTTTGCATAGCTCCCCTTTTCTCTCCATGCCGTTTTGCTCACACTTCACGGCTTCCCACAGTTCCCCTTTTCTAAATGTCTTCTTTCTTGACCCAGAGACTGTTTACTTTAAAGTACATTTCACATGGAGACTTTTGAGAACGTCCCTTCCCTTCTTTAAATGAACGTGACCACTCTGATACAATGTATACTTTAAAACCAGATAGAATAGATGTTCTTCCTCTAGCATTCACAATGAAAGTCACACAGGGTTTTCCACCCTCTCACACTCACTGGTCGCCTTTGAAGACTTTCCTTTCTACTGTGCTTGTTACAAACTTTGTGAAATGCCTCTAGGGGTTTTTCCTCTACCCCTCTGGAACTCCAGCACTATCTCAGTGCCCCAGGAGGGCTAGCACTCCTCTTGGTGGGTGGAAGAATGGCCCCTCAGCTGGCCTCCTTCCTCTGCCTCGCCTCTGTCCCAAGGAGCTCCAGCTCCCAAGCCACACCTCGCCTCCTTTCAGCTTTTCTTCTGGTTTCACGACCACGTCTGCTTCTGTCACTCCCAGGACTGCTACTGCTGCCTTCTCCCTCCTTTCTATACACCTGTAGGTGGTTAATGGGTTGCAGGTGGGTCTACTTAGTTTCAATTGCCTGACCTTGCCTTGCCTTGTTATTGGGACATATCCGTCGAGTATGCTGGTGTGCTTCTGTTTGCATCTTCTTCGTCCCAGTACCATAGTGGTGTTTCACATAGGAAGTCTGTATTCCTCCTGGCTCACTCGTCTTCGTCATAGTACTATAGTGGCGTTTTCCAAAGGCAGTATACATTACTCTTGGCACCCACTTCTTCTTCACAGTACTTTGGGGGACCTTAGGGAAAACACGAGGATATTACCCTTTCTCTGTCATCTGAGAGGGGATCCTAAGGGAGGTAACTGGGAGAATGCTCTCAGAATTCTCACAGCATCAAATTGTTTTTTGACATGCTAAAAAGACCACATGTTAAAAGATCATTGTAGTTTCGGACTCTGCGAGAACCTTGATGTTAAACACTATAGCTATGACCCAGTCTGTGCCAAAGCAGAAAAAAGCTACATAGTAAGGTATTTTGTTCTTCGTCCACAAAATGCCAACATATTAATGTCTGTAACAGAGAAGACATTTCAAAAACACTGAATTTCAAGGGTTTGGTTGGATTAAATCTGGACAGCTTAACTCTGCCTTATGCTTTTACACTGTATTTTAACGGCTATGCTACATATGGCCCATACCCCACTCCATAGTATCCAAAAAAGATCTCACCGGCCACAGCCTATGTTCATGGCTGGCAGGGCTCAGGGCCCAACAACCATGGCCATGCCCTTCAGCCATGCCTACTGCCCATGTTGCCCTGATAATTAAAAAAGGCAGAGGGCCTTGTCTAACGGCCTCAGGGTCCACTGGCCACGTCCTTTGGTCGTCTACACTCTACCTGTTGCACCAAATCTCCAAAAAGAACCACATCCGCCGGCCTATTAGATCAGATCTCAACTTTGCTGGTTAAAGCCCCAGCAATCCATGGGCTATTGGTTGCCCCCCCCCCCGTCCTCTTTTCCCCCTTCTTTTTATTCCTGCAATAATTTATCATGCTAACCATGCATGGCTTGGTTGATGCTGTCCTGTAACCCCACGACAAATCATTCCAGTGGTAATGCAGATTATCCCAATTCCTGCAATAATGGGAAAACATTTCAAAATGTCTTGCCTGTCCCACAGGCACTCACCATGTGTGCCTTCTTTTCTTGATTCCCCCAATTCCCTCCCTTGTGCAGTTCCTCCCTGACCCTCTACCATCACCCCATTTCACTCTCCAGTTTGTGTGACGCATTTTCTTTTCCAAGCATTCTATTTGACATTAGTGCAGGAATCTCAGAATATTCCCATGGAATTCCACGGATACGACATTATTATTATTTGATGGTTGTAGCTTGCTCCCATCTGTAGATTTAGGATCACACACCTGCTAAAAATTCAATAAACACCCTTGAACGGTGGTCACTTGTGTCTGTCTTACTTTGATACCATGCCTTCCTTACATCAGCAAGAGTATAAGTGTGAGTAGTGACAAAATCGCCTACTCAATCCCTACACTTCTACAAACCAACAGTGATCCCAATCATAAACGTAAAACAGGCACAGCTAAGAGATATTCCCTCTCCGTCTTTTGTGATAATGTGGGTTGAAGGAAGGCTATACTTTCAGAAGTGGTGTGAATGCCAGTAGCAACCCAAACACTAATAGTAGAACAATTCCAAAATAACAGGTTTTGCAATAATATATATTTTAATTAAACAAATCAGTCATAGACTTAACTTTTAAAACATTATAAAACCCTCCCCAGTAAATGAAAACAGAGGATGCAGAGCAGAAATGTATAAGCACTCTGGATTCTTCATCAGGGACGAAAACAGGCAAGAAGATGCAACATGTGGTTCAAAAGGATATGTCTTGATGGAAAAAGGTGCAACCTGGACTTAAAGGGGTAGTTCAGTCAGAAATGTTATTGGCTCAATCGATCGGGCATGTATTTTAGAGCCTACATCGATCGTTAAAAAAGAAAATTCCAATGCAACTTACCCAAGTTTTTCTCACTTTAACACATGCGAAAACGACAGGTCGGGTACCGCCATCTTGTGCTAATCTTATTCGTTGATCCACCGCCCTAAGTTCAAGTGCCCTCACAGCACTAATTCAGAACACCCGCCCCTAACTGGGACATCACTAGACACCCACACCCCATTTCACAACCCCATTGCACGTCTCATTTCAACGTCCTCTGTGCGCAATCTATTGACGTGTCGCCATGGAAATGCCAAGGAGTTTCTTTTGCCCTTTGTGTTGTGTATTTCATTTTGAGCTTCCCTGACTTGTTTCTGCACTGTTCAGCAATCTGCCAAGTTGACACACTAAGAACAGGTACTGCCTGAAATGAATTAACTCAGTAGTTGCTTTTTATTTCTTATATTATGGACAAATGTCTTTTCACTATGTGTTTTGTTAACATGTCTGTTTCTTCACTTGTTGTTCTTTAACATTCAATGTTAATGGGAAACCTCTTTTCTTTACTGTATGCAAACAAAAACGTTTTTATTTACCTCACTGTTAATTCTGCATTTCTTCACTTTTCAGGAACTGTGGCAACAATTCAGCCCTAACTCTACAAGCCTGAATATTCAGAAGAGGAAATCCTTGAAAGAGAAAAAACTCGAGACGATATGGAATTGGATGAGAGTCATGAGGATCAATCATCGGAGCCTGAACCCAGTCGCATGGAACATGTTTCCGCCTGGTGCCTGCCATCATTGTGAGATTATGCCTATTCTGGTGGAGCACTGCTGTTGCAGAGAAAACTCTGGCTGCTTGGCCTACATTGCCGAAGAGGACACACCACCACAATGCGTTACTGAGCTGCATGACTTCAGGGCTGCCTGCCTTGCAAGATCCGTGTTGCGAATGATGATGGTCCTTACGCACAAACTTCGAGCTGCAGTTCGCCCTCGTAATCCAAATAATGAATATGTTCAGTCTATATATGTTGTTTGATTGACGACCGAAACGGCAAACATAATATTTTGTTCCCCTACATCAATATAACTTCGATGGATCACTGATGAAAGAATTTTTCTGTAAACTGCATAAATTACTCATTCGAATCTGAAACCAAAGTGTTCATTTTAAGATTTATCGTCCGAACAATTAAGTTTCTTTCACTTGGAAGTATCTCCCAAAGTGTTTTTGCTGGAATGTGCGTTCACATTTCGAATTGATCGCTACTTGAAATTACAAGTACTGTCAGTACTTTGCACAAAAGGTACTTTTTAAAGCATAACAATGCCTTACATTTTACAAGGTAGTGCAAACAAAAACATTCAATTATTGGGTTCATTCAAGTAAACTATTTCTGTATCTCTTACACAGGTGCTACAGACTTGTGGCATATCGTGTCTTTACATGGTGGATTCATGGAAGACTGGGATTTCGGGTTCAATGAGTAATACCTGCCTGTGTGTTTCGAGCCCTTCGTGATGAATTCCGCACTAACCATGGACAATATTGTGGATCTATACAGGCATTCGGCCGCAGCAGTATAATTTGTAGTGTCATTGGCATCCACTTACCCAAACTAAATTAAAAAAATAAAAGATGAATTAATATGAAATGTTTTGTAAGTCCACAACACGTTCAAACATCTAAGAGTATCGTAAAGGATTTGTGTGCTTTAACAAGTTTACTGGCCTATCACTATTCCCTCATCCACATCCATCCCCCCTCCGCTATCCATGGCTGTTTGCACTTGTGGGCGTATGCTCACAAGGGCACTGGGAGGACGGGAACGTTCAAGGTGCTGAATACCTTGCACTTGCACACTCTGAATGCATCTCTGCCTGAAGATCGTCTGTCTGTTTTCCTTGTCGTCACCCCTTAATGTGCACTTGATAAAAACTGCAGGAAAGCCGTCAGGACTATTTACTGTATCCAAACTGTTAAATGTATCTTTTTTACTTACTCTGCCTGTGCAGACCCTTATCGTCTCAAAATTTCGGGGGCTCTGAGCGACTGTTGTTTCTTCCCTGTGTTCCCACCATCCTTGAGCTCTTTGAAACACTGCCTGTTTATAGGCACTCTATAAATAAACAATACTATACCATACCATACCATGTACAACTCAAAGGATTCTTTCGCATGGGGACCCTTATCCGCATGTCCACCCCAGACCCGGTGTCTCCAGACTCCCCTTTGTCGATCCCGTCCCTGCAATCAACAGATGTCTTTATCCATTGATTGTGTTCTGGGCCTATTGCGCTCCCCTCATGCACATCCATCCCCCTCCGCTATCAATGACATTTCGCACCTGTAGGCGTGTGCTCGCAAGGGGCTTGGGAGGATGGGAACTCTCAAGGTGCCAAATACCATGTACACTTCAGAGAGTTCATTTGCATGGGGATCCTTATCCACATGGCCACCCAAGACCCGGTGTCTCCGGATTCCCCTTTGAAAACCATGTCCCTGCAATCAACAATGTCTGTGTCCTTTGCCTGTGTTCCGGGCCTATTGCGCTCGCCTCATCTACATCCATCCCCCTCTGGTATCAATGGCAGTTCGCACCTGTGGCCGTGCGTGCGCTCGCAGGTGGGCTGCACTGGCGGGATTGAGGAGGTCAAACATTGTCATAGAGGCCTGGTGGGTGTGAACAAACACGTCACACGTTCACATACACCCCCATTTCTGTAAAGCTTTATAAACATTTTAGGAGTTACCAAGAAAACATCTGTGAAATCAACAACGGGTATCTCCATCCCTCCACCTTTTACCTTACTCTCTGAATAGGCTCATCTGTTCTTCTAAGTAACAGTTAGTCAACTTTTACTATTGTTTTCTGTAGTGTCAACATTCTCTGCAGGGCCACTTTCTGTTGCTTTACACTCAATGGAAACCCTATTCCCTATTCCCATTTTATTTTATTCAAAAAGTCTACACCATTATCAACCGTCCTACACATTTGTATCTCTGTATTTGGTACATAACATTAAAGAGTATTGTTTCCAAATGTAATCTTTCATAGTGCACGTTTTCAATGCATGTTTGTTTTAGGTGCCATTTCTTCTATAAAGTACATTTTTTGTTTATTATAAAAGGAATGTGATGATTGGTTTACTCACTGTGAGTAAGTGTTTAATAGTAAGATTTATTTGTATTTATTTAACAGATCATAAGGATAATCCAACAATGCCTCCTTGTGTCGTTTTGCGTTGCACTAATAACAGCCATGCTAAAAGTCAGAGTACAACCCTGCATGTTTTTCAAAAGGATTTCAATGTAACCTCTTAAGTGCCAAGGACTCACTCTCTCATCCTTGACATTACCTCTGTGTTGCCAAGGACAAGATAGCTTGTCCTTTTTGGCACTGAAATCCAACCCTCATGGCCGGGGGGTTGGATTTCCTTCAGTTTCACGTCAGCATGCGTAATGCGTGCTGACGTGAAATAGAAAGTAAATTTCACCGCTTCAGCCATTTTCGGCTGCCGCAGTGAAATGTGAAGGTGAGTGTACACCTTTCTCTCCCTCAATCTGTGGCACTATTGTACTATGTACTATGTAAGCAGCCCTCTCCCCCCCTTTCCCCTAAAGCATGGGGTTGCAGGTTTGGATGCCAATCTACCCCTAGGGAAGGGGTCAAAAAACATTTTTATTTCAGGTGGTGATGAGGGGGGCACTAGACCACCAGACTTTCTTTTTTTATCATGAAAGGGGGGTGGCCCTCCCTCTCTCACCCTAATTGGATGGGGGCACCTCATGTAGCCCTCCCGGGGGGCAGATTTCTGCCCCTATCTGCCCCCAGGGAGGGCTACATGAGATGCCCCCCATCCATTTGGGGTGAAGGGAGAGGGGCACCAGATTTCTTGGTGCAGCCCCCCCCTAGTATGGGGCTGCAGGTTTGGGGGCAGATGGGTGCTCAATTGCCCCTAGAGAAGGGGTCCAAAAAATAATTTGGGGAGGGGAGGCCCATTAGACCACCAGGCCTTTTTTATGATGAAAGGGGGGTGGCCCTCTCCTCCCACCCAAAGTGAATGGGGGGCACCTCATGTAGCCCTCCCTGGGGGCAGATTTCTGCCCCTATCTGCCCCCAGGGAGGGCTACATGAGATGCCCCATCCATTTGGGGTGGGGGGAGAGGGCCACCCGAACTCTTGGTGCAAGCACCCCCCAAGCATGGGGCTGCAGGTTCGGGCCCCTGTCTCCCATGTGGTTTGGCCATCCCCAAGCACAGCAGCATGTGCAGGGAGCCCAAACAGGGCCCCAACCTTTCCCAGAGGGAAAAGCTGCAACGCAGGCCAGCCAGAACTCCAGAATAGTCGGGGGTAATGTCCCTGGCCTTAGTGGGCTGTGTCCCATATGGGGCGACCATCTCCAAGTGTAGCGGCTATCTCAGGGAGCCCTGGCAGGGTCCCCATCCCTTCCCAGAAGGACATTCTGTAATGCAGCCGAGCCAGAGCTCTAGAATTTGTCGGGGGATGTCCCTGGCCTTGGGTGGCTGTCTCCCATGTGGTCGACCGTCCCCAAGTCTAGTGGCAGTTCCAGCAGGGTCCCCATTCTTCCCCGGAGGGAAAGGCTGTAACGCAGCCCAGCCAGAGCTCCAGGCTGGGCTTGGGGATGGTCGACCCACCTGGGCGAAGGGTCCCCAAGGCCAGGGACATCACCCCCGACCATCATGGAGGTCTGGCTGGGATGCGTTACAGAATTTACCTCCGGGAAGGGAAGGGGACCCTGCCGTGGCTCCCTGGGACTGCCGGAGCACTTGGGGATGATCAACCCACATGGGAAAAAGCCACCCAAGGCCAGGGACATTAACCTCGACTTTCCTGGAGCTCTGCCTGGCCTTCGTTACAGCTTCTCACTCCGGGAAAGGTCGGGGACCCTGCCGGGCCTCCCTACACCCGCTGCTGGGCTTGGGGATCGTCAAACCACATGGGAGACAGCCGCCCAAGGCCAGGGACATCACCACCGACCATCCTGAAGAGCTGGCTGGGCTGGGTTACAGAATTTCACTCAGGGGAGGGAAGGGAACCCTGCCGGTGCTACCTGGAACTGGCGCTGTGCTTGTGGACGGTACACCCACATGGGAAACGGATGCCCAATGCCAGGGACATCACCTCCAACCATCCTAGAGTTCAAATCTGTAGGTTGGCTCCCCAGACACTTTGGGGGATAGCTTTGGTTTAGCCTTTTCCCTTTGTGCCCAGGTAGGTGCACCCACACATGTGAGGTACTGTTTTTGTCGGGACACCTGTGGGAACGCGGGAAGGTAGGACATGTGTTGTTGGCATGTTTTGGTGGGTGGGCAGAGGGAAATGTCTAAAACTGTGTTTTCTTTGACCCATTTTGCTGGGGATTGTGGGTAATAAATTCTGGGGCGATTCGCACAAGTCAGACCTCTGTGGATTCCCACAGGTGTCTTCTTTTCGGAAATGCATGGGGTTCCCTGTATTCCTTGGTGGCTTCGCCACTCTACGCCAAATCTGTAGGTTGTCCACATGAGCAAAATCCTGCAAAATCTGCTCTCCCGAAAGACTTGAGGTTACCAGTGGTTTAGCCTTTTCCCTTTGCGCCCAGGTAGGTACACCCTCACAGGTACCGTTACCGTTTTTGTCTGGACACCTGTGGGAACGCAGGAAAGTAGGACATTTATTGTGTTTGCTTGGTTTTCATAACTTTTCAACACATTTGCTGCTGCACTTTGTCACAAACACTTTAATTTCCCAAATGTGACCTATAAATGTGACCTACATTTAGTCGATGCTTTAGGCACTATACACTTTTGTAACCTGCACAAGTCACCTGCCATTCAAAAGGTCTGCCTGTGCTTATTCAAAAAATGTATGCCTGCCCTTCCTCACCACATTTGTACGTCTGTTTAGGCCTTAAGCATAAAAATCCTGTGTACCATGGCTACGTTTTTGGCTTGTGGTATCGCCTGTTTTGTGAAACACTACAAGAAAAATGTGTTTTCCTAACTGGAAGAGTTGGGGAAATGTAGCGGAGCATTGCTTTTCTCAAACGTCACAGAAGCAATTGCCTTACCGGGTCAACCATGTCCACCACATACCTTTTGTTCTGTTATTTTCCCAATTTTTCCCCAAACTATGGAAATTTTCCCTACATAGTTGTTGCCTGCCCTGCGCAAATCCCCCCTTCCTAAACTTGGAATTTTGTCTACTTTTCAGAACTGTATGCCTTTCTGTCTTCCCATTCAACTTTCCTACCCTTTCCACACATGTCCTATTGGAAAAAAAGGCCATAATCGCCTACCTCTCACAAAATGGCTGGTAACCATATCAAAATATGTTTATTTGGTTTCCACGCAACCTGTTCTTGAAAGCCTGGAAAATGGTGAATTTAGCACAGCAAACCATTTGTTCGTAGCTCTTACAAGGAAAAAACCACAGGCTTCTTTGTACATCGTTTTATTGGCATTTTTGGAAAAAACCCAACATTTTCTCCCTTTTTGGTTATTTTCTCTCACCCCTTACAGCAAACTAGGATTCCTTGGTGGCGTTATGACTGCCTACATGTGGGGAAAAAAAGGGCCAAATTTGGCTGAGATATCTCATGTAACAAAAAAGTTACACATGATTGAATGGTGACATACCAAAGTCACCAAAAAAGGCCTTGGCACTGAGGGGGAAAACCCAGGGCAGTTAAGGGGTTAATAAGAAAATGGCTCTTGAGCTGCCGATTTCCAGTGTCCAAAATTGAAAGCAGAGCCAAGGATATCTTGGATGGCATGAGGGGCAATCGATTCTGCATCAGCAGCATGCACTTCTCAAAAGATATGCACGCACAATCACAGTGTACTAAAAAGCGTAACCCTAGAATCCTTCACAAATTACTTTCTAATGCAGTTCCAACTGAATTTCAGCACACACTGACGCAGGTGAGTAGTGGACGCAGAATTTTTGAATGTATTTTACCATTTGCCTGTATAATATGTCTTATAAATGACCACTCAATATATTAAAATAGTCTGTGAACAGGTAACATAATGAACAGATTTCAGTTTTTGGGGAATATTTCCATTGATATTTTACTACACAAGTTTCCTTTGTGACACGATGTTCTGTGATTTATACATTTTTAACTTTAGATTACTTTGTGTATCCCCATTGCAGGGATACTCAAATAATTCAGTGCAATGGGAGCCTTTCCAAACACACACTCACATTGCATCCTTTAAAATAGATAATTGTTTTAAAATTACCATGTCTGTCTTTAAGTAGACCGCACTGATGGAATTACAGACCGTTGCCATGGAGGAAACCACAGATACATCCAACATCCTAGTAGTGAGGCCAAGCAACTTGCACACAAATTTCTTCTCATAATTTTTAATGTGGTCTAAATTCTAATACTAATATCCTTTTTCTATTGAACAATGGTATGAATATATACATGGATTAAAGGACTGTGATGCTACATCGACCGCTACTACAGAGTCAACAGCAACCTCCCTCATCTTTCAAGTAATTTCTTTAGAATTTTCCTTCAGATGCGACTATGCAAAATATGTATTTGTTCAAGTTCAACTTAAAACATATTGTTTATTGTTATGTATAAAATGAGCGTTTGATAAAAACTGGCTTGCCGGCTTCTTTGTCAATATTCGACCATCTTGTACATGACTTTTTGTTTGTTGATATTACATCTTTATCATTACAATAACTGTTTTATAGGCAGAGCCTGGAACTTCAACAATGTACTATTCTTCTACTGCAACTGGTCTGGAGGACAAGGTATGAGAAGTGATCATTTATTGATTTATACTAATAGTTATTGATTAACAATATCTTTTTTACATTTGAGATAACCTATTTCTTTGATAATTTGCAATACTGTCAGCAAATTGCAAGCACTCGATCATCTAACTTTGAAGTATTTATCGTATTTATCGCAGAAACACATGCAACAATGAAAGTAAACCTTCAGAAAAATATACTTTGTCACTGAATATCATAGAGCCTTTTATTATATGAATGGTGTATGTTTTTGTTCATAAACGCTTGCTGCTTAGCGAAAAATTGACTTTTTGAAACAAAATAGCATTACAACGCATTAAGGGGCTATAATTTAATCAATATATTCTGCAGGATTATCTCGCACCAACAAGGTTATGAGGTACAGTTTTCAAATATGTCTTTTTAAAATGTTACATGTACACAGTGTTCAACTTTATGTAAATACTAATTTAAACATTTTAATCTGATGATTAACCCTATCTTTTTACATAGTTTAACTTATATTGTAAGGTCAACAATCATTAAATCAACTTTCTCAAGATGTACTTTGTGAGATGAAAGATTTTAAAATACAATTGTTTAACAATTTAATTAATGTTCTTTGAATTTGTTATGTACAAGGAATGCATCACTGAAGCGGTCAAAATTGAAGAGACACATGGACAAGAGTTATACCTCATAATATATTGTAAAATATCAGTTATCCATTTTAACTGTGATGTCATTTTTAATGTTCTAATGGTTTCCATAGTGACATGTTGTTATATGTTAAATATGTTTATATGATTCTTTAAGTGGAAGAGCGCATTTCAAGGTTTATACAATTTCAAAATGTTGTTTTGCAGCTTGGTCTGGTGTTCGGCACATCCAATTTGAAATATCAAGGTTACATAACAGAAAGGTTTTTAAAACAAATACGTTGTTTTACAGTTATTTCATTGATATTACATTTTTATGTTGTAATTCATATATTCTGTAATTGTGCAATAAATTGAGTATTTATTTGGCTCACTTTGATTAGAGGCCTAGGAAGAAGAGGAGCATAAAGACTGAGATAACTACACAAACTAATGATGTCGCTTATCAAACCATTGTCACTTGGGAGCAGCTACTTTTTGAGGCTCAGCATGGTCCTTGCAAGATTCAGTGTCGGGATGCAGATGTCCAGTGGCCGGAATTTGAATTGAATGTTGTAGTATCCACGAGGGGAAAATGGACAAATCACAAAGTGAGTTTTAATGGAATGTATATATGTTTATTATGTACACAAACATCAGTACTCTAAATAGGGAAAGAGGAGGGAGTCTGCTCAGGCCAGCAGAAGCTCATAACTGTTGTTGTTCAACTCGAGTTCTGTATTCCAGAATACACAGAGCTAGTGTAATCTCCACCAATGAGATGTAACACATGTAACCATGGTGGAGTCAGGCATGTCTCTAATCTACCAGGCATGCTTCTCTTCCTTAACTGAGCTGAGATACTACACCTTCCTTTATAATGTTCAGGAACAAGAGTCTGATGACAGCACAAAAAAACAAAATTGAAAATTCATACAAAAAAAATGTAAAGTCACAAATAGTCCTCCATCCGTTTCGGTAGACGATATGGTCTTCCCCATCTGGACTTGCATCCAATATCTCTGGAATTAACTGACAAGGAAACGTCTTTTGGTTTGTTTTTAACATTAGACGTACATTTCCTCTTCCTCACATCCATCTCACCACCAAACCTACACTTTCCGATTTCCGCGCCCAAACTGACATTCTCAATGCCATTCTTGTCATGCTCACTGTTCTCACATACACAAATCCTCTCAACATTCCAGACCCTTCCATCTTCCATTCTAACTGCACGGCGAAAAGCTTCTACAACTGTAAGTGGCTTGGACCACTTACATGGGCCCACTCTAAGGGCAGGAGGAAGTAGTATCCTAACCAACTTACCCACAACAGTGGCCATATCATACTTGTCATTGCGTGCTCTTATCAAAAACAATTTGTTCCTCCTCGGAACCCTTCTGATCTTATCACAGACTGTACTCAACTCCTTCTCTAATCCCTTACCTTTGTTGTCTAGCCACACAGGAGCCAATTTAGTATTGTCCTTCCTTCCTCTACTGAGTTCAAAGGGTGAAAGACCTGTGCTGGAATGTGGTGTGAAACGATGAGCGATCACCCTTTCCCTGAGCGCTTCCTCCCAGTTCATACCATTGGACCAAGCCATTCTGATCGTCTCCTTCAATATCTTATTGAAACGTTCAACCATCCCATTTGCCTGGGTGTGGTAAATGGAACTTGTTCTATGTTCAATAGAATACTTATTACAAAAATCTGCCACCTCCTTGGATTTGAACTGGGTACCATTATCAGAAAGAATGCTCCCTGGGTACCCTTCCCTCTCACAGATAGTGGAAAGGAAATCAGTTACTGTTTTCCCCGTGATACTAGATGCAATTAGTACTTCTACCCACCTGGTGAGGAGATCTATAATCACCAAGCAATACTTTTGCACTCCATTGTTACACACGGGGCCTAAAATATCCATGCCCACATCCTTCCATACTTTGCTAGGAATCTCAGTCATCACCATCGGTTGTCTCACACCCACACATCTTTTCTCATCATTACAACAAAGGATACAGTCCCTGATGTAGCGTTCGATCTGTAAGTCGCATCATGGCCACCCGAAGTCATTTCTTATTCTTTGTTTGGTCTTTATCACACCTTGATGACCTTTGTGTCCCAGTTCAATAATCCTCTGACGTAGACTTGACGGAGGAATTACTTTATCTCCTCTCATAACAAATTTATCATGCACATGCAACTCATCTGCAACTGACCAGAATGCAATCAAGTTGGCATCTTCAAATTTTGACTTGTTCCACGATTCGTGGCAATTGGGTAACTCCTTTAAACATTTGATGCTCTCATCATCTCGCTCAGCATTATCCCACTCAGATTTTGAAATTGAAGCTGCCTCGATACTTAGCACCACCTCCATGTCATCCTCCCCATCGTCAATTTCTGAAATATTTGTTAAACGAGGCAAACAGTCAGCTGTGACATTCTTAGCTCCAGGAACATATACTACTGTGTTATTAAATTCTTGTAGTATCATCACCCATCTTCTAATTCTATTAGAAACTTTGTCCAGACCTTTTGACATAAATACATGAGTCAATGGTTTGTGATCCGTTCGGAATTCAACTTCGTTTCACCATATAAAACTTCGGAACTTTTCAGCTGCCCACTTTATTGCCAAGGCTTCCTTTTTGATTGCAGCATACGATAACTCTGCCCCCTTAAGCAACCGTGAAGCGAAAGCAATTACAACCTCATGACCTTTGTTCTCTTGGGTGACAACAGCCCCCAGCCCAATATTACTAGCATCAGTCGTGATGATTATCTTCTTGTTGGTGCAAAAATTCTTCAAAGCAGGAGCTGATCCTATAGCAACCTTAATGAAATTAAATTCTTCTTCGCAATCATTGTTACACTCGAAAGTCTTCCTCTTGAACAATTCCCGTAATGGAACAGTGTGAATAGCAAAATCCTTGACAAATTTGGAGTAATATGCTGCCATTCTAATAAATGTACAAACCTCTTCCTTATTGCACGGCCTTGGCATCCTATTGATCGTGTCAACTAGTTGTGGTCTTGGAGAAATTCCTTCAGCAGAAATCTTATGTCCTAAATATTCTATTTCGGAACAATTGATTTTACATTTGTCCCTACTTAAGGTCATTCCTGCCCTGTATAATTTCTGACATACATAACGCAACCTCTCATTATGCAATTCTTGAGTGTCAGCATGAACCAATATGTCATCTTGGAAGCAAATAACACCAGCTGCACCCTCGAACAATTTGTGCATCACCTTCTGGAAGAACGAGGCTGCAGACACCAACCCAAACGGCATCCTCTTGAATTGGTAAAGCCCATCCAGCGTAATAAATGCGGTAAGATTCCTGGAACACTTATGCAATTTGATCTGGTGGTATGCAGAAGTCAGATCCAAAGTTGAAAAAAACTTTGAAGGACCAATTGTGGAGACTATTTCATGTATGTTGGGGAGAGGATGTCGATCAGGAATAACACACTTATTCAATTCACGCATATCTACACAAATTTTAAGTTTACCAGATTTCTTTCTTATGACAACAAGTCGTGAAACCCATTCGCTAGCATCAATGCTTTCAATAATCCCCATTTCCTTCATCTTTCTTATCTCCTTTCTGACTTCATCTCGCATGGATAAAGGAATGTTTCTCAATTTCTGGGCTACAGGATTATGATTAGGTCTTCACTGTATCTGATGTACATAACCCTGAAGACATCCCACACCATCTCGAAAAACAGCTTGCATGATATCCATGTTGTTTGCTTTATCCGTGACACAAACTTTATTTGTTCCTCTTCCATTATTATTTATAGTCAACACTGATTCTTCAATGGTAGAGTCTAACCTGACTTGCAATTTACTCTGATGGGTCCAATTTAGGAGTGGTGTCCTGCCTCCACTGGTGATGTACATTTTACCTTTAGCTCTCCTATCTTTAAACTTCAATTTTCCCCAATACCATCCTATGATGTCAATCTTCACCCCACCATAACCTCTGGGGTTTATATCGGTCTCATGTAGATATTCATGCTTCCCCTTGTTCTATAAATGCCTCAGCAACAGTGTGTACTTGGCACCGGTATCAATCATCATATTCAATTCTACACCATCAACCGAAACAATGGCTTTGGGACTCTCCAAAACTTCTTCATCATCATCCCCAGTTGTGGCAAATACGCATTCTTCCTGTTCTTCTCAATCACTATGGCCACTATCTGAGTTGCCTCCTATACAATTTGTAGAGGTATCACGTAATCTGCAGCACTTTGAATAATGACCTTTGCCTTTGCACTTGCTGCAAATGATCTTCAAAGCCGGACATTCCGGGTCATCAGCCCAGTGATTGACACTGTCACAGCTGTAACACCTTCCTTGGCGTCTCCTTCTAGAGTTCCTGGACTGCTTGTCGGTACTGTTTTTCCTATTATAATCACTAGCAGCTCCTTTATGACTAGACTTGTACCTTCCTTTATCGGGTTGTGATGACCCATACTGTTTGTTGGGTACTCTCCGTCTGACAGTAGCATTGTTGATGCTTTGACTAACTTGCTGCTACAGTTTTCAATTTTCACATGTTTCATTTTATTTTCTAATTCTTTGACACATTCCTCTGTATGTTCTACTTCCTTCGCCACACGAAGTACAGTGTCCAAAGTTGGGTCATTTTCTGACTAAAGTTTTTCTCTTACTTTGCACTGCGCCATTCCAGCATGAACTGCTCCCTTAGCCTCTCATCAAGCTGCTCATTGAAATTACATGACTTGGCCAATTTCCTCAAAGCAGTAATGAATTTTTCAACGCTTTCTCCCTCCTCTTGTGTTCTTTTCCCAAATTTGTACCTCTCTAAAATAATGCTTACTTTTTCAAAATGTTTGTCAATCTTCTTGACAGCATGTTGATATTCATTAATGTCAACACTTTCTTCTATTGACAACTCCGGCAGGGTTTCATACTTCTCCTGCCCAGCTGGGCCCAAACAATGTAGCAGCAATGATTTTCTTTTCTCTGCACTGCAATTAGGACCACAGACCACTCCAGCATAATGCTCAAAAGATTTTATCCATCTCTTCCATGGAATGCTAGGCTCATCAGTACTTGGGATAAAAACCGCAGGTGGGGGAACACTGCTAAAATCCATGGTGTAATGTTGATGAGATGTGAAATGGTGATATGTTGATGGATAATTATAATAAAGTCTTTAGTACGTATTACTTGTCCATTAATGTGTCACACAGAGCCTTTGATATTAACAGTGCATATTATGAGGCTGCCGTTGCAAATTTTGTATACTTCACAGTTAAAGAAAAAGGTTTGTGATTATTGTGCCTGTCTACGTTCTTGCACACATCTCTATCGATACTGTTCATCATATGTGCGCTGAGCATTCAGATTGTAAGTATGTACGTCCTTTGTAGAACTTGTATGCAGAAACTGCTAATAATACGTGCCGGTGAGCAGTAGTAAGGAGTATACCTCTGCTAATGGCAATACTGCCGAGTACTAGCCAAAATGCATGTCCCTTTAAGAGATGTCATCGCTCCACCGCAAGTAGAGCACAGCGCATGCGCGCATGGCGAAATAGGAAGTGTCAGGGTAACCAGCTCTGTCAATGCACACAAAGGCGATCGTGCGTTATGTTTCTGCTGATATATAAAGGTCAATGAATTAAACGACCGGGGCAGAGCACGTTACCTTCTGGAGACACGCACGGGGACGCTGCACGGGGACGCTGCAACGCTCGGGCATGAGCGGAGCAGCTCTGTGTAAACAGCCGGCAGGTCGCTGAAAGGAAGAATCCTCGTCGCCAATTGTAGTATCCACGAGGGGAAAATGGACAACTCACAAAGTGAGTTTTAATGGAATATATATTTGTTTATTATGTACACAAACATCAGTACTCTAAATAGGGAAAGAGGAGGGAGTCTGCTCAGGCCAGCTGAAGCTCGTAACTGTTGTTGTTCAACTCGAGCTCTGTATTCCAGAATACACAAAGCTTGTAACGCTCACCTGATTCCCACGGAGGCGCCGGTCTTGGCAGGATGGTGTCTGTGACTCGAAAAGTGAAGTGCAGGACTCGATTGGCTTCCGGGGCTGAGCCTCTTCGCACTGTGTGTCTAACTCGAAGAGTGAGATATCTGCAGGTGAAAGAATATGGGGTTAATGATCTGGGGTTGTCGGGTATCTCTCTCCCTTTCCCTTCCTCGCTTTTCCGTGGAGCCCCAAGGTCAACGTGCTCACCTTAGATAGGTGAATGCTGGACTCTCCATCTGCGTCTGGTGCAGGGTGCCGTTGCCAGTTCCTTCACTGGGTGAAACGTAGGTCTCTTGACCTCAGAGGATTGCTACCGTCGTTAACTGCACGAACTGTGAGTTTCCGGACACCTTTTAAGTCTTTAGGTGCGTGGGCACTTTAATGTGGAACAGGGGTCTGTATAATGCTTTTTCTATTTGTCTTGCAGGGCTCTTGAGGTAGAAGATGGTGTGAAGAAAGCCGAAGTTCGAGCCAGAGTCTTGGAATGACGCGCTTGGAAATGCGTAAGTAAATGCCGGTTGCCTGCTTTTCAAAAGCTCTCTAACTGTCTCTTTTCCCTTGCAGTTGTGAGTTCGGGTGTTGAAGAGACGCTGGAAACGCCGGAGTATTTGCAGGCGCCCTATTGTGGCGGGCGCGATGGCGCGTAAGTAAAATACCTGTCTAATGTCTCTTCTTTTGTCTTTCAGGTGCAGGATTGCAGCGTTGAAGAAAACCGGAATTCGCGGAGTGCCGGTAAGTAATTCCACACAGGAATAACTATGCTTTTGTCTTCACAGGCGGAGGAGCAGCGTGAAGAGATGGTAGCTGCCGATGGATCAGGTGAGGAAAGCGCTGCGCGTGAAGGTTGCCGTGCTAACCTGTTGTTTCTTGTCTTTGCAGGTGCTACTGAAGGCTGGATACAGGAATGGTAAGCGTTTGTTCTTGCAGGTTCAGGATCGGAAAGAAGAAAACTGGAAAACTGGAACAGACACGGTGAGCGTTCTGCTGCGGATGCAGAATAACGCAAAGCACGTTTCATCAATCGGGTGTGGTTTAAATAGCCTTGGAGTGATGAGGCGTCTTCCTCCACGGCCTCGCCTAGGTAAGAAAAGAGTTCCTGTTCCAGAAGAGTTCCAGTGTTGTATCCAGGGAGTGGAGCTTGCCCCACCCAGGTAAGAAAGTAGTCCCGGCTCACAGAGGATTCCTATGTGGCTGGTAAGTAAGCAGCATGGTCTGCTGCAGGTAAGTCCACCCAAGCATCTTCATACAAATTATGAGCCCGGTGCTTCCTGTGCCGGGACCAGTGACTTTGATGAGCCTGGTGCCACCGGCGCCAGGACAAGGTCCAAAAGGTCCCAGTGGGGACCGGCTGGTGCCTAGGATGAAGGTTAGGGGCCTGCTTCCAAGGACGTTGGGCTGGTCCTAGCTCCTTGGAAGCAGTGATCATGACAAAGCTAGTGTAATCTCCACCAATGAGATGTAACACATGTAACCATGGTGGAGTCAGGCATGTCTCTAATCTACCAGGCAAGCTTCTCTTCCTTAACTGAGCTGAGATACTACAAATGTCAGCAGTAACCCATGGAAAGTAACCCTGGATCATTGTTGCAGCACACAACGTCACCCAGAAGAAACAGACAACACAGAAGATGTTTCAGAACTGCTTGCAGAACCGCTGACACAATCCACACCCTCTAGAAAATGCTATCTAAGAAACAGAAAATGTTCGATGTTTCCACAATACATGTGGACAAATCGGAAATATCACACACAGAAATAACCGAAGCATCTTCGCTACTGTTTGATGATTGTGCTTGTGATGTGGACTTCACTCTTCCTAGTGTTGAGGACTTATCCACCACCATGGAATCGCAAACCAGTATACTTGTGAACCATTGGCTATTGAAGGAACCAAAATACACTGTATTCTATTACAGCCTGATCGAGATTATGAAAATTATTAAATGTGATCAGAAATGCATAGGAGGATTTGTGGAGAGCCTTTGGTGAAGTTTGCTCGTGGTAACAACCTGAAGATCAAGGATAGCTGTGTTCACCAGCATAACTCATTTTCATGGTCTGCTCAACCTATACTTGGAAAAGGGCCTGCTGGAAATGTACTTCGTTCATCTGCTTTGTTGTTAAGCCGATCAATTTACAGTACAATTTCAAGTGTTTCTAGCTTTGTGGACCTCACGTTCCTTTCCAAAACCCAGTACTACAAATATCAGAAGGATTTCTTGTTCCCCGCTATTAGCCAGGCATGGACACTCAAAAAGATGTCAATGTACAATGCTCCCACTGGCAAAAGGGCAGTGATGGCCACTTGCTAGTGATGGACAGTGTGACAGTCCAGGTTTTTCTGCTAAATACTGCACTTAACACTTCCAAGACATGACAACAAAAAAGAAAAGTAAGTTCAGTCGTCATGCAAGTATCTGAATGTACATCTTCTGTTGCCATGGAAAAATATGGGTTCATTAAATCTATTCAACTTCTGCAATCCAGAGGGATGCAAATAGATCTGATAGCCATGCCACAGCAGTTCCCAGACATAAAGTATCAATATGATGTATGGCACATCGCAAAATCAATTTCAAAAAGATGACAGCTGCTGGGAATAAAAGGCTACAGAAAACATGCACCCATGTGGACTTGGTAGTCCCCCATGCCATAGAGGCGGTGTACAGCAATCGCAAGCAATACCACTCCATCAATGTGCAAATGGTATGTGACTACAGCAAGATCATCACACATTGTTGCGCCCGATTTCCTGGATCAACACATGATGCCATGGTGCTGCGCAACTCCACACTACCCGTCACATGGAGCAACATGCTGTACCACATGCCTGGCTGCTTGGTGAGTTGCCCAATTGGCCCATGACAGTGCTTTGGGGTACTGATGTGTAGGGATGCATACTCCACCTGGGTGGGAAAGGGGGGGTGCATACTCCACCTTGGTGGGGAAGGGGGGATGCATACTCCACCTGGGTGGGAAAGGGGGGATGCATACTCCACCTGGGTGGGAAAGGGGGGGATGCATACGCCACCTGGCTGGCAATTGACGGTGATTGGAGAATGCATTCAGAGCTAGACACTCCTGACCTGAACCTCCCAAACCCAACATGACACATCACTGGCAAACATTTTACCAATTATGCATATCAATGACAACAAGTAAGAGGCACAATCAGGCCACCATCGGTATGTCAAGCAATGCATGACTGAACAGGATTGCAACTGTGCCAATATGGCTAGTGTGACCATGCACAGTGTAGAATACACAGCATAAATGGGAGGCTAAACATTGTCGTACAACCACAGTACATCCGCCTCAGCATGCATTATTTCACCCTGCATCATCTATTGAACGCCATCCAGACTACCACACCTCATAGCAGTATAGTATGCATCTAGGTAAAATTCATGCATATGTACAGGGACATGTGCATGTCCACACCAAATAGCTGCGGCCATGACTGTGCTTACAGGTGATGGAGGATATCCCTTGAGGCCATGGCTACTTTCCCCTTTGCGGAACCTGCAGAACAGCCATGAAGAGGAGTACAATCGTGTTCACACCTGCACCCGTGTTGTGATTGAGCAGAACTTTGGCCTGTTGAATGCGCGTTTCCGCTGCCTAAGGAGGTCTGGTGGGGCACTCCTTTATAGGCCTGAGAAGGTGGCAAAGATCACCATGGCCTGTGTCATGCTGCACAACATGTGTGTCTGGAGAAATGTACCACTGCCACCTGACATTGACATGCATGCACCGGGTGAGGATGATGAGGATGGAGACGGAGGTGAAGTAGCACCCTGCCAGTACGTGATGCACGGGATGGCCATGCAGTACGCCAATCACTGATTCACAAATACTTCAGAACCACAGGGACTATGATAGACATGTGTCAGTGACACACTGGGTCCATGTGGACATGCACACAGGAAATGTTGGGAGTTGGGCACTGAACACCGTCATACATTAATTGGATACACACGAAATGAACAATGTCCAGCCACTGAATGTTTTTTCTCACAACGGGTGTATTAGTTCAAACAGCAAAAATGTGACAATCCTCCCCCCCAAACCCACAGTGAACTCCCAACCCTCCCCAGTTAACTACAAACCCCCACAAAAAACTCCAAAACCCCCCCAGTGAACTCCCTAACCCACCCAATAAACTCCACAAAAAGCTTCCATTCACCCCCAACCATGTGTCCCACTCCCATAGTCCGCACATTGTCCGCCCACACTACTTGCAGGACTTTTTGCTGTCCGGGGGAAGCATTTCGGTGTGCCTTGCACTCCTTCTGGTATGGCGCACAGGGCTGGTGGGGACTGAGGAAGCTGGTGTGGTGGCTGATGAGGAGTCGGTGGCAGGTTCTGCGCCTGCTGCAAGGCGTGGCCGCTGCATGTGGAGCAGGATTGATTCCCTCATCAGCACAGCCTACTCATTCACAGCGGCTGTGTTTGCTGTAATGGCTGCTGTGGTCCCCGCAATGGCAGTGGCGATTTCCCGCCTGGGGTCCTCTCCATCCGCAATGTACTGCCGCAGGAGCTCCAACATGGACTCCTGTCAGGCCTCCACCCTCGACAGACGTGACTTGAGGGTGTTGGTGGGTGCTGGAGTGGTGGGTGGTGCACTCACGGGGCCTGCATTTTTGGTTCTGTCCTCCTGGAAGGGGCTCAGGTCCGAATCATGGAGGCAGGGTTCAGCACTGCTGTTGGTGGGTGAGGGCTGGATATGGGGCAGGGGGGTGGACATGGGGCTTGGGCTGTGTGGACATGTCACTTCCGTGACTCCCTCCTGGTCCAAATTGTCCTCCAAGTCATCCTCAGTGGTGGCCAGTGCTTGTAGGGACTCCTTTCAACTGGTGTGGGTGTGGGCTGCTGGGTCTCAAGTGTGTCAGGCACACTGGCAGCAGGTGTTGTTGGCTGTGTCTCAGCTCGGTCAGGCACACTGGCTGTGTGTGTGGCCTGCTTGGCTGCCACGGAGGTGGTGGTGGCGGTAGACCTTTCCTTTGGGTGGGGCGTGGATGCCCTCGTGGTGGTGTCTTGGCTGGCATCTTCCTCATCAGTGCCTGGGGGGTAGAAGAGATGCAGGGCATCAGTGATGGTGTTACATGCCAGAAGCATACAATGGTGCTGTTTATTATTCATTTAATCATGCATTCATGTCTTACAGGTGTGTCACACAGGGTGTTCTGAGGGGGCATTTTGGCATTCGCTGCATGGCAGGTGGCATGCCGTTGATTTGGGATTTGTGTGATGTATTACATGGGGACGGTCTAGGTGTGTTGGCTGTGTGTTGGTATGGGATTGGCACTCAGCATGCATTTCTGTCTGGCAGGGTTTGGTCCACCATCTGGACTTGGATATGGGTGTTGGGACATGCATTGCCTTGCCTAGACTCTCTTCCACATCACTTGTGCTACATCATGGTTTCCCCTACAGGGTTCTGCAGGGTCACTCATCTCCTTCTGGTGATGATGCCACACCCGTCTCCATCTCCCCAAATCCCTCGATGGACTCTGGATTTATGAAGCTGCTTGCGGTCTCCTCCCAGGGGAGCATTTTGGCAGGAGAGTGGGAACCCCCGCCTGTGGCCATGGCCTCCCTCCTGTTTCTTGCCATGATGTTGCGGACCCTCAAGCAGAGGTCATCCCACCTCTTCCTGCAGTCCTTGACACTACGTGGGGTGGTTCCTACAGCCGACACCTTGCGGGCTACCTCCTGCCAGATGTCCTTCTTCTTCTGCTGCACCTCACGCTTCATGTTCTGGGATTTCATGAGATCTGCATGTGCAGCAAGGGTGTCCGCTAACATATTTAATTCAGCGTCGGAAAAACGCTGTTTCCGCAGCCGGGGGGTGGTCTTCCAGGTAGCCTTGGACATTCTGGAAGTATTGGCACAGAGCTCTCCAGGAATCAACTGGTGGTTTGGGAAGATTGTAACGGATTGTTTTTTTAAAGATGGCCACCGGGCCAATTTCTCTTTCCGACGCAATGACGTTATTTCTGGGTCCGGTTTTACGAGCCCGGTATTAGCATGTTTGTATTACTGGGTCGGTATTTAGGGGTTCCTCCTAGGAGGTGGCGGTATCGGCGGGTCCAGTGATGGCGCTATCGGGGGGTTGGAGGGCCTTTTACGGCATGGCGGTATGGCCATTACCGACATGGGGGTTTGCGCGTGCTTGCGCACTCGTAATCACTCGCTATTAGCGGCATCATACGAGCACAGACCCGCTCGTTCTGCCATGCCGGTAATGACCCCGTTTTTACCGCGCTACTCGTAATGAGGCCCCATGGCTCTAAAGTACACGCCAAAAAGGTTGCATTTTGGCATGGATGGTATGAAGGCCAGAACAAGACTGGCTGTACATGCACACAGCAAGAATGTTGGAAGGGAAAAAGCAAAAACTGCAGGAATTTTCAGGATGCCTCGTTACAACAAAGAGTTTACCAAAAGAAGCAAACAGTAGGTAGCAAAGCCAATCTTCAAGCAGATGGATTTAGAATTTGTGAAAGATCTGACATTGAATGTGCTGGCCATGAGAAACGCATGGAATTGATCCAGATTTTGTTTCGAAGGCCCAGTCTATGCCACAGAACATTGCAAAAGAGGTTTGCCCTCCCAAACATGAACTTAATGAAAGGTTGACTTCAAGATTCAAATAATGAGTTGCTCTCTATTTAATAAAGCCAGTTACAAGTGTTTGCAGAGTGTTTGGAAACTGTTTTCATTGTACAATAAATGGAATAGTATGTCGCTTGAGATGTAATTGTTAAATCATTTATTTTTTATTAATTATTCTTTGTGAAGTAATGTCCATAGATAGGCCTTAACATTTCTATTTTTCTTAGATTTTTGTATTTATGAACATCAATATAGTTAATTTTTATTACAACAATAAATGTCAGTCTGATTATTTCAAGTATGTCACTCAAATCAAACTCAAATCAAATCAAATGTAGAAGAGACTGGTAAGCTTAAAATCAACAGTTACCAGGAGCTACTTTTGGCTCCCCAGGCCAACTAAAGTAACGCTAATGTAATGCTATAAACTACCTCCTTGTTCCCTAGTGGTAGCTCCTGGTTACCAGTTACTGCTCGATACCCAGGCACTGCCTGTAATTCCTGCTTATCCAATCTTAATTTCGAGCCCTGTTTGTAATGAACTCACAATAGTTAAACTATTTCTCTCACATCCAAATGCCTCAACAATCAAGCACCCCCTACCTAGCTGAAAGAATCAACTGGAGACCCTCAAACCGACTGACGAGATCTGCCAACACCTTCTTACTTGAAGTCCCGAGATTCAAACTTACCACAGCGGGTGGATCTAGCTTCCCTGTTAGAGCTGCACAATCATGGAACATACTCCCACCTGACCTCAGACGCCCATTACCCTACACTAGATTTAGATGTAACGCTCTCAAATGGCTGCACAACAATGATATGTAACGATATTCACCCTTATATAGCTGATCATGCTATACATATGTTAAGACGGTATTCTTCTATGCTTACCCATCTTGATCCTATATGTACTGTATCACTTGTATCATTTGTTGTAAGTTACCTCTGTTTTGTAATAGCCTGTGTCAGGCACTGTAATTAAGTTTCGAGTCTACTTGTATTGTTGCGCCCAGCTGCCCAAGGGCTTGGAGCGCATTATCAAATAAACAAACAAACAAACAAACAGTTGAAGAATCTAAGCAGAAACCTGGAGCAGCAGACATACAGAAACTCAATATCTCCAGAACTCTAGTCCTCTCCAGGCTGGACTACTACAACAGCCTCTTCCTCAATCTGCCTAAATCCTCCCGTTGCCCCCTTCAACTAATCCAGAATAGGACTGCAAGACTTACCCTTGGGCTCAAGCCCAGGGACCCCATCTCTCAAGCCTAAAAATATCTCCACTGGCTCCAGGTGGCTGCGGGGATCAGGTTCAGGACTCTCTGCCTTACGCACAAGGCTTTCTGGGGCCTGGGACCCCACTTCTTCCAACTCTTTCCCTAAATACTTCTCTCTTAGAGACCTTTGATCAGCTAGGCGCAATTCTCTGCAGTTCAAATGCTATTCCAAGCAGAGGGTGTTGGGAGGATCTCTTTCCTCGCAAGCAACATCCCTCTGTAATGTCCTCCCTCCCCTCCCCTCTCAGACGTCTGCCTGATATCCTTAAATTCCGGAAGATTCTTAAGTCACAACCTTTCTCTTCTTCATTACCTCCTCCTCGCTAATGCCCCCTGTGTCTCATTGACTGGCTGCCTGGTCCCTTCTGAGTTACACAGGGCACCAGGCCCTCCTTGCCTAGTGTACCCCAGCACCCTGTCTTCCTGCCCCACCCCACCCCCACAACCTGTACTTGCCTTTTCAGGCCCCTTTCCCCTGACAATCCTGGTGGGGTGTGCATACCTACCGAGCCTGGGCCACCTCGTCATTGTGCCTCACATGTGGTCCTCACTCCATGCTTCCCCTGGCACTTACCCACCTGGCCTTCCTTTAGTACTTGCCTAGCTCCACTTGCACTTTTCTTATGCTCCTCTACCCGTGCACTTGTATACCTCCTCTTGCCCTGCACCTTGCTCCCACCCTAGCATTTACTGTTCTGCCCAGACTTACACCTCCCCTCTTCTCCAATCCCTCCCCACCTGCACTTCTTGTTACTGCTCTTGCATGATCCGAATGAGACATGGCCTAGTAGGACCGTTGTTGTTTTTTTCTGCCCTGCTCCGGCCACCTTTTTTGTCTTGTGGCACCTTGAAACAAATTATTTTTGTATAGGTGTTTTACAAATAACCAATAAATCAATAAAAAAATAAAATAAATGAATTCTAAAGTCGCTGGAAAGTAGGAATCATGATAAGTGCCTGCAGATAGCACTAGACCTAAGGTTTATGTGCCACAGTGTTAGCCAACACTGAAATAATGAGCAAAGGAATATGTCTTGCCAATGTGCGCTATGAACATGCGCCTGTGGCCTTTGCACATTTACATCTTACTGTGGAGGCCCACATGTGTAGGACAACCAAGTGCGCATGCATCAATACAGAAATCAATATGATTGCTGGAATAGATATACACAGAAGTCAGTAAGCCTTTCAAAACTGCACTCATTCTAGGCATGATGGAATTTTAGTGATGTACTTTTTGTTGTCGTTTTATTGCTGCTTATTGCACGTGTTGCCCTTGCTGCAACAGTCCACCCAGCTTTGTGTGAAATTGCCCCCTCCCTTTCCGGTCCATCCTGGCCGTCTCTATATATGAAGCCACTGCTTTTGTATTCGAATTCTCTTTATTTCAGAAAAGAATTGGCCCACTTTGGCCAAAAAACTGCCCCAAACTATTAATTTGGCTTGTTTTTTCAGGCATTACCCTATTGAAGTATAGGGAAATATGAGCTTGTCTGCACCTCGTCTAGGGTCATCTATGAAAGAATATGTAAATGTTGTTGGATCAGGCGCATTGATACCATTCAAATGGAAGTAAAATATTTTCATATGTGGGATAATTCAAATCTTTCGTTGTTTTTCACTGCAGAGCTTGGTATTAATATTGTTCATTTTTGTGGAATGTTTTTCCAAAACGAAACTCTCTCTGACACGCTGTTAACGCTGGATGAAGGGTTTCATTGTTATTTGTCCTTGTATCCCCGAACTAACAATTTGAAGGCCAAAATGTGTAGAATATCCACAAAGAATTGATATGATTCACTATAGTGAAAGGTTACGTGGGAAAGTTAAGGTTCTATTACTCAGATCTGTCTTTGAAAGCAGTTGGTCATCAGTCACATAGGAAGAATGGAAACATATGGCACAATGTAAGCATAGTTTTGAATAATATTTATGCAAGTGATAATGGCAAGTGTCCTGTATGCTACATGATTAACGTTGTGACGAATGAATTAATTGTAACATAAATTAATAGTTAACATAAATATGTACTGTGTATATACAATTCTAAATTGGGTACTGAAATATATTTTTGCATTCTCGATTTTACATAGTCATATTATACCGCTGTGCGCCTGTCATGCGTACAGTTTACTGGTCGATGGCTTCTTCGACTTTAATTGTACAATAATCGTCAACAACACATCTGAGATAACCATTATCAGGGACGATCGCCAGACACCAATCTGTTCTTTTGAGTTCGCAATGATAAGAAGCAACATGGCAGCCTATAGGTTCTGAAAACGTGCGGATGGAAAGTGTTGCGTTTGAAATTTAAACCACTAATTTCTTTGCCATGTGCATTGGTCATAAATCGGGAATGGAAGATAATAACTTTCTGTGATGAATGCAAAGACTGGGATTAATCGATGGATGAACGGAATCAGCCTTACAAGATCACTGTTCACAGTTAAACAAAAAATGAGAACCATGCAATGTTTGCTAGCTATAACCTCTATTGGAAAAAGTTACCCATGTTTTTGTGGACTTAATTACCACTTTTCAGCATTCTTTCAAAATTAAAAGTACTTGTTACGCCCTGACCAATGCTGTTTCTTCAAAATAAACAGTTGTTATCATTTTTGTGAAAAGAAACAAATGTTTTGCGTCTGTGGATGTGTGTGTTCATGTTCCTGGTTCTGCATTAGATAACGTTATGACGTTGGTGATGTCTGGGTACGTTTGGCTACACTGCCCACTAACATTATAAAAATATGTGGAGCTCATAGGTAGCGTCTAGTGATGCCCGCGTTACGGGCGAGTGATCTGAGCCGCGAGGGCACTTGAGCTTTGGGCGATGGATTGATGGATAAGATTAGCAATAACATTTCTGACCAAACTTCCCCTTTAACCAGTCTCTAGAGCCCAAAAGGTTTGGTCAGGTGGACAGGGTCACATGAAAGTTCCTGATTCAATGTTGTGTTGTTCGACACCCAGGCTTCTAGGTCCTGCATATGCGGGCCAAAACAGGATTGTGTGTGGTGAGTCGTACTGGTTCAAGGTGTGAGCTGGAATTGACTTGGGGGCTTGGTGCTGTTCAAATGCACCGTTTGAGCAATGCAGATCGGGTGGCTCACCAGGGTTGACGATCGGGTCAGTTTGAGACATTTGGTAATTGCTGATTCGGGTCGACGAGTGATGCAATGCTCCACCAATTGGAGTCGTGGTTCAAAGCTGTAATCCTCATGGTCCGATGGAATTGGTTGTTCGAGATGAACAGGTAATATGCACTGCTCGGTGCAATGCAGCAGCGAGTCTGTTAGACCAATGCAGATCAGTGGTGGTTTGAAGTTCGAAAGAGTGCCAAAAACAGCACCGGCGGGTTCCCTTGATCCGAATGAGGTGAACATGATTCAAATTCGGTTCAATTGGAGATCCTGTCTGTTTTTATCTCAGGCTGCTGTGAGACTCACTGCAGGGGGCTCTAGGACATGAATAGTTCTTCTCAATCTCTTCTCTACTACCAGTATAAGGAGATTTGAAGCATAGTGGTAGGCCCTGGTTGTCAGCAAGTGTCACCCCCAATTTTCTCTTTGGGTGGGTTGGGAGTGTAGCGCACTCCTTCTTCACCTCAATGGCTGAGGGCCTTGGAAAGATCAACTCTCCCAAAAGAAGTCCACATTCATTCTTTCTTAAGAAGTCCTTGATGGTCCAAAAGTGAAGCCAAGAAAGGATGGAAGACCCCTTCTTGTAAAGGGAAAATGCCACAAGGGATTGTAGGAAAGCAAGCCTGCTTTAAGGGGTCCAATCCCTGTCTATGTGACAAGTGCCCCATCGGTTCTGATGTCATACCTATTTCTGCAGGAAGTGGAGGGGACAGGAAGGAGAGAGCACCGCACAGAAAAGTAAGGTGGAGGAACACTTCACCCTACCCACCTGTACTCCCTGGCTGTCCTAACCCCTGTCTGAGTTCACAGGGCTGACACTGGTGTGTATGATGAATCTGGACAATTTGTCCATTCTACCCATGAGTGTGCCACCCCCTTTGAGGCTAGGGAGGTGAGCCTGCTATGCAAGACTCTCCCTAGGGGTCTGGACAAGTGGGACCTCATTGTTTGTGACTCCCCTCTTGGGTACGAGGACTCCCATTCCAGTCCAAACCACCCTTTCTGCACACATGGATGTCAAAAACACTCTTGCATTCCCTGTTACAACTATAATTCACAAAGTTCCTTCTTTGACTCTGCTGGCTTCAGGTAATGGTGAACCACGCTTGAATGCCATGATCATGGAAGACGGACATCATTTCATTCATTCTAATGATGTGTATAAGAAGAGAACAAACTGTGAATGGAGAGGGAACTCCAATGGAGGGAGGAGAGTAAGTGCTATGCAGAGGTAAGTCCACGTACCATCGATGTCCTGGAGGGGGGAGCCTTGTCGAGCCGTGGATCCAGCGGTGACCTTTAGGATGAGAAACCCGCTAGCTGGATGCTGGACAGCGGGTATCATGACCGAGCAAGAATCTCCGGTCAAGGGGAAAGAGAGGATGGCAAGACAACCGTCTTCTTGGGTTGCGTGACCACTGACGAGCAGTGGTGGGCCTGGCACCCAGCAACCGATGCCGTGACACGAGAGCAGAGAGGAGCACAATGTTTTTGCGCTCCCACCTCCAGGCACCTTTCCTGGCATGAGTGGTAACGACGGGGAAACAGACGCTACGGATGTGTGGAAGCGAGTGAGATATATGACTGATGGTTTCTAGGAACACCGAAATTGACGCAGGTATGAAACACAAAGAGAATGTAATGGGGACCTGGTCCCACTAAAACAGAGAGAAATAGATACAAACACTGTAACTGAAGGCTGGAAAAGCTGCCAAAAGTATGAGAAGTCAAGAGAATGTAACAGGCACCCGACCTCACTAAACCAGAGAGAAAGAGTTACAAACACTGTAATTCAAGGTAGGAATAGCTGCCAAAAGTACGAGAAGTTAAGAGAATGAAATAGGCACAGACCCCCACTAAATGAGAGTGGAAAAGATACAGACTCTGTATAACAAAGCTGAAATAACTGCTGCGGAGGGCCAGAAGAAGGAAGCGGACACTTGAGGACATGTTCCAAACGTTGTTATTAAAGAATAAGAATAAGGCCTAACTTTCCCTATCGCTATGGGATATTCCCATCCTACATCTCTAACTACGGCGCTTATCAGTTGTCCGTGAATGTCTAAATGAATATATCCGCAGTCCAAAACGGATCTATCTGGCCCTATTCATTTACTTATTTATTATATACCAAGGAACAATGCTGTTTTGATCACAAAAGAACGTACAATAGATAAGGAATCATATTTGACAGGAAGCAGTAAGCTTCTTACAGTGTGGTGAGTTTCAGGGACAGTCTGACTAGGATGTGGAGGGAGGTAAATGGAACAGCCACTGGGTACAATACATAAGTGGGCATACATAGATTAAGAACAACCAACATTAGACATTTTCAAGTGCAGGTAGGTGGTACAGCCAGCTGTGCTCAGGATGTGACCATGACGGGTGAAGTGTTAGAGTGAAGGCAGAGGAAGTGAGGGACAGAGGCAGGTTAGAGGCGAGGGAAAAATGTTAGGTAGCAGGCAGATGAGAGGTAGGTAAAAAGGTAACTCTAAGGCTTTGAGGTAGGCTTTCAGTTTGGCTTTGAACAAATCCGTGTGGACTGTTTCTCGGATATCCGGGGGAAAATAATTCCATGCAAGTGGAGCAAGAAGAGAGAGAGAGCAGAAGGGAAAAGAAGCACAGGCAGGGCGAGGAGCCACAAGGGTAATCGAGGAGGCAGAGCAGAGATTATGAGAATGCTTCCAGAGTTGGATAGAGGAGGACAGATACAGTGGTGCCTTACTGTGTAAAGATTTGTAAACCAGGAGAAGACATTTTAATCTGGCCCTGTTTTGCATCGTCAGCCATCCAGATGGTGACAATACGAGGAAGTAGGTGTGATGGGAAGGAGTTTAAAGAGATTCCTGGTAGAGAAGTTAAGGGTCATGTTGAGAAGACAAAGTATAGTTGGGAAGACCAAAGAGGATGCTGGCACAGTAGTCCAGTTCAGAGAAGACAAGAGTGGTTAAGCAATGCTTGTCAGTGTTTAAAGGAAGGAGGTGCCTGATTTTTTAAATATTTCGGATGTTAAGCCAAGCTGCTGTTGCAGTTTGGGAGATAAAAGTAGAGAAGAAAAGCTGTGAGAATGGTCATAGATGATGCTGAGGTTTCTAGCTGAAGAAGAGTAGAGGGGTGTGTCAGGTCGGAACTGGATAGGCAGAGGAAGAGATGAGAGAGAGAGAGCATTTGGCATGGAAGAAGAACGGCTCTGTTTTGGTACAGTTTAACATTATAGAGTGCAAAGCCATCCAATATTTAATGACAGAGAGACAGTTGGAAGTTTTGATAGAGCGATCGGAGGGGAGTTCAGGAAAGAGAAGAAGCTTTGGATGTTGTCTACAAAGAGTTTGTACGAGAACCCAAAGGAGGAGATTCGCGCCCCAAGAGCAGAGATGTAGGGTGCAAAGAGGAGAAGACCCAAGACAGAGCCTTGTGGAACACCAACAGTTAAGGGAGTGAGTTGGGTGGTGTTATTTCTCCAGGAGACAGAGAATTGGTGAGGTGCAAGGTAGGTTTCAATCCATGCAAGGGCTTGATTGCGAATACCAAGAATAAAGAGAGTTTTAAGGAGATCAGAGTGATCGACAGTGTCAGAGGCAGCAGACAGTTCAAGGAGAATTAGGATAGAGGATAGGTTGGAGTGCTTAGCAGAGGCAATGAAGTTGGACACATTCATGAGAGCAGTTTCTGTGGCGTGACAAAAGCAGAAACCTGCTTGCAGGGGGTCTCAAAGGTTGGGGGTGTATAAGAAATTGGTTAGACAGTTGAACACATTCCTTTCAATCAAATTAGAGTAGTGTGGAAGGAGAAACACAGAGTGAAAGTTAGCCAGTAGGTTCTGGTCAGCCGCTTGCTTTTTTAGGAGAGGTATGACTGTGGCTGTTTTGAAAACAGAGGGAAAGCAAGCAGAGTCGAAGGACAGGTTGAAGAGTTCATCGAGGTGAGAGGCTTATAAAGGGGCAATAAGCTTGAATAGCTAAGAAGCAAGAGGGTATGATGGGGCACAAGAGGGGTAGCCTTCATCAGTAGAGATTAGACTTTTAGTATTAGTGTGACTAAAGTGTGAGATAGAGGCAGAGGATGATGGTAGAGACGGCAGAGTGTAAAATGTAGGAAGAGGGAATGTGAGGAAGGTCAGGAGAGAGTCCATAATTTTGGAAATGTTTGCAGCAAAGTATTCAACTAGATTACTTGCTGTGAGAGTGGAGTTGATAGTCATGGATGTCGGAGGAGTCTTTGGATTTCTTGTTAATAGGTAATCCTTAGAAAGTGTGATGACTCCTGCGGCTCCCTCACTAAACCCCTGCCTAAAGTCTCCTCCCAGGTGGCCAAGGAAAGGCAGACGCTCCCTGATCCTGACCTTTGGCGTGGTGCTCTGCAGTTTGATCACCTGGGAGGAGACAAGGCTCCGGTGGTGAGGAGACTTCATGGGATGAGACGCAGTATTTGTTTCCAAAAGGGAAGAACCTTTTACAAATATCAAGACATGTAATGACTTATTATTGTTTTGATTTGTCTGATCCACAAATTGTACATCTTAATGTTGATAAAGCTAACATAAAATCCCTAAACATCTTAATAAATGAAAGCCGTCTGAGACTTACACAGTTAGAAATCAGCCTAACTCCCAGAGGTACAGTGAAGGAAATCTGTAAATAATGGCTTAAATGAACTGCCTTCCAAGTAAATTCTTGTGATGTTTCCTTAAATATACTTAGAAGAAATGAACTTAAGTTCACAAGTAGGCAGCTGGTTATAAAACCTGATTTGTTGTTGTTGGGGACTTTAGGCCCTATAATTCACTAGGTACTGCGGTGAGGAAGAGGGCTCAAGAGCAATGTTGCAGGAGTGGTTAGCTTGGTAATGCAAATGACCCACACCTGAAGGAGGCAGAGAGGCTTAAAATGCCCCCTCAGGTGCAGGCCATTAGTGGCCGAAGAAGGCACAGTAGTAGCAGAAGGTGAAAACAGCAGCAGGCTCGTTGTTGGTAGTCCAAGCAGAAGTTGGAGAAAAGAGGGGGCGCTGGGACAACTGCAGGGTAGATTCCAGCTGCCGTCCCTGAGATGGTCCTTTTCCCCCTAGGTCTGAAGTGCAGAAGTTGCACAGCGGGAAGCGTGAAGAAGGAAGGCTTTCTCCAATGTGAACCGAATTGCAGAGACTGCACTGCAGAAAGCATGCAGGAGACTGTTGCTGGGTGCTGGTTTGCACCAGACGGTCTCCAAAGACAGCAGAGCTTTGTGTTTAATTTGCGGGAACGTAGGCAACTTCAGCACGGAAGTGTGTCAGTTCTGCGATACACTACGGGACCAAAGGCGAATGAAGAAGCTGGTGAGTGTTACAGAGCGCTATAATCCCATTTGCGTTTTAAAGGCAGGCAGCAGTAGCAGAAAGAGTCACTCGCGTTTGAGTGAAATTGCATTAAACTTAACCGTTTGATAACACTCGCGTATGAACAAAATTGCTTTGATTATGTTATTTGAATACCGAACTAAAGAAAACAGCTTAAATACCAATCACGTATAGCTAAAAGTGATTCTAAAGTGAAAGCTGACTGAAAACCCCTTTGTAAAGCAGCAGAAAACATTGTAGCATTCAACCCAAGTGACTACACTTTAAGATTGTGAGTTTCAGTGAACATACAAGCAGTACCCAAAGCCAAGAGTTATACAAGCATTGTCCAAGTCAAAATAGACTAACAACACAGTGTACAATTAAATTAATATAGCCAACAAGAAGAAAAGGGGCAAATTAAATGTTTTCGAAGGTGAAGCTTGTTAATTGTGATTGTTCCATAAATGTAAAGCTTGCATAAACACTCACATTCGCAAAGCCAAAAGGAAGAAAGTCAAAATCATATCCTTAATGGTACTTGGTTACTGGTGTTGCAGGAAGACACGCGTGGCAAAGATGCTGCCCTTCTGGAAGGTGAATGTTCAGAAGAAGAATTGCCTTGCTTGCATGAAAGTGTTGAAGAGCACTCATGTGAATCTTGTCTTTTCTGAAAAGTTGTTGAAAGTCATAAAACTGCAAATGGCTGAAGCTGTTGTGAACTTTTGGTTGTCAGTAGATTTAGAACTGTTGATTTTTGAAAGCTGTCGGGCAGGCGAGTAAACCTGCATGTTGAATCCTTACAGAAGTAGGCCTGGCATGTGAGTAAACTAGATGGAAGTTGAAGTGCTGTGAGGTTATCCTGAAAAAGATACAAAATGTGATTTATGGTGTTTAAAAGAGAGCTGAGAAAAGCTGATATCAAGAATCTGTGTTTCTTTGAATTTTATAAGTTGTGGCAAATCATCCTGACTGCATCAAGAAGCTGTGTTTCCTTGAATCTTATAAGTTGTTGCAAATCATCCGGACTATATCAAAAAGCTGTGTTTCTTTGAATCTTACAAGTTGTAGAAAATCATCCTGACCAAGAATATCATCTATTCTATTTGATGGACTAAAAATATCTAATCAAGGACGAAGGGCAATCTTTCCTTTGTTGGAACTTTCTTTTGACAAGCTGAAGGTGCAAAGAACTGTGTTGGAACTTTGTTACAAACCCGGATTTGCTTTTTTCTTTTTGTTGAACAGTGGAACTGAATCCAAATTAAAACCTGCGGAAGGGGAATTTACCCAGGTTATAAAGAGAGACTGTGGCTACATTACAAATGCTATTGTTGTTGTGAATTGACACAAATTTTCTTGTGTATTTTATGTACAGGTGTGAAGGCCAGAAGGCCCTTTGTTAGAGTTTTTCCTTTAGTTTATTTTAGGTAGGGAAATCCTCATCAGGGTAGGGATAGTGACGCGTTTATTGAAACTTATTATTTAATAAAATGGCATTTATTGAAAAACTATCTCAAAGTTGTCCGCCTAACATTTCTGACCACTCACAATAGTCACTTGGTACTTGCTTTATCAGTTCATGCAGCTTTTTCATGAGATTATTAGCTTTTCTTTTCTCTTGAATAATATCTTTCCTTGACGTTTTATACTTACTTTTATCTTTCTTGGAGGAGTTAGAACAACCTGAAAATGTACAATTTCTTCTGTAGTTCTGCCCTTCTAGATTATGGTTCACCTTATTCTGACGTTGTCTGTCTTGTGTTATTATTTACTTTGTTGGTGTCTCTGAGTTTTAATCTATAAGAATCTCTTTTATGTTCCCCCCTTCCTGTCTTGAATAGCTTGTTTGCTTTTCCTTTTCACATGGTATTTATATCGAAATTCTCTTGTTCTCCCTCTCAGGGATTACAATGAGCTTTTTTCAGTCAATAACTTTTCGGCGATAAGGCCATAAAAGTACATTTTAACACATCCAAATAATGGTAAATCCAAAACAATTAGCTATACATCCTTCCATGGAATAAAGGTGCAAACACGATTACACCGTTTCCCAACAGTTAGTCAACAAGCCTATGTCCTAGTTGAAATATCTTTGGGACACCCACAAGTGCAGCTTCCCCTACTCATTTGGGTTACCCGCGGTCCTTCTGCCAGCGGGAGACAACGTAGGGGAAAGTCTCCAGACTCTGTGCCTGTCCGGGAGTTTCTCTCTCGCTCCTCGTTGCTGTGAGCTCACTGTTGCTGCAGTCCTCTTCCTGGGATTCCCTCTCATTCCTGGGGCGTCCCAGTGTTTCTTCAGGTAACCAGATAGATTACTGCTTCGTTCTCAGGATGGTAGCAGCATATGGTTTGTGGGCCGCGTGCCCACCATCTATCCTTCGTGGTCACACCACCACCTCACTTTGGGCTCCAGCCCTCTCTGCTACTTGCATCTGGGGAACACCTTGTCTCTGGCGTCTCCTCTTTCAATTCAGAGCAAGCTTCAATGTTGCGGACTCCGCAACTTGCTTCTGCTCTGCCTCCTTCAGGTGTTACGCACAGTGAGGGCCTCCTTTGCGTGTGTATGCATTCCTTTATTTGCGTTGTTTGGCTTGTATTTGCTATTCAACGTACTCATCTCAGTTGATTGAAGATTTGTATTTAAAGGTATACGTTCTCTTTCTTCTTGATAATGGAATAGATTGGCTTTTTTTTCACCCAAGTCTTGGGACTTGTAAGACCTTGGTATTTTAGAGAGTCCCATGTATGCCATTATGTGTAATGGTTTTGGGAGTTCTTCATAGGAATGGGACCTTTCCAGTGAGTTCCCACTTACCTCAACCCCTCAGGAGTGTTTTGTGGAGTGGGCACACCTCCCTAGCTTCAAGGGGGGACCCCCCCCCTGGGGGAAAAGGGACGAATCCTCTCAAATCGCCACACCGCCAAGGTTATCAAAGAAGCAAAGACATAGGTCCGATATTGAAACAGAGTGAAGGGACATTGAACATCCTGCAACACAGACATCAAAGTGCATGAAATCACGAGAAGCTGTATTACCAACTGGGCATAAGCCCTAAGCTAAATGTTGTATTGAGAAATAAGACATGTATCACAGAACTACCAAACTTTGGGACGTCCCAACGCTACGAAGGTGGGAAAGAAAAGTGTATTTTCAAGTCGTCCTGGAAGGATTAGAGCATTTAAAAATAATAAACAGTTTGTTTGTTTGTTTGTTTGTTTTGTTTATTTATAGTGCGCACCTAACCCAAAGGGTAGCAAGGCGCAAAAAGTGACAAGAGGATTGTAAAAACTTAGTTACATAGCAACAGAGGTAGGTCCAGCAGAGGTTACATTGCTGGAAGCACCTTGACATTTATGGACAATCAAGTAACACACACACAAGGTATACAATATATACAGGTAATCAAACAAGTAGCCTCTAATAGGCCAAGGTAAGCATTAGTGTACGAGATTTGTGGGATTTGTGGTAAGGCACAGCCTAGTAGTGTATTAAAAATCATGTTCCTTGAGCCAGTGGATAGTCATGGACCTAAATTAAAGAGTGATGGGGGTAGTGAGTTCCAACATTGAGCTGCTTTGACGGGGAAACTATTCCCCCCAGACATCATCCGTTTGAATCTGGGCACAAGGAGGAGGTTGGAATTGGCTTGCTTATCAAATAGAGAGGGAAACCCATGCAGAAGATAATTATTAATGTTCCTAAAGGATTTGATACGAAAGCTGTGAAGACAATCTGAAAGAACTTTAAGACTGAGAACAAGTGTACTACAAGAGGGCCAGGCAGAGGTCCAATAACGATGCTATCGTGCAAGCCTCCCTTTTCTTTTTGTTAGGCATTTTTCCAAAGTGGAATGCCAGTTAGTTGCTTAGTATTCGAACAGAAGACTTTTTATTTGGACTTGACGTGCACTCTTAGTTTTACTTTTGCTTGGTGGGGAACTTTCCGTATAGCGATATGTTTAGTTAGGCATTTTGGTTTTGATTTCAATAAAACTGGTGGAACATGATTCCATGTAGTCCGAGTCCTTCTTCGGGTTAACCACATGTGATACATATCAGATGTGTCTGTAATAATTGTGTGACCTCACCAACAATATACCAAAAGAGGTATGGCGTGTATTTTCAGATTGTCCTCCCACCAGGTGGGTAGTTTATCATAATCATATTGAATTTGGAACAGAGGTGTAGACTTAAATGCAACCTCTGTACTGTAGTGAATTGGCTGTCGCCAGCAGCTGTCAACAGGGCACATGTGTTCTCTGAACCTGCTCTGTGCCATGGGAGAGTAAGGGCTGCAGCTCAGGGTACTGAGGTAGCAGGGAACATGTGTACACTATGCTTTTGGCATGGAGCTGACTGAAAAGGGGGGGTTCTAGTTAGCAGACCACCCTTTCTGAGATGAATTACCCACATCATTTTATGATGAATAAACATCAAAAAGCTAGAGCTTTTACACCCTTGTTTGATGGCAACCCTACACAAGCCCCAATCCCAAAAGGTTGAATCTCAGCTTTCTAACGGTCTGGTTCATTCTCCTTGTGATAATACCTATTAAGGCCACCTTCATTGGAGTGCTGCGACACAGGGTTGTGTTGGATGTCCAGGTGCAATCCCTGTAGTCATATGGCCCAGTGGAGGAGGTCTGTTATCTGTTTGGAGCATGAAGTGAAACTCAAATACGTAGGGTTCAGCTTCCATACCATCCAAATTACCACAAAAGCCTCTTTTTCAGTTGTGATCCAGTTGCGCTCTCGCTTGGTAAAGTGTCTACTAAGGTATGTGCACGGTTACTTGATCACCCCTGAGTTAAGCTGAGCCAGCACTGCAGCAATTCTGAAATCACATGCATCTGTCTGAATGATGAATTCCTGCACATAGTCTGGGATCTTTAGAACTGGGGCTTTGCATAGGCCATCCTTCAAGCTCAGAAGGCTGTCTGACAGGCAGCGGCTTAGGGGACGTTCTTTGTCAATTTCTTAGAGGTGATATCATTCTGGGGAAACACCAAAGCCGCCATATTAGGGATTTAGCTGATAACAGTTAATTGACACTCAAACCAGCTGATAAGGGAGGAGCATTAGTGATAATGGACACCACTTACTATAATGCCCAGTGTATGGAATTATTGAACGACACAGACACATATGTCACTATAGACCAGGACCCTACACAGATGACAGTGAGTCTTATTAAAGACACCCTAGAGAGGGCTGTGAGAACGAATGGATAACTTTGACGACCATAATATTCCTAACAACGGAATTCCCCATAACACCAGTATGTTATGGCCTACCCAAAATTCATAAAAATGATACTGCCCTGCCCCTGAGACCTATAGTGGCAGGGACTGATAGCGTGTTTGACCCGCTAGCTATCTATCTGGACAGAGTTCTTCAGCCAATTGTCCAGAAAGCTACTACCACTCACAGGACACATCCCAATTCCTTACCAACCAGACTGCATTCTAATCTCGTTTGATGTCCAAAGCCTCTATACATCAATCCCGCATTTCGATGGTCTTGAAGCTCTTGAGTGGTCCCTCGTACGAGATGACCATTGCCAAGCAGAAATAGTCTTTGTCCTTGAATTGACCAAAACCCTATTACCCAAGAACTTCTTCAGATTCAATACACAATTCTATCTACAGGCCTCAGGCACGTCAATGGGGTCAGCCATTTATGTTTTACCTAGAAACTAAATATGTCCTTCAACATGAGAGTGGGTCCTCCAGACTTATTGTCTGGCAGAGATACATCACTGATGTATTTTCAATTTGGAGAAGTGGGCAGGATTAATTGAATGACTTCTTTGAATATTTGAATTCCATACTGATAAAATTTACAATGGAGATGGGCACACCTAAATTACATTTCCTGAATGTAGAATTGGAGTTGATTGACAGTATTATATCGACCAATATATTCCGTAAAGCAACCTACGTAAATAACACACTGCATTATCTAAGCCATCACCCTCAACATCTTAAAGACAACCTCCTGTAGAGTCAGTTCTTGAGACTGAAGAGGATAGCCTTTAATGATGAGACTCTTGTAACCCAAAGTGACCGAATGACCACGAGATATCAACAGAGAGGCTATTCCATGGAGATAATTAATGTTACATGCCCCAAGGCTAATCGGCAGTCGAGGGAAAGTCTCCTAATCCTTAAACCAAGATAGGAGATATTCAATTTTTATACACTGTGAAATATTCAAGTCAGAGCCATCACATCACCAGACTGATAAATAAAAACTGGAGGCCTATTCAACTAGACACACAACTCAACAAACTCTTTCCTAAACCACCACTTATTGCATACAAAAGGGGCAGGAACTTTCGAGATCAACTTGTGAAAGCAGAGAGGCAATAGACCACTAGACAACCAACAGCGTAAGAATGGCACATTTCCATGCCTAAACTGCAACAACTGTAACAACGTAATTAAAGGACCCTATGCAAGACACCCACACTCAGGAGCTACAATTAAATTGAGAGATTACGCTATCTGTGACACCAGTTCAGTGATCTATGGTCTTAGTTGCCCCTGTGGAGTCTTTTATGTGGGCCAAAACTCCAGAAAGATGGAATGACCAAAACAGCAATATACGCACAAGAAATATCAGGTCACCTGTAACAAGACATTTCATCGAACACAGACACACAATTTCCCAATTACAATGCATCGATCTGGAAGTGTTCCATAAGCCTCAGAGAGGAGGCGATTTTGGGAAAAGATTGAGCCAACGTGAACATGTCTGGATTGAAAAAATAGACTCTCTTAGCCCAAATAGAATGAACGAGGAGTTCTATCTTGAGGCATTACTCTGAGTATTATCTGTCTACACATATGCACCTATGAAAAATAACTGATATACGTTAGATACCAATGTTATCTACAATATGTATTAGCCCAACTAAAATATCTGATAGTGGGCACCCTATTCATACACAGTAGGATGCTTTCAACATTAGTGTGTAAACATGGTAAGTTTGGTGATATTAATCCAGAAAGCCATTGTTGCATCATCCCTCAAGATCGACTCCACATCTCTGAATGATGTTGAGACAAATATACTGTTCAAGAAACCCCCTATTGGTGTAATTGCTGTACAATACATAAAACCTTACATATCAGCTATGGATACCTAGCAGTCTTTACCATGGAGGATATGATTTGCCACATTTTGAGCTTTTTCAGGCTCTTGTGCTGCCTAGAGATTCACTACATAGTCTTAGTGATATTGCGTCATGCGCAAGTTGGTTATGACCCTGCATTGCACATATGAATTTCTGTATTATCCCTTACACGGCCACTACTCAATTCCATTACTATGTATAACGACATATATTTCCTTGTAACACTGAATGATATTTACTCTTGAGATTGCAAGTTATGGTACTGTGAATTCATTTACTACTTTGAATCACTGGCAATGATTGTACCACTGTTACTTCTTTGGTCCTCATCACACGTGAAGTATTATAATTATGGGCTGGGGTTGTATGCCGGCAAAATGATACTGTATCTACCTTTGTTTACATTGACTGATGTCATCATGTCCATACGCAATTACGTACGCCTTGTTGTGTACTACAACAGATAGCCATCTTTTTGCCTCCTGATTGCCCGTGTACGAGAACGCCGGTTTTGTTGGTAAGGAAGACACACTTTTTTTATTGATTTGTTGACATTATAAGGCCCTATGCTTATGTAGGAAATTATTAGAAAGTGGATACTTGTATCCTGACATGATGAAACTATTAATATAGATTGTTTACAGATTCTCTTGATATACAAACCAATTAACATATCTTTGTTTAGCTAATTGGATGCAAGTGCTGTTACAGCATATGGAAAGGACTGGAATTAACTCTAAGACTTCTACTGGCCATTTCTTTACTAGGAGGTAAGGCATGGTGCATATTTTGAGATTGAGATGTAATTTAATAATAGCATCTGTAGGCTATTGATTATAGGGTTCTGCTTAGTGGACTTACCCCCCTGTATCCTTCTGATCACCAGGCTGGACACATTCTTCTGTGGAATGACTGATCTATTGCCTCAATAATAGTGAGAACATTTTGGACTGTTATGTCCCAGTCCAAAAGCCCCGCCAGGTGAATGATTACCAAATGAGTTATGGGAGATACTGTGGTGCATGGCATGCATTCATTCTCTACTGTTGATATTCTTTTTACACTTTCTTTATTGGCACAGTTGGTAAGACATGGAAAACACAGAGTGAGATAACATTATTGGCATAGAGATCAGAGCAATTTCCATTTACTTTCAAGCAGAATCAGACATTGCTTGTGGATACAAGATAATGATTCAACACCTTTAGCTGTATCAATCTGAATCAGAGTTGTATGACACTTTGTTTGTGCGCACATATCAGACCAGAGGCTATTGTTCACATCTAATTGGAGGTCTGCGGACCATTTGGATCGTGCATTGTAATGTGGTTTGACGTAGTGGGCCTGGGTCAGGCAGTATAGTGATGAGACATGCCTGCGGTTGTCACCCGGGAATACCACGTTTCCCAGCGAAGAGTCATTTTCGGGTACGACTGGGAAGCAATCCCACAGTCTCTTACAAGCCCTGCGTAGGCCTGCGTACTGCAGCCTTTGCTAGATCTTGCCACGCAGCAATCCAGGGACATCGGAGGACTGGATGAAATTACCCTCTATAAACAGTGAACCCAGTGTGTTGAACCCATGTTGCGTCCAAACCCCACAGGAGCCAGGATCTACTTGCGGTAAAGAGGGGATGCAATTCCAAAGGGGGACACCCTCGTGGAATGGGGCTGTAACTCCTATTACTTTCCAGATTCTATGCCAGGCCTGTGCCGTGACGCTAACAGGGTCGAAGCAGCATTCATCCGCAAACCTTGTCGGGAGTATCAGCGACCAGAGATCTCTATCTCCCGCCGAGAGTCCCTCGAGCTGTCCATGTGGGGCAGGGGGGGGATCATCCCTGAATCAGTGGATTGCAAATTGTGCTTGTGCGGCCATCCAAAATAGCCGAACATGAGGTGCAGCAAACCCCCCCTTATCATATGTTTGTGTTAGCGTTTCCCATTTCAACTGCACTGCGCCGGAGTGCCAGACAAATCTGCAGATCTTGCTGTCTAATTCCTGGAATAGTGCCCTCCCAGGCCACATCGGGACGTTAAGAAACAAGTACAGGAGTTTGGGGAGTATTGTCATCTTCAGAAGTGCTATTCTGCTGGGCTACTGTGATAGGTAGATGAGTCCAGCTTGCAAGTTTAGCTCGCAATTGCGTCATGTATATCTTGTAGTTATGGTCATAAAGAGAGAGGCTATTTCGTGCGATTGTCACCCCCAGGTATCAAATGGTTTCCGGGCCCATTTAAAACCCTGAAGATCTTGAGGAGGATTTGTAGCATCTCTAAGGGGGAAGAGATCTGACTTGCTGAAATTCTCTGAGGCCAGAAATCTCCCCAAAGTGTGAGATTTCATGCATAATTGGCATCAAGTGTAGCTGTTGGTCGCAGACATACAGCAACGCGTCGTCCGCCTAGTGTGAAATTATTTGGGGGTCTTTCACCATCCTAATCCTGCAGTGCCTGTGTCTAAGACGTACCATATCTGCAGAGGTTTGTGTCATGATCTCTGCTTCCAAAAGGTCAGGGTTTCCCAACTCCCTTGGAAGCAGATCCATAACCCAGGTTCCGAGTGCCAACCAGTCCCAATTGGGACCTTTTGGACCCAGTCCTGGCGCCAGTGGCACCAGGCTCATAAATATGCCCAGTCCCAGCGCTGGAAGCGCCGGGCTCATAAGGCTTGGGTGGACTTACCTGCAGCAGACCATGCTGCTTACTTGCCTGCCAGTTGAGCCTCTGATCCTCTTCTGTTTGGAACTACTTTTCCTGTTGGGTGGGGCAGGAGCCACTCCCTAGATTCAGAACACTGGAACTCTTCTGGAAAGCAGGAACTCTTTTCTTACCTAGGCGTGGCTGTGGAAGGAGACACCTAAGCACTACAGGAGGCTATTTAAACCACACCCGATGGATGAATCTTGCTTTGCGTTATTCTGCATCCTCTGCAGCAGAACGCTCATCGTGTCTTCTGCATCTGATCCTGGGCCTAAGGAAAAAGGCTTACCATCCTGAATCCAGTCTTCAGCAACACCTATAAAGACAAGAAAGAACAGGTTAGCATTACGGTCTTCAGTGACAGCTCTTCACTTACCTGGTCCATCGGCTGTCACCAACGCCTCGCGCTGCATTCCGGCATCTGAAAGACAAAGGCTTACCTACTCTTCGTGCGCTCCGGAGGTCTTCACACTGCATTCCGGCATCTGAAAGGCAAAAGCTTACCAACTCTTTGCACGCTCTGGAGGCCTTCGGCGCTGCATCCCGCATCTGAAAGACAAAACAAGGTGCGTTTAAAGACATTGGGGAACTTTAATACTCACGTGCCATTACTCCTTTCCACATCTAACCCAGTGGGTATTCCGGCACCCTGCAGCCGCTCCGAACTTGTACCTGCAAAATAAAAAGACAGTTAGAGCGCATCGTGAAGCAGGCAACAAGCGCTTACTTACGTGCTTCCAGGCGCTTCTATTCATCACACGGGCTCCATCTTCAACTCACTTCAGCCCGTCATCCGCCATCGCCGGAACCCTGCAAAACAAGAGACATCATTACTAAAGACTTTAAAGACATTAGGATTACTCGAAACTTACCGTTCGTGCAGTAAACGGCGGACAGCAGTCCTCTGAAGTCAAGAGGCCTGCTCCCCTTATCCAGTGAAGAAACTGGTTACAGCACCCTGCCCCGAGGCAGATGGAGAGCACGGCGTTCACTTACCTAAGGTGAGAGCGTTAACCTTTGGGGTTCTACAGGAGAAGAGAAAGGGAAGAAGAGAGAGACATTCAATAACCCAGTTCCTTGATCCCATATTTTCTATCTGCAGACATCTTACCCTTCGAGTCAGACATACAGTGCACAGAGGTCCAGCCCAAAGAGCCAGCCGTGTGTTACACATCACCTTTGAAGATACGGTATACGCCCAGTCAAGACCGGCGCCTCTACGGGAATCAGGTGAGCGTTACAGAACGCAAAGCCTACCACAAAACTCCCGTCCAGGCGCTATGGAAACCTCGGATACCGACCAGCTAGCCCAGTTACTTGGGGAACTAAGGGCAGAAGTGCATGCAGCCCGTCAGGAAACGAACGCTCTAAGAAGGGAACTGATTATTTCCAAGGAGCGAACAGATGATCTCGCTAGACAATTGCTACAGTCACAAGCCGGACAGACCCCGTTACCCGCATCTGGGGGAAATCTTCCTTCTACATCCTCTATGAATCCAGTGCAGATCAACCTACCTGGGAATGTACCTCTGGCTCCGCCCGAACGATTTTCTGGTGACCCAAAGAGGTTTGCAGTATTTATCAATCAGTGCCGGTTGCATTTCTTATGCCGGCCAGCAGCCTTTCCAACTGATCAAGCTAAAGTAGCTTTCGTGCTTTCGTACCTTAGTGGCAATGCGGCAGACTGGTCGATCCCTCTAGTAAATCAAGATGATCCGGTCCTCCATGATTTTCAAGCTTTTCAGCTCAGTATGGAAAAACTGTTCGCAAGACATTCACAGGGGCAGGCCTTGGACAATGAGCTTCTTTCGTTGCGACAAGGTAATCAAGACCTTTTGGCTTATATTGCGTCTTTCAACAGACTGATAGTGGAAACTCAATGGCCTGAGGACAAAAGGATTACGCTGTTTTATAGAGGTCTACTGGAGAGCTCAAAGATGTGTTAGCCCAAGTAGTGAATCCCCCACAAGATTGTTCGGACTATATAGACTTAGTCGTTCAAATAGATCACAGACTGCAGAACAGGAAGGCCGATCGTTCCAAGTTTGATGCTCGAGTATTTTCCAAACCGCCAACTCCTTCCAAAGGAGTAGACTCCGGGGAACCCATGCAAATAGGGGGTCTGAAAGGTCCTCTAACACAAAAGGAGCGGGAAAGGAGAAAACAGTTGCAATTATGCCTCTATTGCGGAAACTCAGGGCACTTTCTTCGAGACTGTCCGGTGAAACCTGCCAAGAAGGCAGTAGGAGCTGCAGTTACCAAAGTTACAAACTCTGAGCAGGGAAACAACCTCGCCCGACAAGAATAGAGGTCCTCTTGCCGAGCGTGAAAACCAGTTCCGTGACCTCGCATTTCTTGATACCTATGGTCCTCATTAGCCCTGATAATCCGGATCGATTACATGCAATTGAAGCTTACGTCGACAGCGGTGCCATCGGCAATTATGTGGATCATGAAATGGTTTTGAGGATGAATCTAACTCTTTGTCCCAAGGCTGTAAAGGACGTCATTACTACGGTGGATGGTATGGAGATAGCCTCCGGGCCAGTAACGCATACCACTCAAGAGGTGACGCTAGTAAGTCAAGATGGACACCATGAGAAGATCGTGTTCGATGTGATCAAGGCCCCTCAGTTTCAGATTATTCTAGGAATACCTTGGTTAGAGAAACACAATCCTCTGATCGATTGGCGAGCAAGAACGGTCCAGTTTCCAGAATGTGTCTCTACTTGTCACCCTCCACCTGGTGTTGCACTGGCAGCAATTTCTTCAGAGACTCCCCAGTTACCTCCCGAATACCTAGAATACCAAGATGTTTTCCGGAAGGATCAGGCTAACTCTCTACCTCCTCATAGGTCTTATGACTGCCAGATAGACCTGATACCTGGATCTACTCCTCCTTGTAGTAGAATTTATGCCCTCACCGAGCCTGAGAACCTTCACCTTCGACAATACCTGGATCAATACCTGGCAAATGGGTTTATTCGTCCTTCCAAGTCCCCTGCTTCTTCAGCTTTGTTCTTCGTTCCAAAAAAGGAAGGAGACCTTAGAACTTGTATAGATTATCGCTCCCTGAACCAGATCACCGTTAAGAATAGATATCCGTTACCTTTGATCCCTGAACTCCTGGACCAAGTCAGAAAAGCATGCATATATACAAAGCTGGATCTTAGAGGAGCTTACCACTTGGTACGAGTAAAAGAGGGCAATGAATGGAAGACGGCCTTCCGCACCAAGTATGGGCTATTTGAATATCAGGTCATGCCCTTCGGACTTTGCAATGCCCCGGCCGCCTTTCAATATTTTATGAACGATGTCCTCAGAGAGCTCATAGATGTGTGTGTTGTTGTTTACATTGACGACATCCTCGTTTATTCTTCATCGGAATCTGAACATCGGAAACACGTGAAAATGGTCCTCGAAAGATTGCGTCAACACAAACTTTTCGCTAAGTTGGAAAAATGTGTTTTCAACGTGACTGAAGTTGAATTCTTGGGATTCATATTATCACCTGGCGGAGTGCGTATGGATTCAAAGAAGGTCGATGCAGTTCTCAAATGGCCATCACCATCCTCCGTAAAAGGTGTGCCAAGCATGTTAGGCTTCGCTAACTTTTACCGCAGGTTTATCCCCGAATTCTCTCGAATAGTCCAGCCCATCACTGCCTTGTTAAAGAAAAACAAACGTTTTGAATGGTCTACCGAGACGGAACAAGCTTTCCAGGATTTGAAGACTAAATTTATCTCTGCACCAATCTTAAAACACCCTCGCCCCGAACTCCCCTACATCGTGGAAACTGATGCTTCAAGCCTTGCCATGGGGGCAGTTCTATCACAAAAGGACCCGGTAACCAATCAGTTGCATCCCGTGGCATTTTGGTCCCGCAAATTCTCGCCTCCTGAAATCAATTACACGATTACTGACAAGGAACTTCTGGCTATCAAGTCTGCCTTTAAGGCTTGGCGGCATTATCTGCTGGGGGCCCGACACACCGTTACTGTGATTACGGATCACCGAAACCTGCAATATTTGAAAACCGCAAAAGCCCAATCCTCTAGACAACTCCGTTGGGCATTATTCTTTGCCGAGTTTGACTTCATAATTACCTATCGACCTGGTACAAAGAACGGTAAAGCTGATGCCCTTTCTCGGATGGGAGTGGAAGAACACTTGATCAACCCTAAACCTGTACCAATCATTCCCGAACAAAGAATTCTGGGTGTAATCGCCACAGAATCCATAGAGGAAGTTAAGGATAAAGCCAGGCAACTTGTAACTCCAGCAGACATACAGAATTGGCATCTGCAGGGAAAGGACTTTGCAGTAAAGGACAACTTATTGTATTTCCAAGAACGATTATACCTACCCAGCACAGATTTGCATAAAAAACTAATCTCTTGTTATCACGATTCTTTAATGGAAGGACATCCCGGTATGGCCAAGACCTCAGAAAAGATCAAGCGCTACTTCTGGTGGCCGTCTTGGAAAAAAGATATCAGAGACTTTATAATGTCCTGTGGAGTATGCGCCCAAAACAAGAGTCAAAAGGAAAGACCAGCAGGCCTCTTACGCCCTATTGACATCCCACCTCGCCCTTGGCATACGCTTTCTATGGACTTCATCACCGATCTACCTCCATGCTCCGGATACAATACGATTCTAGTAATCGTGGACTTATTCTCCAAGATGGCGCATTTCATTCCGCTCAAAGGCTTGCCAACAGCAGCAACTCTGGCCCGAGAATTTCTCGAAAACATCGTCCGACTGCACGGTTTTCCTTCGGTTCTAATTTCGGATCGAGGTAGTCAATTTATTTCTCATTTTTGGCGAAGTTGCTGTCGGTCGGCTCAAATTGATGTGAGACTATCGACCAGTCACCACCCTCAGACCGACGGACAAACCGAGAGGACCAATCAAACTCTGGAACAGTATTTACGCTGCATGCTGCAACAAACGGAAAAAACTTGGAAAGACATCCTTTGGATAGCCGAATATGCCTACAATAACTCTGTCCATTCGGGAACTGGGAAAACCCCGTTTTTTCTTTTGTACGGCAGTCACCCTCGAACCTCGGAGTTGGATCCCCTCCAAGATCTTGAAACACCAGCAGTAGACTACCTGCATTCTACAATCACCCAAGCCTTTAAGGAAGCTGTTTCTCACCTTCAAAGGGCTAAAGAACAATACAAGAAAGGAGCAGATCAACATCGGAAGGAAGCCCCTCAATATCAAGTAGGGGATCAAGTCTGGTTATCCACCAAATATCTACCTCTAAAAGGGCCACGCACATTCAACCCAAGATACCTTGGTCCCTATTCCATCACTACCATAGTAAACCCAGTAGCGGTCAAGTTGGACTTGCCCCCACACATGAAGATACATCCGGTCTTCCACGTCTCTCTATTAAAACCCGTGCAACCTCAAACCCGACTAACTAAATCTCCAAAACCTATCCTAGTTGATGGAGAACTCGAGTTTGAAGTCAAAAGCATTCTGGACTCCAAGATCTCCAAATCTAAACTATTTTACCTAATTGACTGGAAGGCTACGGCCCCCAAGAGAGATCCTGGGAACCTGCTGAATATGTCCACGCTCCTCGCCTAATCAAAAGATTTCACCGAACATTTCCTGACAAGCCAAAACCCCCGGAGAAGCCCGGTTTGGGAGGGGTCTTGAGGGGGGGTACTGTCATGATCTCTGCTTCCAAAAGGTCAGGGTTTTCCCAACTCCCTTGGAAGCAGATCCATAACCCAGGTTCCGAGTGCCAACCAGTCCCAATTGGGACCTTTTGGACCCAGTCCTGGCGCCAGTGGCACCAGGCTCATAAATATGCCCAGTCCCAGCGCTGGAAGCGCCGGGCTCATAATGCTTGGGTGGACTTACCTGCAGCAGACCATGCTGCTTACTTGCCTGCCAGTTGAGCCTCTGATCCTCTTCTGTTTGGAACTACTTTTCCTGTTGGGTGGGGCAGGAGCCACTCCCTAGATTCAGAACACTGGAACTCTTCTGGAAAGCAGGAACTCTTTTCTTACCTAGGCGTGGCTGTGGAAGGAGACACCTAAGCACTACAGGAGGCTATTTAAACCACACCCGATGGATGAATCTTGCTTTGCGTTATTCTGCATCCTCTGCAGCAGAACGCTCATCGTGTCTTCTGCATCTGATCCTGGGCCTAAGGAAAAAGGCTTACCATCCTGAATCCAGTCTTCAGCAACACCTATAAAGACAAGAAAGAACAGGTTAGCATTACGGTCTTCAGTGACAGCTCTTCACTTACCTGGTCCATCGGCTGTCACCAACGCCTCGCGCTGCATTCCGGCATCTGAAAGACAAAGGCTTACCTACTCTTCGTGCGCTCCGGAGGTCTTCACACTGCATTCCGGCATCTGAAAGACAAAAGCTTACCAACTCTTCGCACGCTCCGGAGGCCTTCGGCGCTGCATCCCGCATCTGAAAGACAAAACAAGGTGCGTTTAAAGACATTGGGGAACTTTAATACTCACGTGCCATTACTCCTTTCCACATCTAACCCAGTGGGTATTCCGGCACCATGCAGCCGCTCCGAACTTGTACCTGCAAAATAAAAAGACAGTTAGAGCGCATCGTGAAGCAGGCAACAAGCGCTTACTTACGTGCTTCCAGGCGCTTCTATTCATCACACGGGCTCCATCTTCAACTCACTTCAGCCCGTCATCCGCCATCGCCGGAACCCTGCAAAACAAGAGACATCATTACTAAAGACTTTAAAGACATTAGGATTACTCGAAACTTACCGTTCGTGCAGTAAACGACGGACAGCAGTCCTCTGAAGTCAAGAGGTCTGCTCCCCTTATCCAGTGAAGAAACTGGTTACAGCACCCTGCCCCGAGGCAGATGGAGAGCACGGCGTTCACTTACCTAAGGTGAGAGCGTTAACCTTTGGGGTTCTACAGGAGAAGAGAAAGGGAAGAAGAGAGAGACATTCAATAACCCAGTTCCTTAATCCCATATTTTCTATCTGCAGACATCTTACCCTTCGAGTCAGACATACAGTGCACAGAGGTCCAGCCCAAAGAGCCAGCCGTGTGTTACACATCACCTTTGAAGATACGGTATACGCCCAGTCAAGACCGGCGCCTCTACGGGAATCAGGTGAGCGTTACAGTTTCATGACAATAGCAAATATCACGGGGGACAAGGGGCCCCACTGGCAGGTGCCTCTGCCAATCCTGAACTATGGGGGGAGCAGTCCATCTGTATTGACCATGGCCACCGGTGATGAATAAAAGGAGGGAGAGAGGTTGCAGGAACCCGTGGCCGAACTTGCATCTTTACATACTGCGTACATGAACTGCCAGGACACAGAGTCAAATGCCTTTTGGATATCCAAAGCGGCTGCAACTGCCTGGACCCCGATAGATCTGGATGGATGATATGTGGCATAACCGGCATTAACCGGGTAGGAAGTATTTTGGCGAACACTTTTATGTCAGTATTGATCAGGGAGAGGGGGCGGTAGGATCTGCATTGATCTGCTGGCTTCTATGGTTTCAATAGAACCATGACGACCGCCTCCCGCATGGTGGCTAGGAGTGTTCAGGACTTAAGCGACTCTCGCCAAACCTGTAAACGGTGGGGAGCTTAGATCTCCTTGTAGAGTTTGTACAGTTCATCCGTGAGACCATCGGTACACAGGGTTTTCCCAGTGGGTATGTGGTCAATAGCTTGGGTAATGCCAGCGAGGGAAATCGGGAGGTCCAGCAGGGCTCTGGTGTCTTGGGAAAGTTGGATGAGTGGCAGAGCATTAAGAAACATGTTGATTTCCTCTGTCATGCACGTGTATTTGTTGGTGTAGAGGTCCGTGTAGAAATTTGTGAATACCTCATTGATGGCATTGGGTTTGTATGCTAAATTCCCAGAAGCGTCAGTCACAACTGAGATGCATCCACTGCCATTTTCATGACGGGCCACATGAGCAAGTAGTTAGCCAGGCCTGTCACCCTCCCCATAACTTCTAGCTGCTGCCGGAACATCAAAAATGTTTACCTCGTGATCAGCGTGTACTCTGAAGGTGTCAATGGCCTTTCTAATTTGTGTCAGGGATCAGCAACCAGACCTCGCTCTAGTTCTCTGAGTTTGTCCTCACACTGCATTATGTTATTTCTGATTGTTTTGAGAACACTGAACTCCGAAGACAATACAATTTCCCTGATGTAGAACATGAATGTTTCTCAAAGTGTACCGGGTGAAGACACAGACCCCACATTTTCTTCAAAGAATAATCGTACGTGTTCATCGATAGTAGATGCAAACACAGTATCTTGTAATGCTAAAGATTTAAATCTCCATGTATTGCGTGGTCTAGACAGTGCCAGCAAAGTCAGGGAGATGATGACTGGAGCATGGTCAGAGTAGGTGCAGGGAAACATGTATGTTTCTAGAACCCCCCCCCCCCCCCAAGAGCGTCTCGGAGATAAGCAACAAGTCAATGCGGAAGGAGGGGTCATGGACTGATGAGTAGAAGGAATAGGAGGGATTGCTTACGTGTAGTGTCCCCCATGAATCAATAAGTCCCAGCGACCGCATGCCCTCTTTGATAGTGGCAGCTGCACGTGTGGGAGCTCTCTGAGCATGGGTGGACCTGTCTAATTGTGAGTCCAGAATAGTGTTAAAGTCCCCGCCCCATATTAGGTATCAGTGGGTACCAGCCCACCAACCACATCTTTGTGGAATTGGGGGTCGTCCCCATTGGGGCCATATAGATTCATTAGTACCAACTCCCTCCACGCGAGGGACCCATACAACAGGACATATCTACCCAGAGGGTCAATTTTTGCCTGTTTACACTGGAATTGAAGGATGCACCAGGGCCATGACGCATCTAGCTTGTGAGGAGTAGGTTGGGTAAAAGCAATGCGCACCCCAGTTTTCAGCAAACACTTCACAGGTTGTGGAAAGGGCGTGGGTCTCCTGCAAAAAGAGGAGTTTTACCTTGTGCCTATCCACATAGAGGTGAATCTTACAGCGTTTAATTGGGTTGCCCAGACCCTGTGCATTACAACTAAGGAGGGTAATATCTCCCATCATGATATAGATTGTGTATTAGCATTGCCCTCAGAGTTTTGAAACAAACTGCGCAACGACTCAGTGTTGAGTTTAGTGCCCAAAGTTTACTTGTCCATGTGTATGGTGTGTACCAAGTGCAACGCCCCCACCCGCACCGCCCATTGAAATGGGGTGATGTTGCCCCATACAAAACACCCCCAACTATATACGTAACATTGCATAGGGAAGCTGATGCACGGATTCCCCCAGGCCGTCCCCAGACTTAGATACGGAGAAAACAAGGATATGTAACAACTAGCTTTTGCACAATGCATTACAACATAGTTGTATGGCCCACGCCCACATTAAAATTGTTGGGAATGGGATCTACATTTAAGAGTCGTGGATGGTGATGTAGCGTAGTTCAGGCTGACTGAGTTGACTGCACAACAGGATCCTAGCAAGGGTAGAAAGCTTGATAAGAGTAGTCAAGAGGCATTAGTGCAGCCGTTATGTTACGTAACTCGGACCTAAGGTGTCGGCAAAGCCTTGTCCAAGAACTTCATAGCTTTGCCAGGTATAGTGAAGAAGAAGGTTTTGTTGCTCCATTCGACTCGCAGTTTAGCGGGATATAGCACAGCATATTTTATATTGTTGTCTCGCAGACGCTTCTTCACCATGAAGAAGGACTTCCTTTCCTGCTGGACAGCCACCAAGAAGTCCAGGTAGATGTGTATCCTGTTGGAGCCCAGTATGAGGTCACCTTGTTCCTGGGCCGTCCGAAGGATTGCATCGTGTTGCGATAATGGAGTATGCAGGCAATGATAGGTTGCAGAGGGGCTCCAGGTTTGGGTTTGGGAGCAATGGTCCTGTGGGCTCGTTCAACAACAAATTAAGGTAACAATGAGAGCTTACCCAGGAGTGGCAGCAGGGTGGACTCTCTCCATTGATCAAGGTGGTTCGGAGTTGCACTCTGGGAGTTCAAATGATCCGAATGTTGTTACGGCGGGACCGTGATTCCAGGTCGTCATTCTTTTTTTCCACATGAAGTACCCGCCTGGAGAGTGTAGCTAGTTCAGTCCTCCTGGTTTACATATCGTCTTCCATCGTGCGCACTCTCCACTCAGCTTCTGACAGGCGTAGGTCAGTCTTGTCCATGCGTGTCTTGATGGAGTCGATAGTGCTGGTCATATCGTCCAGTGTACTGTGTACCTTGACAAATCCTTCCTGCATGCATGCCATCATGCGCTGGGTCTCGGAGGGTTCCATCAGGACAGACTCTGATACCACTCCAGCGGGTTCACCTTCTGTATTTGGGGGCTTAGGTGTAGACTTAATATAGTGGCTCATGGAGCGTTGGTTTTTGGGCCCTCCTTTGGTCATCATGCGCTGCAGGCCTGGTGTAAAGGTTAACAGAGGGAGTGAAATGGATAATGACCCGCAAATCGTGCTTCTCCTGATTAGTAATACATGTTAATAATATTCAATTCAACAAATATATATGAAGAAAATAATCAAAAGTCCATGTTATTGGTGTGCTTTATTGACACCCTGTATCAGCCGACACGTGTTTCGACAATGGCGTCGTTCTCAAGGCTGACAGTATCATATCAAAGAATGATGCAAGTCAAATTAGAGTGATCAAGTTTCAGTGAAAGTAAAAAATATATAATACATAACCAATTTATACAGGAAAACATAAAAAATATTGCAAATTAGAGAATAATAGTACATAAATGAGATTCACATGCCCAATTTGTAGAGGTCAAAAGGTTCAGTATGGAGAAGGAGCAGGAAAAGACAGAATGGCAATAAGTTACTATGTTCATTATTAATTTTGAGTCAGAAGATACTAATATGTTAGATTAGCACATTGATCATGCATTGTTCATGTTCGTGCAGCACCCCAGGATACACCATTTATTCTCCTCTACCTTAATTCAGTGTGCATGTTAGTTACATATGTGACTAACTTTTTAAATTGATATACAGTGACTCATAGAAAAGTATGTAATCATAGTGCGCTTGCATTGTTTTAGAGAGTGAGTCTCACCTATTTTCTGTTAATTATATTGTGGATAGAATCCAAACAAAGTTAACATTCAAGAATGATTCCTGATGTGGTTGTATCCATAACTCATGTTGTACTCAATTATTGCCTGTAAACATAGGAGTGAAAACACTGTAAAAATCCATGTTGCTGTGATAGTGCTTGGAGCTCTCTCTATGTGTGTTGCCCATATGCATGCATGCTTACCCTCAGGAAACATGTATTATTTAGGCTCATGAGTGACATAAACATTCCAAGTCCATATATTTAATTGTTCACGTTATGTTCGTTCCATTGTGGATTACCTATTGTTTAGATATGAAACTGCCTATCAGTGATTAGATTCATCGTTATTTCCTAAAAGGATATTTCTGTAAAAGGTATGCACTTACCATATATAAGGGTTCAATCCCATTCTGAACTATTGTAAGAGAGTCAAAGACGCGTCCGCAGGACGCGACAACTTAAATACTATGTAGATAAAGAGGGATCCATGCCGGCCGCGATCCGGTGTAATCGCGCATGTGTCTGGGGCCGTTCGCTATTCTTGTGCGCATGCTCCATGAGTGGGAGTAGTGTTCTAGAGGTGCGCAAGCGCCCCTTTTGATGAGTCTAGTGTTTCATATTCGCGCAGAAGCGCATCTAATGTTATCGAAGTTATGTATGTGGCTAAAAATATTGTTCTCAGTTATAAATGATTGATGATATGAATGCATGCATAAGAGACAAACAATATACATTTATACATAATGATGTCCGCAATTTATGTGAAATTATTATTAGTTCTTAATATGGAGTCGTTGAGTCTGCTGCCCGGACAGAACAATACATGATGCATGTTGATTAAACTGTACATTAATATGTTTGTCGTTAACTAATATTAGTTTTAAAGTACTAGTTAGTACATCTGCCTTCAACCACTGGGAAATATTTGGCTCTCTGGTCTAACAGTTCCAATGATAAATCAATTATTGATTATCTAAAGGATTTAACATCAGTTACATTATATCATCACATCTGTAAATCTTAAAGTTACTTTCTTAACATCAGCCCTCGAAAAGTAAAGTACAAACTAATTGTCTTGTTAAGACCCACATTTTGGCACAACATATTTCTTCACCAATCTAACTGAAACAAGTGGGAAACTTTTGTACTCACATTACATAGTAATCATAGGAAGACATGCATCTCATGGTCTGAGTTGAGACCTATTTGTGTACAACGAAAACGGCATAAGCATTTGGCCTCCATTTGTCGGAGTTTAAGGGTGATATCACTCCCACAGGTGGAGGAGCGTCGTATTTATAGGGGTGGAGACGCATGTTAAGGAGTGAGTTGCGTGCACCACTGGAATGAAGTATAATGTCACGGGCCACTCGGCAATCCCACCGGAGCAGCATGGTGCCAAAGGTGTCCCTATCTAGGACTCACCTCCGTAGCGGGTCTTGGATCCACTTGTTGCAGTGAAGATTGTGCCCCGAGGTCAGCAGGGCGGCCATGCAGTGGTTTACTGCCGATTTCTGCTGTAGGGGTGCCGCGCATCAGTCAGGGGTTCGTCGGTGATCCGAAAATCCCAGTAGGATGTGTCTCCGATCGCTAATATGTGCCTCAACAGCTGACATTCGTGGGTGAATGCGCAGTGCAGACCCCCTCCCACCGTCCCTCTCCCGGCGTGAAAGGTCAGGAATCTGTTCCCGGCTTCTAGGTGTCACAGCGGGGTCGGGAGGGGATCCTCAAGCAGCCCGGCGCATAAGGATTCCTCTGGTAGCCCTTAAAGAGTACAGCAGCAGTGGGAAAGGGTTATTTTAGCCCTCAGACAGCACCTGGAGCGGGAGCTCTACAAGAGAGCCGCCATCTTGGTCACCGTGCAACTGCGCCCTACTGTTGATATTTTATTAGTAGGATTCAAAGGACAATGAAACATATTATTTTCTACTTTGTCTGTAGATTTCTACGTTGAGTAGCATATGAAGAATTTTATGTTGATTGCTCTGGAAGAAGGGAAATACCTGAAACGCGTTGAGCAGAATTTTTTGTTTTTCTTATGTTATTGTTTATACTACATTAAAATTATTGTATTTGAAATATTCTCTTAAACCAATGTATCCTGAACATTTCTCTTCACACTGTTGAACTTTAGCTAATAAATGTACTGTTGTACAGTACAGTAGGTGTCCAGGGGACGCAAGTGTCCTTATCCTTGGGACACTTACATGTCTGTCTCGTTTATGTTCGATCTTGTGCCAGGGTTGTTTCTCTCTCCCACGCCATGAATTAGTTAATTGATTGACAAATATTCCATAGTTTGGTGTACACCCTACCCCATTGTCTGATCATTATGGGGAAGGGCAAGCGTCTCATATCCCTTGATAAAAAACTGGTAGTGACCCATGAGGCCCAGGAAGGCTCTCAATTGTGGCTGGTTGGTGGGGATATCCCGATTCATCATTGCCAGGACTTTGGCCTGGAGAGGCAGTTTCTTGCTGACACCCCCTTAGTGTCCTATGTAAGTAACAGTTCTCTGCACTATCTGATTCTTGGAGGCCTTGATAGTCAAGACAGCTTTCTACATGGCTTGAAACTCTTGTTTCAGAACAGATAGATGTTCTTCCCAGGTGTGACTGAAAACTGGAACATCTTCTGAATAGGCATTGCTGAAGTCGTCTAGACCTGGCAGTACCTGGTTCACCATCCTCTGAAATGTGGCAGGAGCATTCTTGAACCCAAACGGCATAACAGTGAACTGATACAAAACTTCTGGAGTGGAAAATGCTGACCTCTACTTTGCTTTATCAATTAGGTCAACCTGCCAGCACCCCGGTTTGAAGTCAAAGATAAGTATTAACCTGGCAGAGCCTAAACTGTGAATTAATTTGCCTGCCCTGGGTGTGGGGTGTGCATCTGTCATATTGACAGAACTGAGCCTGCTCTAGTCCACACAAAAGAAGACTTCAACCTTCCCACTACTGCACATTTTAGGGACCGGTCCCACAGGGCTAGCCCATAGGATGTGGGAGGGCTCAGTAACCCAACATCTTAGAGAAGTCCTTCTTAATGGAGTTCCTGACCTTGTCAGACATCTGGTGAATCCTGCTCTTCACCATCTTACTATTTCCAATGTCGATATCGTGGATGCACCAATCAATCTTTCCTGCAGTTAGGGAAAACAGATGCACAAACTTGCTCAGCAGATGCTTAGTAAGTTCTGGGGAGATCTGCACTTCCTCTAGAGACCCATAAGTGGACTCAGTGGCCATTAACTCATAGAGAGGATTTGTCTCCTCCTGTGTCTCATCATCAAAAACGAGAGCCAATTAACCCAGCTGTAATGGGGGTTCAGCTGGTTGACATGCAAAACCTAATACGTCTGCCTCAGGGCCTTGCTATCAATGAGGTAGTTAACCTCACTGATTTTTTCCAGCACCACGTAGGGCCCAGTCCACTCGTTATGAATGGTACTGGGCTTAACTGCTTTCATGATCCAGACTATCTGGCCTGGAGTGTACTCAGTCATGGTAGCCTTCTTGTCATGAGAAGTGCTTCATGAGCTCCTGACTGTCCTTCAGATTTGGTTCACTCTTGGCCAGCTTGAATCTGAGGCCAAGCACATAATCCACTCTGTTGTGGGAAGAAGTTCAGGGATTGCCCTCCCATCCTTCCCACACCAGACTTAGGGGACCCCTAGCAAGATGACCAAACATGAGTTCAAAGGGACTGAACACCACATCGGTCAGAGGCACCCCCCAGTAGGCAAACAGAAGGCATAGCATGTTAATATGCCACTTTCTCCATAAGGGGCTCTTTCAAGCCACCTATCAGCCCTCACAGGGTCTTGTTGAACCGCTCAACAAGCCCGTTGGTTTGCAGGTGAAAGGCTGTGGAGAAATCATAGTTTACCTCACATTCCTCTCCCATGGCCTTTATAAACACAGATAGAGAGTTGGATCCCTGTCAGAAAGAACTTCTTTAGAGGACCCCACATAATAAAATATCCTTATTGAAGCCTTCATCACCACAGGGGCTTTGATGCTTTGGAAGGGTACTGTTTCTGAGTACCGGGGGGCATGGTCTACCACAACCAAAATTTACCCATTTCCTGCTGTGGTCTAGGGATCCAAAGGACCCACAATGGCCATTCCTATTCTCTTGAAAGACCTCCCAATCACTGTTGTTGGAATTAAGGTTACCTTTGTGGCTCGACTAGGCTTACCGGATGTTTGGCAAGTATGGCATGACATGTCAAATTCTTTTATTTTTCTTCCCATCAGTAGCCTGTAAAAATGGGCAAACAGCCTGTCAGCTGTTTTGGCGACTCCTACCTGACCTGCCAAACGAATGCCATGAGCAATGCTCAGTAGGAACCTCCTGGGGCATTGGGGCACAGCCAACATCTGGCTAGCTCCTGTCGCAATATTTTTGGGCTGACTGTACAGTATTTCATTCTCCCAGTACAATCTGAACATCACAGGGCTTCTCCCTGGGCCGGCTTCTCTGCCTGTTCATGTAGATCAGCCAGAGTGGGCTGTCTCGCTGCACCTGGCAAAGGTCTCCCTGACTAGGATCACCAGCTGAAGACAACTGACTTCGTTCTGGTAAGACCTTGAGGTCTGAAACCACTGTGACGCTATCCCAAGTTGTGGTTCTATTCCTTTAGGCAACCCTGAGACTACTGAATCCAGTGCCACAGCAGCAAGCACTTTAGTGGCCACTAGGCCCCCTCTTGCAGTAGCGGGCACCTCTGTGGACTCTGGATCTGGACGTGGGCAGTACCGGTGGTGCCAGTCTTCTTCAAATTCAACATTGGCTGTTATCTAATTATTTGTTGTTGAACCCTCTTAAACCAAATTGATTTTCACACCTTAAGATCATTTTCTGAATGAGTCAATCTAATACTCCTTTCCCCTTGATCTTTGGGACACTAATTTGGTGGTTATCTGGGAGGACAACATGAGCCTTAACAGACAGGCACATATTCTGAGATTGCCAAAACCTCATATTCTAGGTTACGGCCATTGCAATGACTTCAGCCTTTTTATGTCAGTATGATTTAGCCATTGTTTGTATTTTTTGTATTTTGTTATTTATATGGCGTACCAGGCCCTAGGGCAACTGTTGCTGGAGCTCATCAATTCCAAACTGGATTCCGCAATTCCTTGTTTTCTTGACCTACCAGAATATCAACTTGTTTTCAATTAAGTTGCATCAAAATGCAGCAGCAGTTCACCTTATCCTTCAGCTTGCCAAGTTACATTGTGTTTCTTCTGTATCCAATCACTGCATTGCCCCCACCCTCGTTCAACAGAGGTTTGGGCTTGTTTGAGGTTTTTTGCCTTGTTTTCCAATGTTTACGTGGGTTAGCTCTTGCCTATTTGGCAGATTTGATCTCCCTCTACTAACCCCCTCGATGCATTCCTCTAATTAGCGCTTGCATACAGTCCTTGAAATCAAGTTTAGTGCAAGAGGGAACAGACATTTGGCCATCAGAAGACCCTATTTGTGGAAAGTGCTCCCTTTTCACACCTGAGACTCATAGGATCTGTTTAGCTTTAGCAAAGCATTGGCAACTTGACCTTTCTGTTAATTTCACCTCCAGCTCATTAATTTTAGATACATTTGAACTACTCTGCTCCCAGATGCAGTTAACTCTGCTGGGATTTTTTGACATGTGCTTTAAAAATCCCTCAAATGAAATCATCCATCCTCGCACTGCGGTGTAGCAGGCACTCATACAACATTCACTCTGCTAGCACGACCGTGGTTCACTCATCACACCATTCATCTCATGCACCCATCCTCACACACACAGACTGCACACTTTCAAGATACAACGCACGGCGGTTGAGGAGTACTGAGGTGTTCAATCTGTGTGCACGCAAATTGTGGTTAATCTGAGTGAAAAGACTTTTGCAATTGCAAAAAAACGGTATAGCGTGAGAATGCGTTGCGCTCAAAAACGGCAAACACATGACTATTTCAGAAGTTATATTCCTTACTGATGGATACAGAAGTGACTAGTGCATCGCCCAGAGAAACACAGACGTGTTGTTAAATCAGATAACACAGCCACATTGTTCTGCTTATCTTTTCAAGCATGTGTTCCTTTCAAAAGAACATTTCAGCCGAACATTCAGTCCATTTACATGGGTACAGTCTGGAAAATGGACTCAAACCAAAGTACGGAAACATAATGAAAGCAGGAGACAAGAAATGGTCCAGTGTCAGGACTGGAGGGAATACGTATGCTTTGTTAAAAAGGCAGAGAAATCACTTTACATTGTGCTTCGCTTAGATACACAGACTGCCCCGGGCAACCGTATATTCGCAAGTGCTCCATAGTGCTCCATTTAATTTGCTTCCTCCTAGCGTTTGTGCACATTTCGTAGAACTTGTGCTATGCTCTTTAATGAAGATTCCCCCTGCTAATAGCGCAGGGAGCTCTTGATTCTATTAAAGACAAGGAGGCGAGCATTAAGCTTCTACTCCTTTATTATCCACTCTCCAGCAGTTTCAACAAATATAACTTTGTAAACTTTCATTTTCAAATTTAACTTTTTTTTTTTAACAAAACTTCAAGTCCCATCAATCCTGTAGTCCCATAGTCTGTGGCCATGTGACCTCGTCCTTCCTGTCCCTTAGTCCTTCCTCTTCTTGACTGCTGGAACTGCAATCCTTTCCCAAACTATGTAACCAAGGTCAACGATCCGAACTTTCTACTCCATGCTGGATTGGCCTCTCACACTTGAACTTGCGTGCTCGCTCCAGACAACGGTCCTTTAAACGTTTCAGCTGTTCTTTTGCTCATCCCTTAATGGCAGGAGGAAACAAAATGTACATGTTAGGGCGGGGAATACACACCCTATTCTGGAAGGAATAATCAAATTAATTATAAACATTACATCAAGTCATTTATGTCATCATTGCATCAGCTTGTGTATTTGGGACGGGAATTTAATGCTCGCCTCCTTGTCTTTAATAGAATCAAGAGCTCCCTGCGCTATTAGCAGGGGGAATCTTCATTCTATGTCAAGACGGAGGAGAGCATTAAGCTTGTTCAAAGCTTCTCACTACTGGATCAGCTATCGCATTAATTGGTCTAAAACAGAACGTTCTAAACGTTTCATTGCTAGCCCAATCTGCTGCTTTCATGATATCTTGCAACGCTGTGCCTTGTCCTAATGCTTTTGAAGCCATCGCTCCTCTGACTGAGTGCACCCCAACATATCAATGCCTGCCAGGTTCATGATGTCTCTTACCCATCTCGCTATCGTGGCAGTAGCTACACCCCTATGCGGTTTTCTGTGCGCTATCAAAAGCTGGGTTGTCCCTGCCTGCCTCACTTCTGCCGTTCTAGCCTCGTATTCTTTAATACACGTCGCTACACACCACTTGGGGTGATCTTACATGTACGGGTAAGTGATTGATGAAGAGTCCGTCTTTGACATGTTGAATGTCACTCCATCCAGACCAAAAGTCTTTCTATTGATCTCTAGGGCTCTCACGTCTGCTACTCTCCTGCATGATACTAGGCACAGGAGCATAGCTAGTTTTCCGGATAACTGTCCCAACGACAGATATCTGTTGTTTGGCCAATCTGCTAGAAATCTCAGCACTGTGGAAACATCCCACAGAGATTCGTATCTTGGTAGTGTTGGTTTCCTAAATCTAATCCCTTTCAGTAGTCTGATCACTGCTATATTTTCTCCTATTGGTATTCCCTCTATCGGCTTGTGCCTTGCTGAGATTGCGGACCACCTATAAACTCGTATGGTCCTGTAAGCCTTACCATCTTGAAGCAGTTCCGCTAGGAAATTTAATATTTCGACTAGAGGGGCAGAAACAGGATGAATCTTTCTCCTTCTGCACCACGTCAACCACCTATTCCAAGCTGCGTCGTAGCGCCTTCTGGTGGAAGGTGCCCAAGACTCGGCGATGAGGCTTGCAGCCTGCGCCGAAATTCCAGGGAGATTCCAGCGTCTCCTGCTATCCTGCACGCCATCAATGGCAGCGTCCCCTTCACTCTCAGAGGGTGAAATCACCCAGCTGGGTCCGTGAGCAGGCTCACACCTTGGGGTAATAGTCTCAGATAGTCTATTAGCAGTTCCATGAGTGTCGGAAACCATACTTGCGATTTCCAAATCGGAGCTACTACCATGAGGCTCGCTGCTTCTCTGCGCAGTTTCGCTAAAATCCTGCTCATCATTATAGATGGCGGAAAAGCGTAGAGAGTGTGCTCTCTCCAGTCCTGCGGAAAAGTGTCCGCCCCTGCTGCTGCTGGGTCTAACCTCCAGCTGAAGAATCTTTCTTTCTGTGCGTTCAGTCTGGACGCAAACAGATCTGTATGGATCGGACCCCACAGTTCCTCCAGCTGTCGGAAAGTCTCCTGATCCAGCATCCAATCGCTGGAGTCCGAGAGGTATCTGGAGTTCCAGTCCGCTATCACATTCAGCGACCCTGGCAGGTACTCGGCTACCACTGAAGTCCCAGAGTCCAGGCAGGTGTGCCAAAAATCCTTGGCTATCTCTGCCAGCTATCTGGATCTCGTCCCTCCTAAATGATTTATGTATCTCACTGCTGAAATGTTACATACTGGCTACTAGTGGCCATGAACAAGACGGGCGTTTTAATTAAGCTCTCTAGCAAAAGGAAACAAATAATGTTGTGGGACTGCAGTCTAGCATTGCAAATTAATTAATATTAACGCATTAATATCCGTCACCTCGATTAAGGTCATATAGGAAATGGGCGCCATAACCGTAGTTTCTTTCGAATTCAATCGTGCATGGGGTTTGTTATTACAATCACTGTAGTGATGGACGGGACACTTTAAGTTGCAATGTTTCATTCGGATGGCTTTGGGCCTGCTCCCATTTTTCATTCAGTGTTAAAGATCCCTTCTTGGGTAGGATTACACGCGCGGGACAGAGAGGAATGTAGAGTTTGTTCCCCATATGCGTCACTATGTCTTGGTGTGATTTATTCACGCTTGTTTTCCCCAGCTGGTGTGGTTGCCTAAGTGGGGGTGGGGAGCACGCCAGCATAGCACTATGGGCATGGACACCAAGCCGCACTCGTTTTAAGACCATTTAGCCATATGGATTACGCCAGGGGGGTTATTGCCAGGAATTGGAATGAGAGGGGTTTATGTGCTGCGTTACAATACATGCTTGGATTGTGATTTGCTTCGCTTGTTGTTCCATCCAATGCGGTGCACAGGAACAACAATTTTATTTGACACAAGTTTTTGGGCTTAAGGGGCTTTGGCTGGTAAAATAGCTCAGTGAGTTGAGCGCCCGCTGTGCCAATAGAGACGTGCCATGTCTGTCACAGGTCCAAACAGGAATTGCTTTACGGGGTGGCCCAGTTATGGCAGCAGCGTGTGTGTGTGACAAATTTAGTTTTAAGAGGTGGTTTTTATCACGGTCCGTTCTACCGACACTGCGAGGGAGGTACATTAAGGGTTCAATCAGAAACCTCCTATTTATTGTCTCGGTCTGCTTAAAGAGAGGGCACATTTGAAGGGGGATGGCAGGAGGGCTCCATGCCTGCAAGTTAGGTGGCTACCCTACCGTTCACGTCATTAGGCAAGCAAATATATACAAACAATAATAGCACTAAATGGCCATTCTGTGTTATTATCTCTTGTCAGGTGCCACTAATTCGACCAGGCCATTATTAAACATGGTGATGGTATCAGTGGTTCAGACATTCATCTTGGTATGTGGCTTTCATTTTAATGTGTGGTAGATGTGAGCCGGCATCAATGACGCATTAATATTTTTAGAAAAAATGAAAATGCAGCAGTTGAACATGTCACCCAGTGCAATTCATCCCCATCATCCACAATATTGCCTTGTGCACAGTGCAGTTTAGCACCATTGGAGCAGAATAGCCAAAAAATGCAATGCAGCACTGCATTCTTCATTTGTGAGTTTGTGACACTGGTGCAGTTGCCCTAATTTGGCCCCCTGCCGGTAATGATCAGAAAGGCCAGAAGGGGGGACTCAAATAGGCACCGGGAATTAAAATGCCTTTTCAAACACAATGAACGATTTATCGATAGCAACATTTACTTCATGGAACACCGAATAATGTTCAGTTTCTGCACTTTGGATGCCAGTGGCGCGTTTGGATAGTTAATCTGTATAATTCACCAATACATATAATAATGTATACCTGAATTCATAGCAACTGAGATTTTAGTTTGGGGAAAGTGCGTGTTTAATGTTGCTTTTTCATGCACACTGTGCAAGTGAAATTGGTCAATACTGCCGACAGCACGTTGCACTAACACTAAGTGATGAAACATGCCCACGGTAGCATACAAAAGAGACCCCTGTTTCCCTGTTGGACCAGGCCTTTGGGCATTACCTTATTGACATTTGGGACAGTTGAGTCTGTGGGTGGGGGTGAGGAGGAGCAGGCGTTGCTAAAGGGGGGATTGAGGGGGCTATAACCCCACTCTTTTGCCTCTGGCATTTTTTGGCACTCTTTTGCCTCTGGGGTTGCCGGAATGCTGGAACCACTACACCTACCATAACAAGTGTTTTGCAACTTTAAAGCATTATACTTTCTCAACCCATGTGTGCCCTTCCCCATCCATCCCACTACTAGCCTATGCCAGCAGTTTCTCATGAAACATGTAACATGAAGCAGCAGCAGTGTGATGGGAGGGTGGTGGGCCGATATGGGTCTAGCACTGAACTGGTGCGGGCGGCGTGCTGGCGCCGCGCCCGCACTGCCACCTGCGCCGCGCCCGGTATTATAGGGCCAATATTTTTTGGGGACCGGCAATTCATTTTTTACAAATTAAGCACTGATCAGGCCCAAGGCTGTAAAAAAAGACACATCCCGGCAGCGCAAAGAACACTTCAATGAGGAAAAACTGACTATGCTGGCAGAGACACTGGCAGACAATGCAGAGGTTGTTTTGCCAACAGCCTCAAGAGAGGCACAGATAAAGAAGAACGAGATCTGGCAACTTGTTGCCCAAAAAGTCAGTGCCGTAGGCAACACCCCCTGCACAATCAAGGATGTTCGCAAGCGATGGGACGACCTGCGCCTCAGAGTCAGGAACATTCTGTCGCAAACCGGAGCCAGGCCATGGCTACTGGCGGTGGTCCTAGCTCACCCATCAAGCTAAGCCGGTATTAGGAGATCTGCGCCACCACGATTGGCATCAAGGCCATAGAAGGTGTGGGCGAGATGGAACGTGGCGTCACCTCATCGGCGGATGGAGTTGAGTGTCCTAAGAAAACACTGTAATGCTAAGTATGATGATAGTCCACCAATTTGTCCATCCAAAGAGGCAATGCATGGCCCAATACATACACATTGACACATCCCTGCCTAGATGCCGTCCGCAGCACAGACACATGCATGCAGCATGGCAATGCCATACCAGACACACACCACACAAATATGAAAATGGCATAAGTCACACTGCACGCAGTCCACAACAGAAATGCATGTCACATAGCACGCGCCAGCTCCAACATGAGTGATCCTGACGGATGCCTGCATGCTCCACCCATATAGCAAGCAACGTGATCATCAAAACTCCACTGCCTGAATCCCCTCTAATGTGTAGAAGAGCAATAATACCAATGTATGCATGATGCTTGTCAAATCATCACCTATGCCGTCCCTCTCTTGGTCCCCCACAGGCTCAGATCCTGACAGCGAGGCCCGGGACTCACCCGCACAGGCAACAACTTCCCGGAAGAGGGCCAGGGAAGAAGGCAACAGGCCTTCCACATCGAAAGGCCCAGCCAAGCCATGACAGGCACTGAAGGGGCAAACAGCACAGGATGCCACGGCACTGGTGCCGCTAAGGCCCATTGCTACAGTCCCCACAACACCTGTGTCACCTGCACAGGAGACAGTGGGCGATGGGGCACATTCAGCAGAGAACAGCTCTGTAGGGGAGGTGGCAGCTACGGCACCCCAGACAGACGATGATGCGCAGGGCCAGGTGTGTGTTCCTGTCAAGGAAGACTCCTCAGACCTTCCTGCCACACCCAGTCCCACACCATCACCCCAGGCCACACCTGTGTACTCCTCCCATGACACCACACCACGATGATGTGCGCCCACATCTTCATCTCCTTCATCATCACCAGGTGGTTGCAGTTCTATGTCAGGGGGCAGGGGCACGTTCCGTCAGATACACATGTTGTGCAGCATGACACATGCCATGATGATCTTGGCCACCTTCTCATGCCTGTAGAGGAGTGCCCCACCCGACCGGCTAAGGTAGCGAAACCGTCCCTTCAACAGGCCAAAGGTCTGCTCGATGACCACACGGGTACGGGTATGGGAACGATTGTAGTCCTCCTCGTGCCTGTTCTGCGGGTTTCGGACAGGGGTGAGGAGCCATGGCTTCAAGGGATAGCCACTATCACCTGCATGAGAGGAAAAAAAGGTATGTGTTAGTGGATTCATGATGGACAGCTGTACTTGTCACACATGCCTGCAGATATTTGTTGGTCACATGCACATGGCCCTGGTTGTATGCACACATATTTCATGCCCTCAATGTGTTCTGTGCCATGGACCTATGGTGTGGATTGCATCTTCAAGATGATACACGGTGTACACTGCCTTGATGTTGCTCATGCATTGTGGATGCATACCGCTGTGTTTGAGTTAAATATGTGATGTGTAGTGTTCAGTATGATTTTATAACTGGCAGCGTTGGCAGTAGTCTCTGCATTATTTGCCATTCAGTGCTGATTATTCCCATGGTGACATGCAGCACGTCTGTGGTGGTGGCCCTGTGACAAGCAGTGGATTCCCTTGGTGGTTTTGTTCAGTGCACTCTCATGGATGCTTGTCCTGTGTGGTGATTTGCTGCAGACATTTACATAGTGAATACTGACAGCATGTTGCTGGATTGTGTTACGAAGGGTGAGGTACGATGATGGGTGGTGCACGTGTTGTGGAATGTGGGGTGGTTTTAAGTTTGGCATGTTGTGATAGGCGTGCAGCTTACTTCATTGCTATGGAAATTGGTTGTCATGTTCAGTTTGGGATGCTTTGGGGAACAGTGTTTTGGGATGTGCACAACGTGCTGTCACCACAATGACACCATGGTGGTGTGTGCATCTATCCCCCCATTTCACTGCCATGTGCCTGTCATGCAATTTACCAAGCAGCCAGGCACGTCGTCCTGCATGTCGCTCCATGTAGCGTGGTAGCGTGGAGTTCCGCAGGACCATTGAGTCATGAGTTGATCCGGGATATCGGGCACAACAATGTGTGATGATCTTGCTGGCGTCACATACCATCTGCACATTGATGGAGTGGTATTGCTTGCAATTGCGGTACACCACCTCCATGGCATGCGGGACCACCAACTCCACGTGGGTGCAGTTGAGGGCACCAATACAATTTGTCATGCCTGCCAGTGCATGGAAGCCAACTTTTGTATCAAAGATCTCCTGGGGAGTCTGTGGTAGGGATATGTAGTCCTTTGTGTGCTTCAGGAGGGCATCCAGCACTTGGTTCAGCATGTGAGAAAATAAGGGTTGTGATATGCCATGCATGTGCCCCACTGTGTGCTGGTAGGTGCCTGTGGCCAGGAAGTGGAGCACCGACACTACCTTCAGTAGAGGGGGGATGGCGGTGCGTATTTCAACAAGGCTGACAATGTCATCATGTATCATGTCCACAATGGTGGTAATGGTGTCCCGTTCCAGATGGTACAGGGTGTGGAACTGCTCAGGGGTTAGGTTGAATGGACTGGCTATGATGTGAGGGATTGGGGGCTGGCTGCGTGGTACCACTGGCCGCACTGGTGGGGCATGCTGGGCCTGTCTCACCCTCCTTCTCCTCCTGCGCCTCCTCTGTGGTGAATGTTGTTGTTGCTGGTGTAGCAATGCAAGCATGTCCTCCAGCCCCAGTATTGCTACTACTGGTGGAATCATTTTGGTGTGTGAAGGGGTGTGGTGTGTGGGAGTGCTTCTTTTGTGCTGGCCCAGACTCCATTGCCTCCACCTGTGCTGATTGTGCGCACCTTTGGCATTTGGGAACACTGCACATAGCAGTTTATGGGTGGTTCGCGATGCCGGTATTGCCGGCATGCCGGTATCCTGTATTATCGCTTTCATGATGCCGGTATTTGCATATCTGCCTGACTTGTGATGTCCTCCTGTTAGCAGCATCCTGGTATTGCCGGCCTGAAGGCCTGCGTGCCTGCGCCCATGCCGCTATTAGCGGCAATGTTATTAGCGGTGCCTCTAATACCGGGTTCTTGGGTCGGAATAGCCCGGAGCAGTATGCGGTGCCGGTAATCCTTTACCGGCATTGTTTTTCCACTACCTCCAACCTCGTAATGACCCCCTATGTCTTATTCTGAATGCCTGGTTATTACAAAATGGTTGACCAATCTATTTTTGATCAGAACTTAGCTCCTGTTCAGTTTCGAACCAAGAATTATGGTATCTATAATAAATGTATGCTACCCAAGATGCCCTTCACTACATGAGGCATTCTGACCTAAAAAGTATACATCACTCTTTAATGTGCTTGTTTTGGTGTTCCAGGCAATACAAATCCGATTTTTGCAACACTTGGAACTATTGATCATCTTGCTACATTCAGTTTGAGGGGGGTGGGTGGGGTCTAGACCTTCTCTACAAGAGGACTTGCAAACAATCCTTCTCTTGTCATGCACCCACCCTCTGGAACTCGATCCTGGTGTCGGCTCGGAATGCCCCCACAATTCTCCAATTATGCAAATCTTTCAAAACATGGCTCTTTCAACAGCACCTGACCAAGGACTAATTTCAATGGACGCACAGACCAACAAACATACCTCACTGTACTGCGCTACTGTTAAGAAATGGCAACCCAAATGCTGGCTACCCTCACTCTGTATAGTAGTACTCTGCTGCTCTCGAGCTAGATCCGAGCTTTAAACAATACAAATAGAAATAAGTACAAATAAGTATAAATGGAGTCTCCCAAGATCTAGAATTTATTTTAAAAAATACTTGCTTTATTGTTATATATAATGTTAAAAATAAATGCGTGATCAATATGGTTACATACAGTAAAACAATTAACTCACATTCATACCTACAGAATGAATCCATTAACAGTAAACAAATACATCTGTAGTACACTGCAGAAAATCCCTTATTTTGCAAGAAAATACCAAACAGAGTTCTACAGATGTACGATCTACGATGCACTACAGATATATATGTCTATTGTTAATGGATTCATTCTGTAAATATGAATCTGAGTATGTGGGTTGTTAATTGAATTATTGTATTGATCCATTATGGTAATATCAATTGATCACACATTATCTTTTTACATTCCTTTTTCTAATGTGTCCACAATATACGCCTGTACTGCCACTATAAGGAATATGCTCATGATGCCTGAGTCTACATTATATATGCCTGTATTAGTGCCACAGCAAGATATGATTTTCATTCTGACTGTGCCCAATATATGGCACAATTGCTATTGTAAGAACAGACTCTGGTGCACCCAATGTATGCTAGTTTTGCCACTGTAAAACTGTTTAATTCTAGTTTTACCCAACATATTCCAGAATTGGCTGCTAAACACATTGAAAGTCAGACAGTGCTAAATACATGCCAGCTTTTTCTGCAGTGCATTGTATTACAGCCAGTAATCGTTTTTCGTGCCTAGGAACACTTCGTTATCAGCGCGTTTTAAATGACATATCATATAGTATCAGTACAAATATGTTAAGATTGTCATTATATTCGGTTGGTGACAGCGCCTACCCCCCACACACAGAAACGTACACACACAATCATGCAGGTACAAACATTTACACACGCACACATACACGTTTAATAAAAACACTTTTTCAATGGTCCTTCTCTGAAGGTTCATTGAAACGTATTATGTTGCTTCATTCAGACACTAAAATTCAGGTCAAAATGACAAGGGAAGTTGCTCTTTCTAGACCTATTAGATCGTATGTTGAACAGAGGCACTTTTGCATTTTGCCACCAGCCCTTTTCAGTCTTTAAGTTTCTGACATTAACGATCTATGATATAACTTGCGTTGCAGTAAAACCTGGGTCATTGACCTTGCACTGGTAAGCATATGCAGATGACCGCATCTTCCTTGCTCTGACCGCTTTAAGTCTGCAAAGAAAGCTTGAGGCAGAAAATTGAGGTTTCACTTAGAAATAAAGCTAACATGTCGGCCCGGTTGGAGAGAGAAGTTGTTCAGATTTTCTTTTATTTCAACTATAAAGTACTATTCAATGAAGATCGTTCCAATGCTTCTCTGTGTCCTACACTTTAACTTGTTTGATTTGGGGCCATTTATGAACATTTTAGAAGAGTTTGTTTGGAAATTGACTCATTGGTTACCTTTGAGTTTACCCAATTGTGAGATTAGGCATGAATTGGGACTGACGTCATTAGGAACAATCATACATTGGAAAAAGTTAAATGTCTAGCGAAAATATTGGATCCCCGTTAGATTCTCCCATTGTGCACTTCAAACTATGCCTGTTGGAGGGGAAGGTTGCGTCATTAAATGGGTTTGCTAAGGTGTATGAGGACCTTTTGCTCAAGCTTGGTTAAAATTCGAGTGGTCTAGTGTCTACTCTTTTAATGCATACATTAAATTGTATGGTAGAGACTGGATGAACACCTCAGGAAATCATCAGTACCTGTGCACTTTATAAGTACTCCTCCCTTCCTAGGTGAAGGGGTTCTCTACTAAAATATCTTATACGTTTTCCTACAAATAAGGAAAGATTTAATCTGGCTAACACGCTAGAAGTTTGGGGACCAAGGGTGGGTCTTCAAAGGCGTAACAGGTTCAGGTAAAGACGTCTCAATCATTGAAACCATGAAACATCTAGTGATATCTTGTCCAGCATTGAAAGACCTGAGAACTTTGCAATTTTTCAAATCTGTATACGTATCAACAAATTATGCATCTTTGACTTTGTGGCAGAGATTGATCAGGGGGAATAACTTTCAAATAATCTTATCTCTTACCCGATTTTGTACTTCTCTTTATGAAATGTTGCCTGTATAGATTAATTTAGGGAATGTATCCCAGTTTTTAGTATGTATATGATTTTAGAAGTATTGTCTATGTAGACATCCTGTGTTATTTATTGAGGTTGTAAATATATGAGATATTTTGCTGTCTAGTGTTTTGTATCCTTTTTCTGTTATGAAAGGTTTTTTTCAAATACCTAATCTTGTACATGCTCTTTCACTCTTCCCCAGTGTGTGTGACCCACTGAGCAAGAGGAAGCAGGAAAGAGAAAGAGAAGTTGATTGACACTTCCCTCACCGAGTCCCGCCTTCTTACGTAAAGGAAGACATTAAGTTAGCATAGTTCCATAAGGGCTGTGCTCGCTTGCTCTCCTGTATAGACCGAGGCCGTGCAGGTCTCCATCTGGGATAGCAATCCACACCAGGGACTGCAGTACCTCTATAGGCAGTAGAATTATTATGTGTCATGCCACAAGCCTTGTAAAGTGGAGTGCTGTGCATGATAGGGAAGCGAAGGCCTGTGCATAATGGGTGGGTCTGCACCCTCACGAGAATGTTCAGTTATGGTGGTGAAAATGATGACTTAGAAAAAACATCAAGTTGCTTTGTGAATACATCCACTGCTCTTACCACTTGACTGGTGTGCGCAAACACCGAACACCACAAGTATGACTAAAGGGGTCGACACACACAACTTTTTTGATGCACCTGAAGGGATGCACCAGTACATGTGCTTCATTTTGTGTAAAACATATTCAGCCCTTTCCCGGTGGGTATCTGATGGCCGTAGGAAGCATTTTCATGCATTAAGAAATCCACAGCTCAATTCATAGAGGTGAGACGCTTGGAAATCCAAGGAATTGGTTAGCATCTCCCAGCCCATGTTTCCAACAGGCCCACGAGGTGGGCGTGGGCGCAATGCATAACAGTAGCATTCCTAACCCATTCTCTGCAGTTTATTTTAACCAAGAGCGAAGCCGTCTGAGGAGGAAAGCGTATGACATTCTTAGACACCTGCTGCTTAGTCTTGCTGTTAGAAATGTTTTACTTTAAGAACTACAATGTTGCTTATGTCTGGGTAGATTATGTAATGTTGTCTCCCTCCATAAAAGGTATTCCGAAATCCGAAGACCACGTTTTACACATTTGTACAAATCAGAAGAGGAAAAAATAAAAAACATGAAATAGCTTATTCCACATTAATAAAGATGATTTTATCACATCTAACAATGTTTTAAATTACAAAGACACAATTAAAATATTGCGGGTGATGAGTATTGTGTACTTGCCCGAATTCCATTTCACTTACACCATTGAATACCATGATGAAAGGTTTTGATTTGTACAGATCATAGTTTAGAAGTTACTAGAGACTGTGGTGATTTTACAATACAACGTCAAATATTTACATATAAAAGTTTTTTAAAAAGTAACATTGTTGCAACATTCTACAAAGGTGCAGCAATATTATACATCAAATGGTGAACTGGGTATTCCAGATATGATTAGGTGGAGAGTAGCTATCCTGCAGCTGTGATGAAATTAAGATATAATGCTATTTACAAGTGCAAATACACTTTCAAGACACTACGAGACCCTTTGCGGGTACAGTCTTTATGGCAGGGGTCTGCAACCTTTGGATCTCCAGATGTCTTGTACTTCAACTCCCATGACCCCTCACCATTTAGTACACTGGCTGGGGATAATGGGAGTTGTCTAACCCAAAACATCTGGAGAGCTAAAGGTAGCAGACCCTTGCTTTTAGGGGCTGTAAATGTTTATCTAGAGCTGTATTACAGAAACGTTGCAGTGCTACAAGTGCAATCCGCACTGGGGCAAATCCCTGTCATGATTTAGTCCTTCCCCTGCGCGTGCTTTAAAAGCTGCAGGGGGTGACCCTAATTTCAGGCCATTTAAAAGTGCGTACCATTTCTGACTTCGGGCTGCACATTTAAATGCTCTGAAACGCCCACCTATTTGTGCAAATGTGCAATGGGGGGAAAGGAGCATCTGAAATGGGCTTCTTTTTTTGGGTGCAATTTAGGAGATGCACTAGCTGGGTTGTCCAACTCCAGGCCTCGAGGGCCGGAATCCTGATGGGTTTTCAGAATATCCCTCATTAATATTCATGAGACAAAATGTGCATACATTTAGAATCATTGGCCCTCATTACGAGTTCGGCGGTAACCATGCAGCTATTGGCGGCATGGCTGCCGCCGAAATCGCGTTGGGGTCCCGGTCCTCGGAATGAGGACTTACCAGGCCATTTCGAGTTCGGAAGGCCCAGTAATTCCTCCCTCCAAGGACCCGGACACGGTTCTTCCCCATTCCCATTTCAGCCCCCAGAGGGCTGAATGGGAATGGGAGAGGGAGCAAACAACGGGCCATTACGAGATGGCCCGTTGTTTGCTCCCTCTTCCCCTCGCGGGACCCGGTAAGCACGCCTGGTTTTCCCAGGCGTGCTTACCGTGTCCACAGAGGGGAACTCGTAATGCGGCGGTACGGAGTGAACGGCGCCGGCACCTTTTACGGCGCCGTTCACTCCGTACCGCCAGGGTCGTAATGAGGCCCATTGTATGCAAATTTATCTCCTGAAAACCCATCAGGATTCCGGCCCTTGAGGCTGGAGTTGGACAACCGCATCTCATCACTCGCGCCCACAAAAGTTTTGAGAATCTGGCCCTATGTCTTTTGGACTAGAGCAATTTTGCCCTACTGCTAATTGCACTTACACCATTGCAAGGTTTCCATAATACAGGCCCAAACGTATTAGCAAATGGAATGCTCAGACCTGCTTCTACTACTTTAATTTCATGGAGAACAAACTGGAGAACACACTCTGTGATCTCATTTGAAACATGCATTTAGCCAGATGTAGCTACTACTTGTATATTAGAAAAGCAAACTGCACTGTGCGATGCAACAAGGACACTATCTTAAAACAAAGTAAAAGTAGATGTTCAGACAGGTATTATTTCTAGCACTGTTTGACTTTGGCTTATATATTTTTAACTATATCAGCACCCATTTGACACAGTGTGCGTTTATTCAACCAAAAGCACACTTGAGGGATGATAGCAGCCCCAGAGTCACAGGGCCCATTATAGTAGCAGTTTTGTGGAAAATCCCCAGGAGGATTTTGAAAAAAAATGTGGGGCATCTTTTGCCATTAATATTTACTAAAAAGCTATACACAGAGTCAGAAAAGGTGTTTAAATATTCAAATTCTTACGTTTGCCACAGTACCCCATACAATGATTTCCCTGCAGTAGTATAGATATATGTGCTGATCAGATAACTGCACAGCCTGTAAAAATGGGATGAACAGTAGAACACTGCTGGAGAAACAGCCGTCTGCAGTAAAAGAAAAATGACCATCATGCATCTTGTTCAAGGCGAAAAATATCAGTGCTGTCCAGCAAATCCTTTTGTGTTAAAATGCTACCGGAATTAATTTCATCATGTGCCAAAGTGCACCCATTATATGCTGCCGTTCCTTTCAACACCAACAGTCCCATTGTACTGGTTTATTTTGTATCTTGCTCTGTTATACACGTACACAAGAAAAACCTTTATTTATTGTATTTTGTGGTGTATATTTCCTATACACACAGCAATTTCTCATTTATCTTTGCAACAACATATATTATATACCTACATTACGTACACATAGTGAACAAACAGCATTTAACAAATGCATTCAAGTATATGCACATATTGGTTCTTACTTTAAACATGGAAAAGAATGTGCATACACTTTCCAAAAGTATAGACTTTTCTTATTAGATTTGCAGTTGTTTGCTGTACTGTTTCTTTGCAGTATGACACACATCTACATGTTTCTGTTCAAACCTTGCTACTGTACATTCTTCAGGACAAAATGTTAAATTTTTTGATTTCTGGTATTGCACATTCTAATGTTCTTGTGACTTTTTGTAACCTTCGTCTGTATATTTTTCTTTTTCCTCGCAGCTGTTTGTATATGGTCCGGACATCTTGGCAAGGCAAGTATTAGAAATACACGCTTCTAAGAAAATACATATAATCCTTTCTCGGACACTATTTGCCAACATTGGCAGGAATTAAAGCAAGCAACCCAGTTAAATACGCCCATTACACATCTTAATAGAAAGTTTCTTGTAAAAATGAGATTGAAATGGTCATGTGTAAAATAAATATGAACAAAAAAGATTGTTAAAAGGCATAAATGAACAAACATATAAAGATTTTGGATGTATACATTTGCAGCCAAGTGGAATCTATAGTACAGGAGATTAAACAGGGTGTCCAGCCACATACAAGATACAGTCCCTGTCTTGGATCTAGAATTGAACATCTAACTTATGCCACTGACCACCAAAGATTTACAAAGCGAGATGTATTATCCATTCAAGGCCAACCCATTGTCCATGGGCTTGAGGCATCGGAAGTAAAGTATTATAGTAAAAGATAAATACACAGTTATGATGAATTCTATTATAGTTTGCATGTCACCTGTATACATTGTGGCTATACTGTCACTAGTAGACCAAAAGGAGCACTAACTGTGTGTTGTGTTTTATATATAGCATCTAAGGGTCAGTGTCAACTGGACTAACTATAGATGACTGTGCGGTTCTCATAAATGAGGACATATGCTGTAATTGTATATGGAAGATTGTGTTGTGCTCATGGAGGCTAATGCTGCGCTCAGCATACGGCCAGTCACCGACTGTTCTTCTACAAGAGGCCTGTCCTATATATATATGTGTTGTGGTCTGGAGTCTCTTGAATGTTTCTATCAAATGACAGTTTGACTCATAAGCTGTAGGTTAGTGTTTTTGCTGGAAAATGTGATTATAGATTTGTGAAAATTCCTGGGGAATTATTCATTCTTGGATGTGCAACGTATGTAAGTAGGAGGAAGGAGATGCACAAAATAATTCCATTGTGGACCTGAAGCTCAGCTCTCCAAGACTGAATTCCTACCGCTGGGCAACAACACTGAACACCCAGACATCAAGAGCTGGCTCTCGACTATGAAACTTGGGGGCTTCACACCCCTACTGACCACCTGTGCCAAGTATGTTTGTTTCCGCATCGAGCAACTGTGCCAAATATGTTTAGTTCTACATCGACTGACAGTAAGAAAGACACAAACGGCTTGATATCAACTTTCCCTGAAGAAAGTCAAGCCCATGATCCCAGCAAACAACTTCAGATCTGCTGTCCAAGCCTTGGTTCTCTCCCACCTGGATGGTGGCAATTTCCTTCTTGAAGACCTTACTGCGACCATTCTGGCAACCCTGAGATGTGCCCTACATCCTGCAACACGACTCTGTAAATTCAACCACATCATCCCAACCCCTCATCGAACTGCACTGGCTCTGCATGCAAGTACCTATTACCTTCTTACCTTCCAATGTTGCTGCCTATCTATAAGGTTGTCGCCCTCAAGTTCTCCAAGATACCTTGCTGAGAGAGTCCTACAATGCACCAGGAGCCAGTTCAGACCTGAACTCCGCTGGTGAAGGAATGAACCAGAAGACAGGCCTTCTCTGTATGTCTCCAGACACTGAAACCTTTTCCCCGTCCACACCAGACTCACTCCCTCTCTTCTACATTTTAGGAAGGCACTCAAGACACTCCTCTTTAAGGAATAACATCTCCTTAACACCTATTTCTACACCTCATCCACTCCAACCTAACCTGAAACTGGGCGATCTGCTCCCTCGTTTCCTCCCTTAGTTGCTTTTAGAATTGTCTGATCTCCCCGTCCACTGCTTTTGGCTTCCTGCTCCCTTTTATTGATCGCTTGTGATCTGCTTTGTCACCATGTACTTCCCCCACGACTTTTAAAGCGCTCCGATGCTTCCCAGAGCTAGATCCATGCTCAATAAACCCCCTAATAATTATTATTATTATAGACAAGGACAGTGGCTAGAGATGCAAATATTGCAGCTCATTCTTCTTGCATGTGGCACAAGAGCACAGTTATGTCCTGACTATTTTATTACCCTGTGTTCTCGTGCGTTTCAGGATGCTATGCAGAACACAGAGTGGCAGATCCACAAAGCTTTTTCCAGATATGAGTAAAGAGTATGCACGGATAAAAACATAATGCACATGGGTAGGGTGACATGATGGGACATGTTCGCTGGCACAGCAATTTTCCAATCCTGGGCATTACCATACCAAAGTAATGCTTTCTGGATGTTGTGCTTTTGGTCGCCTTAGATTGAACAGAGTGGGATAGATCCTCAAGAAGCTGCTCAAATGAAAGGAGCGCAGAGAACATGCTTGTTGCATTTGCTGTGCTTTCAGAAATGCTCCGGTTACCTTATTCTCAAAGGTGACCTGAGTATTTCAGGAGGGGCTGGACAATAGCGCAAAGAGGTGCTCTCCAGCCCCCTTCTATTCAATAGCGTTTGGAGCGCGCTCCCAGCTACCATGTGGTTGCTGGTAGTGGATCTTTCCAAGATGGGCCATTAAAGGGCCCGCCATGGTGAAATGCCCAACTATTTCCATCCCTGTTAGGGAGATGGAAATGCTAGGGTGACAGCTGGGGTTTACACCACATCTGTCACACTTAAAACAACAAGATCAAGACAGGGACAGAAATGTCCCTGTCTTGATTTGCGCCACTGGCAGCACAGGGGGGTGACCCTCATTTCAAGACATTTAAAAGGGATCCTGTTTGAAAATTCGAGATGCTCTTTCAAATGCCCTAAACACCCTAATTTGTGAAAATGTATTATGGGGGAGGGGCATCTGAGTGAGTGCATCTAAGAGGCACTCATTCAGATGCAATTTGTGAATTAGAATTAACCTTTTTTTGGCACAAGCGAGGAGATGCACCCACACATCTCTTCACTTGCGTCAAAAAAGATTTGCGATTCAAGCCCATTGTATTTAAGCACGTTATACAAATGTTTTGTAAAGGAAACTCCATTACTTGAGAAGTGGTGTCCCGGAGGTATGGAGTCATTTAATGACCCCACAAACGCTGTATTAATAAATAAAACTAGAAGTGACTCCGGTTGACTCAAATTAAGCTATGGATGCGCCCATTCTGCACACATAAATTACGAAACATAAATGAAAAAGTGGGCTTACCCAGGGAGTGCCAATCGGGATGGATAGGCGCAGGCAATACAAAAGACAATGTGCACCCACAAAGATGTAAATGCCCCGGCAGCCCTGCTGATTCACAAGGCAGGTTACACCCTTTGTTCCCCTCAGACCCTCAAGCTCATTCTAAGTTTGAGCATACTCCATGAAACACAAAGCTGGGGAATGTCAGAATTTCAGAAATGCTGCTAAATATTAATTCCAGGTTTTTACTAAGCACACCACATGCACAAGGGACTCATGACACTGACGATTGAGTTGTCTGCAGGTTATGTGATCAAAAGAGTAGGGACATTTAAAAATCAGAAAGACAAGAAACACGAATGTGTTTTCACTTTCATTTTAACTTCTACAAAAGAGAGAGATTTCTATAAGTGCAGTTGGAATCGGGTTCCATAGTTGGGGGCAGGGGGACAGGGTTGGATAAGAAACAAAAATGCCCTGCCTCCAACCTTGTTTCTTTTCTTTTTGGCACGTATGGTGGCACGTTAGTGCTACCTTGTGGCCAAACCATTGCCACAGCGAGGAGAGAAACATGAAAAGGTGTGGTGCAGTAGACTATTTGGCTGGTATGCCAGCTGACAGGGAAATTGGCTGCATCACAGAACAATGTGTGTGTCCTGCTGATAGACATGCTTTCTTCTAGTCCATGATAGTCCTTCACCATCCTCATAGTCCTTTTCCTTCATAAATGTCCTTCTTTTTGGCCCTTTTCCCTTGTCCCACTCCTTGTCCTTCACTTTAGAACTTCTTCTTTGTCATAGTCCAACATTCTGCTCCTTCTCCATCATAGTCCTTTGTCCTAGACCTCTGTCCTTCAACATAGCCCATCATCCTAGTCCACCTGCTTTACAGTCATTCGTCCTTCCCCTTCATCATAGTCCTTTATCACAGTCCTCTTTTGTCCGGCCCCTTTTTCTTCATCATAGTCTTTTTCCTTTGTCATAGTCATTCATCATTTGCCTTCATTTCTCTTGGCTCCTTGCCCTCTTCGTAGTCCTTAATCATTAACCTTCTCCTTTGTCCTGGTCCTTCACCTAATCCTTCATATTTGTCCATCAGCTCCATAATAGTCCTTTCCTTTAACATTGTCATTTGCCCCAGTCCTCCTCCTTCATAGTCCTTTGATTTAGTAATTCTCTAGCATAGTCATTCAACCTAGCCCTTCTCGTTCCTCATAGTTCTTCCTCATAGTCATTTGTTCTAGCCCTTCTTAGCCATGATATTTCATCATGGACATTCTTCTTTGACATCATAGTTCTTTTCCTTCGTCCATCCATCAATATAGCCATTCTCATTTATCATAGTTATGTATTATAGTCAGCCTACCTCATTATAGTCTTTTTTGTCATAGCCCTTCTCCTTTGTACTCTTCCTTCACCATAGTCATTCATGCTACTTCATCTTTTCTTCTCTTTCATAGACCTTAATTCCTAGCCTCTCCCTTTGTCTCCTCTTTCGTTATAGTCTTTTGCTTTAGTCCTGGTCCTTCTCCATCATAGTTATTTTACTTTATCATAGTTCTTTACCTAAATCATAGTTCTTCACCATAGTGCTTTTTATTTGTCCCTGTCCTCCATCTTCTTCATAGAGCTATTCTTTCATCAGTCATTAATTATTTGCCTTTGTCACAGTCCTTCATCAGAGTTCTACTCCTCCAGCATATTCCTTCATCATAGTCCTTCGTCACTGTCATTTAGTCCTTTATCCAAGTGCTTTTCCTTCATTATAGTCTCTCTCCTTCAATATCATATTTTTGCATAGTCCTTCTCCTGTGTCATAGGCATTATCTATGTAAATGCTGCATTATAGTCCATCTCCATCATAGACAATCATCTTAGTCCTGCTCCTTTATCCCAGACCTTCTCCATGGTCATGGTGCATCATTATTGTCATTTTTCCTAGTCCTTCTACCTGGTCCTAGTCTTCCATCCTTGTCTTTCTCCTTCATGATGATAGTCCATTATCATAGTCCATTATCATAGTGCTTCGTCTCAATCAATGTTCCTTCTTTTTTCTAACTGTTTGCATTCATGTGTACATTATTTTCCATGTAGGCAACTGACTACTGAGGTAAGCAACTTTGTGAGCATGCATAGTTAATGAGCTGTCATCTCTGAAGTGAGCGTGAAAGTAAATTTCCCTCTCTCCAACCAGTGCAATTCTTTACAAGTCAGTATTAAAAGGTGCATCTTACAGCACATTTTCCAAATATATTGGTCACAAAAACAAGTATTTTAAAGGCAGTTCTAAGAGAGATCATAAACCAATCCAAGACTCCAAGTTCTGCCACAGTACCTGGCACAATTACTCATGGGCAGAGAAAAGTATATGTACCAAATGAAAGCACTGTAGGCGCAATATAAAAAATAGGTTTAGTTGTGATTATTCATTTGTCAAGTGCCATACACTGTTCATATGCTTGCAGAACATGTTGTATGTCACTGTGATAAAGCTCATGTGTGTTACTTCTCATAAAACATGAGGCTAGCTAAATATACAGACATGATATGTTATTTGTCAGACGGAATAATTTCAAACAAAAGGAGCATGCCTGAAAACATAACAAAAACAATTAATGTGGCACTAGAATGAAATAATTCAGGGGCCTGAAGAACATGGCTCTCATAATGAAATTGAAACAAAAGAGGTGATGGCTCATAGATTTAGAATTAATCCTAACCTGCAGCATCACGCCAGATAACTCTTCATTTCATCAATCTACAGACTGCAAAGTCATTACTGAAAGGGAAAGACATGCAAATAAGACTTGGTCCCACCCTCAAAAGGAGCACTCCAGCCTGAACTGCTTGGTCACATCCTTTATGCACGAGACCACAAGCAACCAGAGGCAGGTTTTCGCCTTTTCAGTGATGTTTAGCTTGGGCCTCTAGGACAAACAGTTAGAAGGAGGAAGGCATTTTGGATTCCAAAAAGATATCTGTTCTAGAGTAAAAATATATTTCCACTTGCCTAAAAAGTACCCCCATTGCCAGTGCAAATTACTTTTTTGCTCTAAAAAAAAAGAAAAGAAAAATGTAGTTACTTCTCAGCAGAGCCCTGCTCGTAATCCTGTCATAGAAATGAAATGACTGGGTATGGAATTTAGCCTATATTTGTTATGCCCACCATTCATCACCCTTGGGTAGATATTATTTAACAAATAGGATCCTCACTGAGATTCATAATAGATGTTGCTGTCCTTCAATGCAAACAAGCTGCACATATCCTTCAATGTGCCGACACATTTGACTTGGAATTTGAAAGTAGCTAATTTGTTCTTCACCCCCAAAGAAATTCTCTCGGCTTCAAGGCTGGCCTCCAATAATAGTTGGCAGTGGGTTCAGTAAACACTACTCGGTTCTACTGGGGATTGTAGCAGTGATACACTCACTGGACTATTTGAATACCCACCATACTTTGCATGCATTAAATATTTCATGCCTCACTATGATATTATGAGCAGTTTGCAAAAATGTAATGAGTCTGTGTGAACACAAATATTTTGCAGTGTTAACAAGATTTTTTGCAACATCCTCCATCACTAATATTGCCCAGTTTTATACAAGTTCTCAGTGAAACCATTCATTAATAGAAGAGATGTGAGTTGTCATAGCATTCATTAAATTCTATGTCCAATGGAATTCTGAAAACATGAAAAGAATGTAGATTGCCAAGAAAACATTGTAGTTTTTTAAATATCTGTTGCCCTAATGCTATGTATGAGTAGTGCCAGGAGAATTTCCATACCCATAATGCTTTGCAGGCCAAGCAAATGATATTGCAATTTTGAATTTCTACCTGTAGCGGAATGTTAGTACTGTTAATGCACGGAGCATGACATTTGCATACACAAAATGCTGAGAGGGAAAAATAATATGCTTTTAAGGTCACCCTCACATTGGTTCTATATCATTCAATGTTGGAATTTAGTTTGTGTACATTACTTCGAATTTTACTTCTATTTTTGTGGAGGGGGTTTCCCCTCATTACCCTCTTCTCCTTTACTACCACCCCGTCCCAAGCCCGTCTCCCCACACTCCTTTTAGATCTTAAGCCACAAATAATTACAAAAAAATTCAAAGTAATGTACACAAACTAAATTCCAACAAAGTAATTTAGTTTGTGAGAACAGCAGCAGACCCTCGCATCGTGGGTGTAATGTATAGAGGGCTAATCGGGATATTAAGTTTAGAATATTCTAGCCTTCTTAACAGAAAAAACAAATTGCAGGAGCTACAGTGGCCTATGCCCAATGAATGCTTTAGACGGTGGTAATTGTGTTTGCTGCTAAGGCTCTTCTGAGCAGCTCCCACAGGGAAGTTTCTCAGTGCACTTACGCACAGCTTGCTAGAAACGCAGGTCTTAATCCTGTGTCCTTCAGCATAGTCCTTCTGCCCTTAAGCATAGTCTTTCTCCTTCGTCATAATCCTTCATTAAAGGTTTTTTCTTTGACATAGTCCTTCTTCATTGTCTTTTGTCCAAGTTCTTCACCTTCATATTAGTCCTTCTACTTCATAAATATCCTTCACCATGGTCCTTTTCTTTGTATAGTCCTTGGTCATACTTCTCCTTTTTCCCAGTCCACTCCTGAGTTCTAGTCCTTTTCTTTTCTTCCTAATCCTTTGCCTCTCCCCTTTGTCTTAGTCCGCCAGCCAGTTAGTCAGTGACACTTTATTTTGGGATATGCCTTAAAAGCAGCACCGCAGAAAAAAGCAGTTAGAGCCAGTGATAAATACAATCATTACTTACAAAGTAAAAAATTATTAACAATACGATCATAAAACTACTATGAAAAATGACAGTTAAAAATGGTAAATTACGAATCATAGACAATTAAGACATGTCAATAAAAAAAACAATCATATTAAATAACATCTGGCACAAGCAAAGCATATACTACATAGATGTTAAAAAATCATAACAAAATCATGCACAGTAAAACTACTTTGTCCTAGTTCCTTATCCTAGTCATTTTTCCTTTTCCTTGTTCTTCTACTTTCTTCTATTTGTTCCCTTTTATCAAATTCCTTTGTTGTGGTACTTCTCCACCATAGTACTCCTTAGTCTACGTTCATCTCCTCCATCATAGCTTTTTATCACAGTTATTCTTCATGATATTCCTTCATCTTTGTCCTAAACTTTCATCGTCATAGTATTTTTCCTTCGTCATAGTCCTTCTCCTTGTCCTAGTGCTTCTAATTCCTCGTAATCTCATTCACTCTAGTCCTTCTACATCCTAGACCTTCTCCATCATAGTCCTTCTGTATCATCATAGTTGTTCAACCTATTCCCTCTCCTTTGTCACAGACCTTCACAGTAGTCTTTCTCCTTCATTATAGTCCTTTGTCATAGCTCGTCATCAGAGTCTACGGGCTAGATTCTCAAAAATTAAACAAATGAGAAAAGGGCAGAGGATGCTCTTTATTCATGATCCCATGCATGGGGTTTGTGAGGCCCAGGCAACATAATCCTGCTATTTGTCAAATTCAGGATTTCAAAATTCAATCCAGTCAAGATGACCAATGTGCTTTACCTTTAATGTTGTACACTCTTATCAATAATGTCAATTCTTTGTGAAGGGAGCATACATATTTACTGGCTCCTCTAACATAACTCTCACCAATCGATTGATTTCACATTACCTTTTTACTACACCCCAATTATATAAACACTGATACCATTGGTATTTGTGTATGTGGTATGAAGCATGCTGCATGCATGCGATTGTAAATTGTTAGGTCATCTGTACTGGCTCCTGTACAGCAACTTTTCCAATCTCCCTTTATCCACTGAGTTTTTGTCGAGAAGAGGAGTGCTGACTAACCAGGGCATACAATGGGGAGGGCCCTAGTCACAACAACAAATTGGTGCCGTGAGTGTTTACCAATGCCATTTTAGCAGCCATGTGACAACACTTTATAGGGGGCCACTTTACATTTAAGAAACGAATAGAAACAAGTATAACACTGGTGCAGAGGTTTGAACCGAGCTACAAGGGCTTTATCTTTTGTCTTCAAAGTCCCTGTCTTTTATTGTTGGTTAGGATGTAAAAGGCCATTTTTATGACTGTTCATATTAATGTTATTTTGTTTTAACTGTAAACGGTAGGTCATAAAAAGTTGCAAGGCTGCTTGCTTTATTCCAAGACAAATGTCTGATCCTCTACAGTACCAATGATGTAATGATGAAGCGTGTTCAACCTTATATAAAAGATAAAGCATAGCAGGGTGTGTCACTGTACACCGAGTGCCATCTAAGGAATGGCACTAAGTACCTACTCTGCAGAGCAGTAGATAATGTGACATGTTGGGTAAGGCTAAAACCTTATTCATGGGCAGTGCAGTTTCTGTTTAGTGGCATATCTGGAGAGTGGAGAGGTACAGTTAACCTTTTAGGTGTATATGAATAGGGAAAATTAAATATGTTGAAGGCATAATGCTGGGACACAGGGTATTGTATTGCGGCAAGGTGTACATTACCTATCTACAGAAAATACAACAGTTTGATTTACTATTGTTCATTTGTGATTTGGCTAACTCAATATGTAAGACAATTCAAAGTAGGTTAAAATCACTAGCAACACATGTGGTCTGTGCTGTCCTCCCATCTCTAGTGAACACGAGAAGCACTGCACAGGCCCCTTCAATCGATAAACACGTCAAGCTCAAAAAGTATTCATGAAGACAATGTGCATGTATTATCGAGCATCATGAAAAGTCTGTTGGTTTTGGTCGCAAATGGGTCAAACTGCATTTCAGAGTCCCCATGAAATGGAGGCAACACATGACTTTCTCAAGCCTGTCTCTATACATAGAAGAAGGCAATGAACCATTTGTGGGACACAATTCAATGCAGGTAAGCAATATAGTCTGGTTAAATGTCATGTATACACCCTGAGTAGTACACTCTCACATCATATTTAGTCATGCATGTGTATAGCAAAAAAAAAAGATATAAAAAGATTGGAATAGGCACTATTACATATTGCCCACTGATGAGGGGGCAGAAAGACTGTATGTATGTAAACAGCTTTGATATGTCAAATATAAGGTTCAATAAGTAATATTCTATTTAAGAGAAGATTAGAAAAGTGCCATATCAATGTTCATACATGTCATTATGTTAATATGTTTTGCTTTCATTGAACAATAATTGCATCTGCTCTTCTGATGCTCATACAAGTATAATGTGACATTGCCACAGCTACTTGTGAACTGGATCATTTGTTATGGGAACCCAGTGCATTGCGGGTAAATTGCCCATTGATATAACAAACATTATGAGAATATGGACCAATATATCAAGTTAAAAAGGATGTAGGCTCCTGGAAATATTGTCCGGGAATACTTGTCGATGGCATGGGTGTCAATGCGCATGCTGACGTATGCTCGCTGACTTTTTCTCCTGTTAGAATTCCTTTCTGTGCCAAGTGCCAGCTGCACCATTATTCGGTCTTCCTTCTCGCCGTTTTGTGAACCATAGTTTCCGAGGTTGTTCACCTCACCATCACTATAGCTACTGTCCATCATACTTGGCCGGGGCTGCGATAGTCCACATGTACAAGGAAACTGTAAGCAAAAAAATAAGCCTTAGTGAGAGATGTTATCATTTATTTCTTACGTTGTTATATTTTTGTTTTTTACATTTTAACTGAATGAAAACTATCAAAATGCAGTGCATCACAGCCTGCCCTGCATTAACTTCTGTTTTTGACTATTGGGTCTATGCAACATTATGACACAGTGTAATATTTGGTTCCATGTCATTTCATCGCGGGATGTTTTTTCGCGGGGGTTTTTACAGAAGATTTTTTTTTTAGAACTCTTCGAATGTCTCATATGAAACCGTAACTGCTTGTGTCTGGAGACCATGCAAAGTGAAGCGGTGCACGTTATAAATCCCAATAGCATAACATTAAGAAAAGGCCATAACTATCATGCACTGTTGAGGATAACCTGCATTATAATTCATACACTCAATACTTCTTGGCATCCCTTTATCACTGCTTTTTTGCCTTATTGGCAAAACACAAATATCATGTACTGATGTATACTTTTTTTTAGTTTAGTGTAGGTAGTGTTCCGATGAATCCTTGGCAACCAGCAATACTGCAACATAATGCTAAAAAAAGTATCTAAAAATTAAAATCTTTCATTGTACCACAGACAAAAAAGGAAGTAAACATTTTCCGAACTACACTGATGTAGGCAGGGCCCCTGCGATATCGAGGGCACCACCACACCATGTTCTGGGGGATCTGGGGCGAGGGGCAGGACCGACAGCCTCCAGAAAGAAATTGTTTCTTTCTGAAGTCAGAGTGTATGCACTGTGACTTTAGAAAGAAATGTTTTCTTTCTAAAAGTAAGATAATTTCTTTCTGAAGCCAGAGTGCATGCACTCTGACTTCAGAAAGACTTCAGAAAGAATGAAAAATTTCCCTCTGAAGTCAGAGCACATGTACTTTAACTTCAAAAAGAAACATTCCACTTGCGCCGTGCCTTCCTGGTTCCTGTCTGCATGGTGGAGACTGGAGTGTGGGAGTTGGCTGCCGGATCGAGCATAGGTCTTTCTCGGGGAAGTCGGATTCGCCCTGCCCCGGCCATCGGTAAGCACCGCGTCTGGTTACTCATAATTAGTTACAGTCACACTTCTTTGGCAATTTGCCTTTTTGGCTCTAAACTTACTCTGTAAGCAAACTTGGCAGAATCTAATAACAAGATTTACTTATGTTTATCTTTTCGTCTTATTTATTATGTTTATGTCTGCTTCCCCACAGGGTCCAGGCGTTGCGTGTTTTTTTCGCCCTGAGGAAGGCAACTATCTCATTTTTGGAATCATTTGCCAGACAGGTGGCTTATTTGCCCGAAACGTGTTGTAGATGTCTATTCAGTTTGTTTTTTGTTTTTTATGTGAGTTATGAAATGACACGTACACGTAGGCAGACCTGTCACTAAAAGAACAAGAAAACTTTGAAAATCAAAAAATTTGAAAATGTATCAACCCAATAATTAGAGTGTTGGCTGAATGCAAGTCAATGCCTGGAGTTGGTATTTCTTTACAATTTATGTTGTTTGTTATTATATCCAAGTCTGATACGGACAGTGTCTCTTTCTGTTATTTACTTTATTTTAATGAGCAAAGTGATTGTTCAAACCTATTGCTTCTGATTCACTGTTTTATTTAACTTCAGACTTGTCTAAATTATTACAAGACTGTTTTATTCATTCACCATAATGCTTTTTGAAACATAATCTTCACGGCAATACATTTCTTTTTTTACCATTAGATGATCTTGATTGCTTTCAGAGTTTGCTACAGCCACCAATTTGTTTTTTTAAGTGATATCGTTTTGATACACTCATTAATTAAACTATTACAAATATTCTTAATGAACTTCATAGCAGTGTGGACCCCATTGTCCTTGACTAGTCGTAGTCCCATTCCACCACTGCTCCTGGGACACTCTCCCCTCTTTTTGTTTTCAATTTTATTGGCAACCGGTTTGCTTGGGGAGTTTATTTCTTACCCATTTAATGTAGGGTTTCTGAGGACGCACATTCATTGTGTTTTTTTCAGATTTTGGACTTTCTTTCCTTATACTTCAGACTGTATCAGGTTACTACAGGGCTATCCCCTCCCAGTGTAGTATCTCCAGTAGGGGTGCGGTGGTGCATCACCTGAGCAGCACAATAGAATGGCCGAAGCGCAAACCTTCAGTTATTCACTTGAACTAACTGCGGAAGTCATTAAAGGTCCATCAATATTTGATCCTTCTGGATCAAATGCTGGTGCGGCCTAGCTAACATGCTGTGATGATTTGCTGAAACTTAAAAAGAAAAATTTCAGAACAGAACTACATGGGCACTTTCTCCACGAATATCTTAGGGCAGATATTAGCCCAGCAGGACTAATTGTTCGTAATGAGCCCATCCTTTTCTTAACTGACAAAGAGTACACTACAACTTTCAGCCATGTTACAATTAAATGTAGTCGGGACCTGATGGTCCTTACTATTACAACTGCTCAGAGATTGAGTACTGAGATGCAAAGGGAACTAGATCAAGAAGAAAAACTCTTTTTAGAGAACATGGCTATTACCAACGCCCGTGATCAGCTTAAAAAATGAATAACATTTTTTTCAAAGATTTCAAGACAGCTACAATCACAAAAAAGACTATAAAAAACTGCATTAAGACATTCAGGATTTCAAGTTGGATAACATTTTCCCCTACACTACCGATGAATACATAGATGCTGCAAAACAACAGTCAGCATCTCAACCAAAAAACAAAGGAAGACGCCGCTGGGTATCATTCTCAAATTCCAGCAGTAGTTGCTCAGACGACCAAGCCCGGTATAATCAGCAACAAAACAAACATTTCGAAACTATATACCGCCCCCTTCTTTTTTTAGGCAGAGGAGGGCCAGGAGGCCCATTCTGGGTACAGCAATGGTTTCCCCCATATTTCCCGCCACAACGTCAATTCCGAGGACGGAGACGCTCGACCAGATAACTAATTGTCACCAACAGATGCCAATCTTTAACTTAGCAAATGCAGAATTGACATCTGCTCAGATTTCAGTGTTGTCCAAAGGGCTATCATTTGTACCTACCCAGCCCACGGACTGGTTTGAAACCGAATTAGAAATGTGTTGTTTCCTTAGGACTGTCCGTCTTAGAGTGTTCTTTAATGAACTCCCAGACAATGAACCTGATACTGATACCGGTGTACGTGTTAGCTCCACTTTTAAACCGCAAGACAATGAAATGCCTAAAGAAATTTTGACTTTTGAAAAATGCATTCTTCGAGATCTTGAAAAACTTAAAACTAAAGAGAAACCTCTTAGACATAATCGTTCCTTGTCGGAACATCAAGCTTTGATGGAACTATCAAAAAATTCCTCCATCATAATAAAACCAGCTGAGAAGGGCAGGTGCATAGTTGTGATGTCAATAACCCAATATTTGGATATGATGAATGAACTATTACAAGATCAAGTTAGTTAGAAAAAATGTACGAAAGATCCAACAAGTGGCATCAGATCAGAAATAGAGAGCGCAGTACAGTACGTCCACGATCGTGAATGGATCACAGACAAGGAATCCAAATTCCTTACTACAAGTCAAGGACGCATACCAACAATGTATGCACTCCCAAAGATACACAAAAATATGGAAAAACCGCCTGGGAGACCAATAGTCTCAGGCTGCGGGTCCATACTCGAGCCTCTGTACAAATGTATTGATATTTTTTTGAAACCCATCAGCAATCGCACAGATACATATCTTAGGGCTACCACCCACACAATCACGATTTTTGAGAATCATGACTTTGACCAAATGACTCAACGACTAGTAACAATGGACATTCAGTCCCTTTATACTAGTATAACTCAAGACCAGGCAATCAATTGCATGCGAGAATTACTCACGGAATTTGACACACAGGAACGAGTCCCACACAACTTTATTTTGGAACTCATGTCCATATCGTTGAACAAAAACTATTTCGAATTTAATGGTCAATTTTACCTTCAGACGAAGGGCACATCGATGGGGGCAATATTTGCCCCAAGTTTAGCCATACTCTTTATGTCTAAATTCGAATCACAACACAACTTATCTATTACCAACCCTTCTCGAGACTGCATAATCAATTGGAAGAGGTATATAGATGACATCATCTTTATCTGGAAAGGGTCAGACTCAGATCTGGTACTCTTTCTAAACTGGTTGAACAATATAGATACTAACATCAAGTTCACAATGGAATCCAGCATGAAATAAATTGCCTTTTTAGATCTCTTTATTAAAGACGATTCAGGCAAATTAAAATGCTCTCTGTACCGAAAGACGAGTGCTCGCAACACCCTGTTGCACTACTCCAGTAATCATCCACGCCACCTCCGTGATAACTTACCATATGGACAGTTTCTCCGTGTCCGGAGAAACTGTTCCAATTTGAGTGACTTTTATGAACAATCGGACAACTTGAGCACCCGACTTATCAAACGAGTGTACCCAACGGAACTGATTGATAATGCCAAGAAGAGGGCACACTTTACTGGTAGGGATACATTGCTTTCCCCATAAACAGCAGCTAATTCACCATCTGGCACTGATAAAGCAAAAATGAAGTGTGTCATAACCCATGGACCACAAACTTTCCAGATTAAGGAAGTGATTTCAAAATACGGGCCAATTGTAAAACTTAGTCTGCCTGATGCACCATTGCCCAGGTTTGCTTTAAAAAGGGCCAAAAACATTTGTGATAAACTAGTACAGTCCAACTTCAAGAAAGACCCACTTAGAATGGGTCTCTAGGACTTAAGAACAACTATTGATCACTTTCCGTGCGGATCTTGCTCAGTTTGCCAATTTACTAAAAAACTGAAAGAGTTCAAGATTGGGGCAAAAACCTGGACACTTTCCTCTGTGACAAATTATAAAACTAAATAGGTGGTGTATTGTATCAAGTGCCCGTGCGGGCTCCGATACGTTAGACAAATTTCTCGCCCTGTCCATATTAGGATATCTGAACACTGCTCCAGAATTAGGTGCAGAATGGAATCTTGCCCTCTTGTAAACCACTACATTGAATTACATCATTCCACCAATGACATCTTTTGGTGGATCCTAGATGTGGTCAAAAACTCAACAAATGTGTCCCGCTGTCTCTTACAGAAGGAAGCAAGATGGATTTATTGTTTATCCACCCATACTAATGGGCTGAATGAGGAATTCTTCCCTATATCCTAGAAGGTTCCTACACCCACAACTCTTGTCTTGCTCTCGGCATTTAGATCTCTTGGTTGTTGTGATTACCCTCACATGAAGACTTACGAATCATTTTCATCTTCATTTAGCTGATGCATTGCTCTCTGCAGTTTTCTGAATTACTGTTTTTGCAACACTGTAACCTGCACTGTCTTTATGACCCATGTCCTTTCAATTGAATAATCCCATTGTGGGTGGTCGATTGGTCACCTAATTCTTCTCTAATTGTTCTATTTTTAATTGAACTACTTATCAACCAATCACATGCGTGTACTTAAGTTTTTTGCAATTTTTTGTCAATTTCTGTCATCCCTTGTCATCCCCTCTTCATTCATTTTCTGGCCTTTTTTTAATTATTATGATGGGCCCCCGGCAGGAGTTTCATAATAAAATGTCCGCTTTTCCATTAATGTGCTAACCATCAATTTCCTTTTTTAATTCTGCATCCCTCTGGAGCACTTTCAGATCCTTCATGCCTTTTGATCTATTCAGCTATACTTTTTAAGCTGCAACTGTTTTCGCCACCAGTTTACCCCCTTTTTCAGGACGCCAAACCCGTAGTAAGGCTTCTAACTCGGCGCCATGCTCTTTAGCTATATTCACTAAGAAAAGCTTTTTTCGTTAGACTAACACGCACGCAGCTCTCAATCTACATGCAAGCACAGAGAGGCTTGGTATTTCTAACCAAATACAACACTAACGTGGAGAAGCACGCCGTTTGCCATCCAATCCGAGCAAGCCTATTACGCTGCCCAATAACAGACTCACTAATTTAATTTTCTGGCCCTTTTGAATTATCACGATGGACCCTCGACGGGCATTTCATCATAACATGTCCGCTCTTCCATTAATGTCCTAACCATCAATTTCCATTTTTTTTAAAATTCTGCATGCCTCTGGAGCGCTCTCGGATGTTTCGTGCCTCCTGATCAGCTATACTTTCTAAGCTGCAACTAATTTCGCCACCAGCTTACCCCTTCATTAGGACACCAAACCCGGAGTAAGGCTTGTAACTCGGCACCATGCTCTTTAGCTACATTCACTGAGAAAAGCTTTCTCGTTAGACTAACACGAATGTAGCTCTCAATCTACATGCAAGTACAGAGAAGCTTGGTATTTCTAACCAATTACAACACTAACGTAGAGATGCACGCCACTTGCCATCCAATCTGAGCAAGCCTATCACGCTGTCCAATGACAGGCGTTTTTGCAGTCGGCACCTCCCCCCTCCCTTTCCCTTTTGCTCCATTCTTTCAACACGCTGCATACGCGTTGGAGCCTCCTCGCAGCCAGATCAACTTGGCCGATTTACAGCGGTTTGCAACTTTTTTTCAAGGCACTGGCCTGCACTTTACTTAACCATTTTATCCGACATTCTTTCTAACTCGAGGCGCTTTTTGCACGCACTTGCTTGTCATTTTTTACAGACATGGTTTCAAATGCATTTTTGGAGACATGAGGCTTGCTCCCCGCTATTCCAGGCACCGTAAAGCTTCCACATTGAGCAGAGAGCAATTATCTTTGTCATACATGATTTAAGGTAGGCAGACTTAAATGTATTGATTTAATAGTCAACCTTGCTCTCTCTGTTCATTTAACTAAGCAAACTGATTTGTCAGCCGTTTTTCAAACATACATGATTTTGGCTTCAGCACTTTAATCAATTTTCTAGTACCCAGTTAATTCATTTGCCAGCAGTTAGTTACACATGTATTCATCTCACTCATAGGTTTGCCCAACCGGATTTATTACATGAAAACACAAGGTTGCGGACTTTTTCTGCAGTACTCTCAGCAATGACAAGGCAATACATTTCTTTTTTTACCATGAGATTATCTTGATTGCTTTCAGAGTTTGCTACAGCCACCAATTTGTTTTTTTAAGTGATATTGTTTTGATACACTCATTAATTAAACTATTACAAATATTCTTAATCAATTTCATAGCACTGTGGACCCCATTGTCCTTGGATCGGGATCCAGAGCATGTGCAATTTTTAATTATTTTTTTATAAGTGTGCGTGTGTGCTGCATGTTTTATGTATGTGTTTTTGTGTATGTAGACGTGGATGCAAGGGTGTGTTATGTACTATTCAATTATACAAAAAGGTCTTGAAGCCCCACTACTGAGGGTGCACATGACCAAATAACCTGTTCTATGAGTAGGTTCTCACTCAGGAGGTTCTAGGTATTATACCCATTTCAGGCATATATGCAATGTTTGATTTTGCCCACTTAGTTCGGTAAGGATACATACCAGGTTATAAAAGCAGTGCCACTTGGCCATAGTCCAATTTTCAAAGTTATCACAGTAAATCCAGTTATTATTATATTTAGAAAGCATAGTAATCCTTCATTATAGTATGCTCTGTTAGCATATGAAAGCCAGCTTTCTTTGTGGCTGCAAGTCTGTGTGGTGCTGTGGCAGCAGTGTTCCATGCTATGGGCAATGTGTGCAGTGCTAGGAATGTGAAATGGTGTGGGTGTTCTGTGTGTGTGCAATGCTAAAGTGCTGTGTGTGTAATGTTGGGGCAGTGTGTGTGTGGAGAGAGAGTATACATGCAGTGCTGAGATGGTTAGCATGAGCAGTGTAGTTCAGCGGCGATGTGTTTGCGCAACACTATGAGCAGTATGTCTGTGGCGCGTTACAGGTGGTGTGCTGGCATAGTGCTATTAGTGTGTGCAGTGCTGTGGCCGGGTAATTTGTGGGTGTTCAGTCCTCAAGGCAATGTGTGAGTATGTGTGTGTGCGTTTGTGTGTGTGGGTGTAGATGATGTAACTGCACGTTATCGTCAGATAAGTAACAATAATAATGATCTCGACAAAACAAATTACTTTTTTGTTCAAATGCTTCACGAGAGAGAATCACTGAGTTGATTAGGTTAGTAAAGTCTTCATTCCAAAATGACCACTATATTTGCCATTGTAAAATAATGCCCACATCCATTTCTCCTTTATCTAAACGCTTCTGACAAACTTTTCACCACACTAGGTGTCGTTTTGCGACACTCATGAGCCAACAATAAAAAGTCTTTTCACGTACACGCACACATTGTGGGGACCTGGTACACCAGACAGGGGCCCCACTTAACTACAACCTGCATGCTGAGAAACAAGAGATGGGAGGAAACATGCATTGGTCGTTTCAGGTGATTCAGGCACAGTTGCCCCTGTAATCTGCAAGCGTGCAGCCTGCAATGGAGCCTGAGACACTCCTTCTGAAATCACTAGCAGCAGGACCAGCCACCTATCTTGGTATTTTTTATCCCAGATGTGCAACATTTGCCATGGCGTCAGCGGGCAGTGATTACATGGCACGTGGCAGGGAAATGCTTGTGTGGCACACACGTGGTGATTCAATTTTTCTACATGGAAGTTGCACCTGAAGCATGCAGAGACGCTAGGGGTAATTCATAGAAATTGGCACACAAGTGGCGCACGTAGTCTGCGCCAGCCGCATGCGCCAAAACGCATTTAGGCGCACAGCGTATTCATGGATTAAAACATCCATAAGCAGCCGTGGCGCAGAGTGGCGCAGCGACCCTGCAGCAGTGCCAGTTACGCCCCCAACCCCACCCCGTGCGCCAAAGAAATCGCACAAATCCAGTACCTGGCGCAAAGGCCAGTGGACCAGCATACAGCCCCCCAACCACGAAAACGTGTGTAAAACTCCCTGCCCACACCCCAGAATACATGAACCCCGCTCGTGCCAGCGAAAACGCGTGTAAAACTCCCTGCGCACCCCTCGGAATACATGTACCTCACTTGCGCCAGCAAAAACGCATGTAAAACTCCCTGCCCACACCCCAGAATACATGTACCCCGCTCGCGCTAGCGAAAATGTGTGTAAAACTGCCCGCGCACCCCTCAGAATACACGTACCCCTCCCGCGCTAGTGAAAACGCATGTAAAACTCCCAGCGCACCCCTCAGAATACATGTACCCCGCTCGCGCCAGGTAAATTGAATGGAAAAAATCCCCCTTGTGGTGTGGGCTGCCTGTGGGGCATGGGGAGGGTGGATGGGCAGCCTGCGCAAATTTCAGGGGGGCGCGGGAAGTTTCACACGCGATACTCCATGTGAGAGCGGGGTACGTGTATTTGGGAGGTACGCAGGGAGTTTCACACGCATATAGGCCCTGTGCGAGTGGGATACGTGTATTTGGGGGGTATGCAGGGAGTTTCACACGTGATAGGCCCTGTGCGAGCGTGGTACGTGTATTTTGGGGGTGCGTGGGAAGTTTCACATGCGATACTCCATGCGAGAGCGGGGTACGTGTATTTGGGGGGTACGCAGGGAGTTACACACGCGATAGGGCCTGTGCGAACAGGGTATGTATATTTGGGGGGTATTCAGGGAGTTTCACATGCGATAGGCCCTGGGCGAGCGTGGTACATGTAATTTGGGGATACTCCATGCGAGAGCATCCTCCTGCACCACCACCCACCCAGCAGTGATAGGCACCTGCCAGCAGGCCCTGACTCATGTCCCCCCGCACCCCTACCCACCCAGCAGTGATGGGCACCTACCAGCAGGCCCCGACTCATGTCCGTCTGCACCCCCACCCACCCAGCAGTGACGGGCACCTGCCAGCAGGCCCCGACTCATGTCCCCCTGCACCCCCACCCAGCAGTGACAGGCACCTGCCAGAAGGCCCCGAATCATATCCCCCCACCTACTCATCCACCCACCATTGACAGGCACCTGCCAGCAGGCCCCGACTCATGTCCCACTGCACCCCCACCCACCCAGCAGTGACGGGCACCTGCCAGCCGGCCCCGCCTCATGTCCCCCCACCCACTCACCCACCCACCATTGACGGGCACCTGCCAGCAGGCCCCGACTCATGTCCCCCTGCACCCCCACCCACCCAGCAGTGACGGGGACCTGCCAGCAGGCCCCGACTCATGTCCCCCCACCCACTCACCCACCCACCATTGACGGGCACCTGCCAGCAGGCCCCGACTCATGGCCCCCTGCACCCCCACCCACCCCCAGTGACGGGCACCTGCCAGCAGGCCCCGACTCATGTCACCTTGCACCCCCACCCACCCAGCAGTGATGGGCACCTGCCAGCAGGCCCCGACTCATGTCCCCCTGCACCCCCACCCACCCAGCAGTGACGGGCACCTGCCAGCAGGCCCCAACTCATGTCCCCCCCAACACGTCATCACGATCCACACTCATGGCCCTTATGGCCCCCCAAATGCCACCCCATGCCACCCCAGTCCAAACACCCAACCCAGTATTCCATCCACTCCACATTGAAATCCCCATGTCATGATGGATACCAAATGACAAGTATGCACATCAATACATGTCCGTCAGATACACACAATGGGGGCAAGTGAATGAGAAAACCCACATCGTGACATGCACAAATCCAATGAGAGAATACCACACAAATGAAGTATGAAATCAAAATGTATTAAATACAAAATCAATGGAATGAAAGAAAATCACACAAGACAAAAAAAAATAAACAAAAGGCTGGATGTCCAAAATGAATGAAAAATATATGAATGCTGAATCCAAATAAATCGAAATGAAAATGGCTCCAAAGGGTTTGTCCATCAAACCAAATCCAAAGGTAAAAAAAAAGAAAACCATTGCTCCATGGGAAAAAAAATAATCAATGAAGTCAAATCCAGTCTTGAACTATATACAATGTAAAAATCCAGGGTCCATGAGCCCAACAATCGAAAGGAAACCTACAAAAAACCCTACCTAATAAATAACGATATACAAAAAGGTGGGCCATAGTCCATGCGCCCCAAATGAAAGAAAAATAGAAAGGAAACCTAACACTAATAAACTATATACAATGGTGGCGGGCAAGTCCTAAGGCTCACTTGTTGATTTCCCGGGCCAGGGCATCATCGAACTCCTGTTCAACGTCCTGGAGGCGGGCCTGTTCCCTGGACCTGAGGTCTCGCAAGGATAATGCCATGTCCTCCTTCAACTCCCTGCGAATTTCCTCGAGGCACTCAGCCCGCCTCAGCGCCCTGCGCATGGAGTTCTCCGCCCTGACCATAGTGAGCCATGCCTCTTCCGCTCGCCGCCGCTCTGCATCTATTTGCTGGCCCAACTGCTGCCATGCGGAAGACACTCCCAATCCAGGGTCCTCCTGCCCTCCGGTCGATGCCTGCCCCTCTGATGTTGATGGCCTCGAGCCATCATCGCGCCCACCTTGAGCCTGCTGCTGCCGTGCATGTGCCCTGCCTGTTGATGCCTACACGTCCTCCTCCTGCTGGGATCCAGTTGTAGGGGTGTCCACCCCTGCTGGACCTCCGACTCCTGACTGTGGCAGGGATGTGTCCTCCACCAGTCTGGCCGCTGGGTCAGAGGCAGCTCTGCAAGGTGCCCAGGTGATACTTGGGCCGGAAGATGGCACGGAAAACGACTGGCGCAAAGGGGGTACAGTTGAGGAGGGGGTCGCTAGAAGGTCCACCACACAGAGGAACCCAGCACCGGTGATCCCTCCTAGCCAGTCAACGTGGTCAATGAGGCATCTGAAATAACGGCAGCGTCCTGACGAGAACCCTGCACGTCATCCCGGATGCCAAGTTGCTGCCAGCCAGAACAGGCTCAAGACGGTCCCGGATTGCCACGTCCGCAGGGAGAGGGAGGCCAGTTGTTGTTCGCGCATCCCCTCCCTGAAAACGGATCTGGACGTAGGCATCCCTGCTGGTGCGGGATGATGCAGTCACAGGATCGGGGTCAGGATTACACACAGGCACCTCTGCGGCCGCCTGTGCTGCCTCCTGTCCCTGCCTCTGGACTGCACCACTAGCACCAGTGGAATCCCCCCTCCAGACCCTGTTTGTGGCCCTTCCATGGCCTCCTCCACAACCAAACCCCCCACCAACCTGGATGACTCTGTGCCATCTTCCTCCACAGGCCCCTGTGGGGTCTCAGCTGTCCCTTCTGCTGCGAGGAGTCCACCTCAGACCTCCGCCTCTTGGACCTACCCTCGGCAGATGCGGCCACGGACGCGGCACCAGACTCCTCACTCCCTGACGAGATGACAACATGTGAGGGGAGCTGGGCCTTGCGTCTCCGGCTGGCGGTGGGATCCCTGCTGCTGTGCTCCACAGCACCAACTCCGCCCTCTTCATCAGTTGACGCTGCAGACAGGGAGAGACAGAACACAGGCATCAGGGCACTGTACAATGGTCTGATACACACATGACAGTTGCACATGAGTGGCAGTGTCAAACTTCACACATGGCATTACACTCCCAACACACATCATTTGAACCCACACACAAATGCGCAAAATCACAGGAATGTTGCAGCAGGCAGCACCATCCATACACATACAACAGCATGAGCATCCGAAGGTTAGCCTGACCTCACATGCAACACAGGGAGTGCCAAACACATGCACACACGCCACCAGACATACATGCATCTGTACATCTTCACCACCCGTCGCAGTGAAATCATCGGCATCCATGTCACATCTGCCAATCAGCCTCCTACATGTCGGTGTCACATACATCCATGGTGTATCACAGTGGCACACATGTCAAATACACACACACACGCACATGTACATTGTGCACATACATGAAGGTGGAACCAGCATCCATGTGTCACACCACAACCATGCCACAGTACATACACAGAAATCTAAACATGTGTGCACCCATACATGCATTTGGGCACCATGCATTTGAACACATACACCATTGATGTGCCTCACACATGACTGGACTCACATGCAGCAGGCTCATGTCCCTGTACATACACATCCATACATGGGCCTTTCAAGACTTATGTCCAACCTGCACACTCCTGGCACACCTCAACATGCACAGCATCCAATCAGTACGTATGTACACTTACCGCTTGACTCCAGATGGGTCTGCCTCTCAAGGACCTGGAGGTGGAGCGCTTGGCGTATATGTTCCAGGACCCTCATCTGGTTGTCGGTAAGGCGGACCCGGCACCCCTCAGCATCCGCCGCCTTCAGGAGGCGCCGGGCCTTGCTGAGGGTCCTGGACCTGAAGTCCTCCCAGCACTTCCGGACGTGTTGCATGTCGCGGGCTGCCAACCCCTCCACGTTGATGGCAGCCACGATGTCCTTCCAGATCCTCTTCCGTCCTTCATTGTCAGCGCGTTAACTTCCAAAGAGGGCATCATAATGCCCCAGGACTTGCTCCACCAGGATGCCAGCTTCATTGGCACTGAAGCTGGCAGCCCTCTGCCTCTCTGCTGAGGGGTTGCCACTGGTGCCAGATGGTGTTGTGTCGGACATGGCAACCCCCGAGGCAGGTGTGGGTGGGCAACTGGGTCTGGGCTGTGGAGCGATGGAATACCGGTCGGGAGTCTTCTGTTCCAGCAGGGGGGGTCACAGCAACTGGACCCCTACAGATGGCTGACGCGCAGGCACCAAATAGCAGGGCACGTGGCCAGCAGGCAGGCAGCAGCAGATGGCAGGTGGGAGCGTGCTCAGGGCTCTGGGGGGCAGGAAAATAGCCTTCTGGGCAGGAGCGTGGTCTTCCATGTGTTGTCGCGTGGCCAGCTTGATACGGAGTAATTTGGCATGCGAAAAAAGTGCACGTCAGCGTGTAATTCGAGGAAAGGCCCTTAGTGCGTAAGCGCGTATGTGATGTGATACGCGTGGGCGTTTCCCTCAGCACGGGTGCATCCGCACGTGCAAAAACATCACGTATGTGTGTGAATGTGTGTAATCCGAGGAAAGGGCCTAAGCTTGTAAGAGAAGTGACGCGCACAGGCGTTTCCCTCAGCACAGGTTAAAGGTGAGTGGGGCCAGCAGTTTGCTGTACGTGCCTTTCGTGGAGACTGACGTGTGTGTTGCTACTTCGTGTTGTTTCGTGCACCATCACAACTTCACAGCGGATCAAGGACGTATCTCTTCTTTTGGCGGGGGTATTGGCTATGTGTGTTTTTCATTATCACACTAGTCTGACGGTGAGTCGTGCACGCTATTTTTCCCACTGTGGGTGCCCCTGTGTATCGTGTACCCATTGTCGAGGTCATAGTAGCCTGCGTGTCCCACGCGTATGTGTTTTTCGTGTCACTGGGTGCCACCGCGTACTGCAGGTGGTTAATTCCACACACGTGGGCTACCAGGGTTGCGTGCATGGTTTTACTGCAGTTTTGGGGTGCCTGAGCGTTGCGTGACCCGTCACTTTATCACTGGGGTCACATACAGCCTTGCATCCCAGTGCCAGCGTTAGAGCTGCTTGCTTTGGTGTATTGGATGCTGGTCATGTTCACACTACAGGTGTATGGGGAAATGGGTGTTTTTGAATGCTTTCACATGTACATATGCAAGCAGCTTCAATGTTGTGTGGTGCAACATTGCGAGTACTCACTTATGTGTTTGTGAAAGTGTCCATTTACACATGTGTCTTCCGCAGCTTTATTGTTGACTGACTAATATGTAGTTGACAGACATTTATGCTGGTGAGATTTCTGCATTGCGCACGTTATGTGGAACTGGCATGATCCCAAAGGTTCACTGTTGTGCAGTATGTGTATGCCCAAGCCCACTTAGCTACTATGGTGGGTCCTGGGCGTGGAGATTTCCACCAGAAATGATGTAATCGGGCACATTCATAGCCCAATGTGCTCAATCAGGCCGTGAGGGGTGTTGTGGAGGCATCATGTCCTGCAGCTCGGACGGTACTGGGCGTTATGGTCCCTCATGCCTGGTTGCAGGCCCTTGCTTTGCCTGGGACATTCACTATATCTACATGGCCCATGCCACCCGGTACGGGCCGAGCTGCAGATGGATGTAGCTATATTGATGATGATGCTTTAGTGATGCATGTCTACATGCATGGTACCTGTGTCATTGTGTGTTTGGAATCACTAGCAGCAGTGGTCAATTTGCAGTTCAGAAATGCTTATGGTGTGTTGCATCTCTTAGTTGCCATCTGTCTTTTCTGCCTGTGACATGTACCTGACCGAGTTTGTGTTGGATGGAGTTCACATACTACATTTTGTACTTGTGTAGGCTTTGCTATTTAGACACATCCATTTCTGCTTTTGGGATGTGTTTGCATATCAAGGCCACTGGATGGATTGCAGGTTCTCATTTGTGTGTGACATGTCTGCTTCATGTGTTGGCTGTCAATGTGATGTCTATGTGTGTGTGTGTGTTATGTGCTTCTGACATGTGTACTAATGTTAATTTTCTCTCCACTTTTCAGATGATGACGCAATCGAGCCAGAGGATGGTGTTGTCATGCCAGACACAGGGTTGCTATCGCACCAGCAAACCAGCACAAATGGGGGTTGTGGGGTGGTAGGTCAAGAGAACCCACTTGTGTTCCAGACCATCTTGTCTAGGGCTGGCAATAAGTCTAGCTCGGATGATCACTCTGACGACAATGTTGAGTTGGATGTGCATCGGGTCCATTCGTCAGGGGTGAGTGATTCTGATGTGGACGCTCCTCTGTCCGCGACACCTGCACTGAGGAGCCAGATGGCGGTGGGACCTGTGCCTGTGGTGGATCGGGACGCAGGGTCACCCTCCACTCCAGTTGCTGATGTGCCTGCGGCATCACGTCAATGGAGGAATGTAGTCCTGCAGCCGCGGGCGGTGCCAACCCAACAAGGACGTCGGCTCCTTGGGCCCCGCAGGTGTCAGGCCCAGCAACTCGGTGGCCGCATGCCACTGGGCTATACTGAGTGGGAGCAAGCCATGGTTGTCAATTCAGAACACCAGGGGGCAGCAATTGATAACATCGCCGAGAGCATGGAACGTGTGGCCCAATCCGTGCTACCCGCTGCTATGCAGGTGGAACTCCAGCAGCGGGTTGCAGTCCACGGCCCGCTCACTCAGGCTGGGCATGGCGGCCTCGGACAGGGCACGCCGGGCTGAAATGGTCTCTTGCGTCAAGCAATTGCTGCTCACGCAGAGGCACACATGGAGGCCATGAGGGTTGACTATGAATACCTCAAATCTACTCTGGCTGTGCTCATGATATCCCAGAGGAGGCGGTCAGAGGAGAGGTTGGAGCAGCTAGAGAATACCATCTCGACTGAGCTACGTGCTTGCCGGGAGGTGTACCAGTTGTTCAGCCAGGCCATGCAGGAAGAACTCTGTGTCACCGTGTTACCTTGCAAGAGGAAGCACGCGTATCACGCGAGGTTCTACATGCTGACCTACGTGTCATCGCCGCACAGAACCAAGCTCACCCGTTCCACAGGCGCGGTCAGGTTACTGTGCTACGTCAACCTTTTCAGCCAGAGGGTGATGAGGACGACGAGTTATCTACCACACAGGTCGGGCTGTGCAGGCGTTGAGCCCATGGAGGTTTTTTTTTGTCTCAACATCATTGCATGTGGGTGTTGAGGTGCACCCTGTCGAAACACACTCAGGGAAACAGTTTAGTTTTACTTTCTAGTTTGTCCTGAAGTGTTATTTTGGTATGTTTTAACACACGAGAACACTTCGTGGGGTCCACTTTTTAGCGTGGGAACTAGTGATTATTCATGTACCATTTAATGGGTGGCATCAGATTATCTTTTCTTCTGGAGTAGCCCTCATAACATATGCGTGCTGCTATCCTTAGGAGTGGGGTCCACGGATCTTCTGCCCATATAGGAGTGGGGGTGGAGATTAGTGTCTTGGTAGGGCTTGGGGCCACATTTCAGAGAGGAACTGTTTCGTAGGTCGTGAGACCTTTTATCTTTTATTGACCTTCGTACGAAGTGTGTGGACCCCAAATGATGGATCACTCTTGTGATTGCTAAATAAAATAATACTAAAAATTGGATTATTTAGGCCCATCCGTTGTCATCTTCTCCTTTCGGGTGGTTTTGTTTTGTTTTGTTTTTATCTGGCTTCTTTTAGAGTTGTTGTCCAGAGTTGTCTTTGTGATATATTTCACTTAGTGCTTTGCCACTTGGATCGGTTTGTTAATCCAGGAGTCTGTGATACAACGTTTTTTCTTAGGGAGAAACTTCCTCCATAACACAATATGTTTTTTGATCTTTCTTCAGAGGGGTATCCCGATTGATTTCCTTGGTTTTAAAAAGAGGTCGACCGGTTTCGATGATATTATTTCTCATCTTCATCAGGACCGTGGTTTTTGGCCTGTCTTGATAAGATCAGGAACGGGATGGGATCAGAGAAACCGTCAGCCCATCTACCTGAGGAAATAAAAGAAAAACAGAGTAGTTTTTCATTTCTTGAGGTCATGCTGTTTTTTTTTTAAAAAAAACATTCCATGGTTAGATTATGAGTTACTTGTAATTAATTTAATTATTTTCAGATTTTTTAGACAGTCTATTCTGTTGGCGGAAGGGGACATCAATCTGTTTAGACTAAAAACAGGTGTTGTTCACAAAAAGATGGTTACCTTCCGTGTAGCCCTGCTGGTCAGATGCTGTGAGCCGTGTTGCTATTGTGGACGGCTGGAAGGTTGCATCGTTTTTATCCTGTAAGACACAATATGGTGATGTGTCATTGTGTGTACTTCACTACTGCTGGGTACATCAAACTGCTGTTCATTAAGTATAGTGCCTCTTTAAATATGCGTGGCTGTGGCCATAAAATGGATGGCCAATAGTCCGCATATACGTGCATTTTGGTCAGGGCCTGGCGCCATATGGGCCACGCAGCGTGGAACCTGTGCCAATACAATTGACACACTAGATGTCTCTGGGAGCCTGCTGTGGGCAGAACTGCCCATGTCACCCTAGAGAGGTGCCGGGCGAAGTCACTTAATGATCACCGTCACAAGCGCGGCAGTCTTCTGGGTTTGCCTCAGCTCGCGATCGTGAGCATTTTCATATTGACACAGTGCGTCCGCATGGGGCGGCGGTAGGTGCTGGAAGCGAGCAGCGCTGCCCGTGTCATTCCCGGTAGTTGTAAGGTTCTCGATAGCGAGCGCGGCAGCCCACTATGCTTGCCGCGACTCGCGATCGAAAAGGGTGTCTTCTAGATAAATCACAGTTTGATTTGCATGTCGCAGGGGTGAATCGCTTACTGAATTGTTCGGATGGCCTCCGCTTCTTGTCAGGCCGTGGGACGCCGGGGCTCTCGCTCTGAGTGTAAACCAATGGTTGCCCGGCAACAAAGACGGCTTTTTATAGTCCGTCTTCGCTGCTGGTTTTCCTGGTCGCATAGGGCAGCCATATTGGAGAGTATTTGCTCCTCTAGGTTACTCTATGTTTCTGGTACCGTATATAGTGGTGGCAGGCCCCCTGGGGCTGATGCTTGGTGTGTTTTTTGTACATAATCCTGATATTTTGCAACAATATTTGGCAACAATATTTGGCAACAATATTTGGCATCTTATTCAGTTTGTGCTGGGAGGTCGTAACGGAAAATATATATTCATTCATTGCATCATTATAGCATTGTAAAGTGGCCATTCCCACTAGGGATAGCACTTCCACTTGTGCAGAATGTCTTTTTTCATAGAGATTCATGATATTTAGCAGCAATATTTTCGCACCTTATTCCTGCATGCTATGGGATCGTGACAGAACATATGTTCATTCATTGTAACTTTATGACATTATCACAATCATTATTAGGGTGTGGCCCTTCTCCCCTGGTCATTAGTGCTGGCCTAGAATTGGTTGGGGGAGTGTTTTTGGTGTAAATGTAGAGGGAGCACCGAAATTGTTCTTGTTAACCCATAGTATATAAACACTATTCAGCGGGGGGAGAAAGAAAAAAGGCACCCTCCTGGGTGCCTTCCTCCCCGCCCCCTGGGTCGTATGTGGCCATTTTTGATTTTTCTTGTTAGTTTAGTTAGTTAATATGGTTTTTGATAGTTAGTTTAATTAGGTAATATAGGTTTCTTATAGTTAGTTTAAATAGTTTATATAGTTTAAAATTGCTTGTCTATTGTGCATTCATGTGACGGTGTGGTGCTTTGTGGCTTTTGAAAGCATCCACTGTCTGTTCCAGCTGGGCCCTTCAAGCTTACCTCGTGTATGTGTTTGCAGCTTGGGGTCCTGACTCACATAGGCCACTCCTGCTCCCCTTATCCATGGGCTCGCAAGGATGGTTCGGTGTAACAAACATTTACACAAGGGCTTTGGACTTTCGTCATATCTGTGGCATGTCTGCTGCTGCACTACTTGTGTTAACACCCCTAGTGGGCAATGAGTGGGTTTTATCCATGGCATGTCTGTAATAAATTTGAGTGAGTACATTATTGATGTGTCCATTAATTGATGTGGATTGCGATGTATGTTATTTTCTTGCCTGTATATGTGCTTGATGCACTTCATGCTGTAGACAGTAGCCTGCACCCTTTGCCTGTCAAAGTCACACTGATGGTGGGAGGAGTTCTGATGTAGGTCTCTAACATGGCACAGTGACAACCGGCATGAAGACACACACACAGGGAACTTTCCAGCATTATATACCTTTTATGCCCTTTCTGCAGGAAAATGAGCCTCCAGACTACCTTTGCCAGCAGACAGAGGGCCAAGTACTACTGAAACCTGGCCACGTTCGGTGGTGCAGATGTGCGCATGTGTGCGCAAGCAGAAGTATGGGGCTTGGGCTCAGACGTCCGACAGAAGCAGATGTGTTTCCAGGAGCTCCAAGCAAGGTGAGCAGCACAAGGGGCCACACCGCAGCCAACCTTCCACCAGGCCACTTGCACATGCATGCTAAGTAGTGCCAGTGCTGGGGAGCTTGGCCAGATATTGTTGTAGAAGCGCACAGTACAGCTGAAATGTGTTGAGGGACAAATGCCAAGTAGCTTTACAAGTTGTCAGGGGCACACGCAGGGGCCGTCGCACATATCCTCCAGTCCCCCCTGCTCCATAGAAGCTGAGTTATTAGCGCAGTAGCGTTCCTAGCCAGAAATGTATACAGCGCACAGAGACACCCAGCGAGCCACAGACTTGTGTGCAGTGCATATCATTTGCATGTGCAAATTGCCACTTGCACTACCTATTGTAATCCACGGCTGCCAGAACACGACTTGTACTTGCACCTCGCAATACGTGTCTAGCAGCTCACCCAGGGACCATTCTATCATGTGTGATTCTTGACGCATTGGTCTTCCATTTACTGCGTGCCCACGTGTGCCTGCCTTACTGCATTGACAGTGTATGAACCATCACGGGTGCAAGCTAACGTATACGTACATAGCAGCAGACAAGAGTGTTTGTTTGTGGAGAAGTCACTTACTTTGGGGCATGAATGGTGTTGTGTGTGTGTTGTAAACTCTCAGGTCCCGTAACAGGATCAGTTCAATGCTGCAAAGAGAGCGTGAGTTACTAATCTGTGTGTGTGTGTGTTGTAAACACATACAGATTAGTAACTCACGCTGTGTTAAATTTGCTCCAGATGTTCCTGGGGTGAGACTGGGCAGGCAGCATTGTCAGGTATTCCTCCTCACAGTTCCGCGGCCATGTGAGCATACCCAGCCATTTCTGAGAGGCCGGTGGGGAGGAGCACTTCCAGTTCTGAAGTATATATTTTTTGGCAATCATGCAGCTTATATTCAAAAACTTTTTCAAACGCTTAGTTTCGACCCCAAACAGAACCGCCAAAGGATCGGGATCAATTACAGTTTCAGTTACCGCACTCAGTGTATGGAGGACACTGTCCCAGAAACCGGACAATTTGTTACAGGTCCAGAACATATGCAAGTGATCAGCATCCACCGCCCTACAGCGCGGGCAGAGGTGCACCTTAGAGCGAGCAACCCCCGATGTCCTGCATGATGAATAGTAAAGCCTATTGAGGAGCTTGTATTGCATGGCACAAAAACGGAAATTGAGAGACACTTTATCCTCCCACAATTCATCAGAAATTTCTAGACCCAGTTCAGCTGACCATCCGTCGCGCGCCCTAAGGGTACGAATGGGGATGATATCTAGTAGGATTTGATACAGCGAAGGTACGACGCCGCGTGCACCGCCCGAGTTGGCGATGTAGGCTATCGCCGGGTTGTCTGGGGGCTCATCCAGAAATGAGGGCCACATGGTGCGGAACGCGGCACGAAGCCTGTAGTATTGGAGAGTCTCCTTGGGAGATCTGGTGTGCCCCGGTCTCCAGGTCTGGGGGCCTATGAATTTGCCCTCGGGATAGAAGTCGGACAGGGCCCGATACCCCAGCACACCCCAGTGTCGCGCCAAAGCGATATCAAGTGTGGGTTCCAGGCCCGGAAAGGCCCACACGGGAAGCCTTTTGTAATATGGGGAGGGCCCACTTGTCGAGTGTAGTAGACGTGACCAGGCATACAGGGTCGCAGCAATGGGGTCAACGGGGGAATCAGATGTGTAGCGTCGGTGTAGTATCAGGGACATTAAGTTGATACCAGCGGAGGCAAGCCGTTCCAGTTTGACATGTGGGCGCACTGGGGAACCCGGGAACCAATGAGTAGCATGCTGGGCCTGGGTCGCGATCCAGTATAGTTCCAGGTCCGGAGCAGCAATACCGCCCCGTCTGTATGAGAGTGCCATGTCAGTCCATTTTTTGGGTACCGGAGTGCCAGAGAAATTGCGCGCAGAGCTTATGCAATTTAGTGAAGTAAGCCCTCCCGGGCCACATAGGAATGTTGCAAAAGGTGTATAAGAGCTTGGGGAGCAAGATCATTTTAATAAGGGATAGACGACCAGCGACGGACAACGGGAGGGTGCGCCAACGTGAAATTTTTGTCTCAACTGTTCATGCTACAGCTGAGTAGTTATCGGCAAGCAGGGTGGGCTTAGTGAGGGACATCGGCACCCCAAGGTATCTCACACCCTAAGGGGCCCAGCGCAGGGGATACTCGGTGGTGGGCTGCCGTGTAGCTTTAGTGAGCGGGAAAATCTCCGATTTGGAGTAATTAATCGTAAATCCGGAGTGGGTGCCAATCCAGGTGATGTCTCTCAGTATGGGATCCAGATGGGCTGTGCGGTCTCTGACGTATAATAGGACATCGTCAGCATACAGGGATATTATTTCAGGCTCGTCAACCAATCATACTCCTTTACACGCGTGCCGTGCTCGGATAAAGTCCGCCATCGGTTCTATCACCAATGCGAAAAGGATCGGGAAGAAGGGGCAGCCCTGTCTGGTGCCTTTGAATAGAGTGAACATCTCGGATGTTAGTGAGTTGATTCGTACCCGCGCAACGGGGGAAGTGTACAAGAGTTTAAAGAACCCTATCATGTTAGGGCCGATGCCCATTGTTTCGAGGACCAGCCACATATATTTCCAGGAGACCATGACGAAGGCCTTCTGAGCGTCCAGCGTAACCGCTACAGCCTGGACGTCTTGGTCTATACGGGACATGACATTAAATAGTCTCCTGATGTTATGGGAGGTGGACCTACCGGGGACAAAGCCTGCTTGGTCCTCTTGTACCAAGTGCGTCATGATGATCAGAAAGCGGTTAGCAATGATCTTAGCAAGGATCTTTGTATCTAGGTTCATGAGGGAGAGAGGTCTATAGGACCCACACTCTTCCTCAGGTTTACCTGGTTTGAGCAGTACGTGATGGCCGCTTCCCGCATGGAAGGGGGAAGGATAGTGGCTCGGAGTGCCTCATTCCATACCTCCAACAGCCGGGGGGCCAGAATAGCCACGTGCTCTCGTTAGAAGTCTGCCGTGAGGCCGTCAGGTCCTGGCGCCTTGCCTGTGGGCAAGTCTGAGATAGCCGATACTATCTCGTCTAGCGTGAACGGGGTACCCAGCTGGTCTCGGGTCTGTGGGGAAATTTCCGTGGTGGGGATCTGGTCAAGGAGTTCTCGCATATGTTGTTCAGTGTGCTCTACGGGCTGGGAATAAAGGGATCTATAGAACTCGGTGAATATATCAAGTATTAGATGGTCCAACCATTGAGCATCACTGTTCTGATCTTTTATGGAAGTGATCTGCGTGCGGCCAGTTCCCCCCTCACAAGTGTCGCAAGTGTCTTTCCGGGTCTGTCCCCCTCTCTATATTTCCTAGCGGCCTGGGGGAGGCTGAAATAATGAACTTCGCTGGTCGCTAAAGTGTTCAACACCTGGAGCTCGTCAGAGATTTGGGCCAGAGTAGTGGGGTCAGATCCGGAGGAGCAACATTGCTCCAACCTTTTCAGTTTGGCCTCAGATCGTCCCAGGGCGGCCCTAATAGCTTTCAACACCCCTGCCTCTCGGGAAATAGACATGCCCCTAATGTAAGCCTTAAACGCCTCCCATCTGACCGCGGCGGTCATGTCTTGAAGAGAGTTAAGCTCAAAGAAGGACTCAATGTCCGCTAAAATCTCAGATTTAAACACAATGTCTTTTAGAGCTTCGGACTTAAAGCGCCAGGTGCAGAGTGTTGGGATGGGAATTCCCAGCCCTAAGGATAGTATTATTGGAGAATGATCCGAGAATGTGCGGGGCAAAATGCGTGTATCCTCCACCCTACCCATAGCATTTCTCGAGACCAAAAACTGATCTATCCTGGACGAACTATCATGTACAGACGAGTAATAAGTGTAGTCCCGCTGCTGGGGGTGAAGTGTTCTCCAGGCGTCACAAATATTGAGCGACTGCATGTGGCCATGCAGCCTGCGCGCCGTGCTAGACAGGGCTCTGGGTGTAGTGGCAGGTCTGTACAGGGCCGTGTCCAGTATAAGGTTCAGGCCCCCCCCCCCATATGATCTGCACTCCCACGAAGCCCAGCAGTATGGTAGTTACAGTATCAAAGAATTCCGGAGAATCTACATTGGGACAGTAAGTGTTAACCAGCAAGTACTCTTTATTGACCAGTGTGCAGTGTATTGTAACATAACGGCCCTCGGGATCAACATAGCTTTTATGCAGCACAAACTTAATTGATTTGTGGATCATTGTGAGAACTCCCCTAGATTGTGTGGAGTAATTAGTAAAGAACCTGGCAGAACCCCATGATGGGGCACAGCTCTCGGAATGAGGCCATCGGAGTGTGTCTCTTGTAAAAGCAATATCTTACAGTTGTGTCTGTTAGCATATGCAACAATCTTGCGGGCCTTAGTGTGGTTGCTCAGCCCCCGAATGTTCCAGGACATTATGACCGTAGCCATGTCAGAGGTAGGTATCTACAGACACAGTACCCATAAATCAGTGAACATCCCAGCTCCCGTGATGGTCTGAGCCCTCAGTGTTGGAACAGCAAGTTGGCGTGGGGCCCTTCAGCATGCACGCTGCGGAACCTTGTGTGCCTTTTGTAAAACAACCCCTTTCCCACCCCCCACCCTCACCACTAACCGTGGATCAGCAGTGTAAAGATCACCCACCCCTAACGACGCACTGTTGGACCGTCCCCCCCCAACCTGGCCCAATTTTCCCCGAGGCCCAACTGGGGCCAACACACACCAAAAAAATGAGAAAAAACAGTGCAATCGCAATGGGGTGCGCTGTTGCTGTGCACCAGCACGTTTGGCGCCAAATGGCTCAGTTGCAAAACGAGCAGTGGTGGCGGACTCGCGGCGCAGGCCTCGCCCGCTAAGCGGGTAATCGGAGACCGCACACGAGCCCCCACGGTTCCGGAATAGACCAAAACTGTTTCGACAGTCAAATATCGTACATCCCTGCATCTCAAATGCGGGGAATGGAGTATATAACTGAGAGATTAAGGACCTGAACGATAGGAGAACAGAAATTGAGGTAGGACAACAGAACAGTGTGAGACCGGCTCTGTGAAGTGCGTTGTGAGGATGTGTGCACAAGCATTGCAGCACGCAAGGACTGCAGGGGCAGAGCGTCACAGTAAACAGAGCAGCCTTACCAGTACCATAGTGCAGATTGAGTAAACAAGTTCAATAAGTGTCCACAGTCCGCGCCAAAGTTAAGTAGCATCCACTCAGCCTTCTCCACAGCCCTGAAGCGGTATTTGCATCTCAATGAATTTCACTGCCTCGTCCGGGACTGTGAAAAAGTACAATTTGCCATTATGAGTGATCTTGAGACGAGCCGGGAATAAGATGGCGTACGGTACATTGCGTTCCCTGAGCATTTTCTTGACGCCAAGAAATTGGCGTCTCTCCTGCTGTACCGCCACAGAAAAGTCTGGGAAGATCCTGATGACATGAGACTCCAGTCGCAGCTCCCCTTTCTCCTGCGACAGGCGAAGAATGAGGTCCCTGTCACGGTAATTAAGAATCTTGGCTATAATGGGGCTGGGGATGTCGCCAGGTCGGGGTCGGGGGACAAGGGCCCGGTGAGCCCGCTCCACCGTGAAGTAAGGGGAAAGGTCTGGATCCCCCAGCAAGTCCTTGAGTAGTTGTTCGACTGCATCTTCCATGCGCCCCTTCAGGGCAGTTTCAGGCACCCCAATGATGCGAAGATTGTTTCTGCGGGAGCGGGACTCCAAGTCATCCCATTTTGCTTCAACACTCTTCATGTCGTGCGATAAGGTGGCTACTGCGTCCTGAAGTACGTGTATCGAATCTTCATTAGTGGAGATCCGGCCTTTGGCCTCAGGGATTCTCGATCCAGCCTGGTCTACCCGGGTCTTGAGCGAAGCGACATTCGCGTTGATATCGTCAAGCTTCTCATGAAAGGAGGCAAAGTTCTTAGCCATCGATTCCATCATGGCAGTGAGGTCCGGCGCCGCCACCTCCGGATTAGGGTCGTTGTCATGTTCTTCCTGCGGAGGCGACGTGTGACCCACCTCCGGTCGAGGGACCGTCTTAGCGAATTTGTCCATAGCACCCCCTTTAGCAGCAGGAGCGAGCCGGCCCACGAGTGTAGTGTGTGCCCCAGGTGTCAGGGCAAAGCAGCCAGCAGCGAGTCCAATGAGGGTCACCCGGTCTGGTCGCGATGAGAGCAGGGCCCAGTGTAGGCCCAATGGCGGCGAGGCACAGCGGGACAAGGATCTCCAGTTCCGAGAGTCCGATTTCTCCCAGAACTCGACGTGCGGATAGGGCTTGATGGCCACAGTGCAGGGATCGTAGCAGGTACACAGGATCGAAGGCAGAACTGCAGATATCAGCGGATAAGAGGCGGCAGGGCACGGAGCTCTCACGCTAGGCAGCCATCTTGCAGGCTGCTCAACAGCGCCCCCATACTGCCTTTTTTCTTACAGTGATCCGGGAAAGGGTGTACTGCTCCCTAACCACAGGCCAGGGAAAGTCCCCATGGGAACCACCCCCATCCCCAGCTCAGCTGAATAGGGAGGAGCGCTGGACATGAAAAATAAAATCAATGTCAATGTCTGACTCGAATGGGACACAGACATCAAGGAGGATTTTTTAGGGAAGAAAACTTAAATCTTTTGTTGAACCTTTCTATCTCATCACTAATTCACTTTTAAGTTCCCCCTGACATGAGTTCCTATTAGAAAGGGAGCTGCTCCGTCAGCCCATGGGGAAACCCATAGGGTGGGTCTGAAGATGCAGACCCCATGCCAATCATCTGGTACCACCCACTGATGATGAGGCCAAAAAATGTCCCCTTTGGACTATTCAGCTTCAAGTTGGCTGCCACTTCCATCACGTATGTCACACCAGGATATACAGCCCTCTACACCACTATAATCCCTTATAAATAACACCTAGAACCCTACACCTACGTAAAATGCCCCCTGCATAATATTACTTCTACATAACATTTCACCTACTTACCCCTAACCTACTATACATTAAATAAGCACTTAACTATAGTCATAATTATACAAACAACAACATACAATACATATGATACATTATATAACGGGTGACCGCTTCAGTGAGCCACTCCTTCTCAGTACCTTTGTGGGTGCTGCCCCTATGGTGGATTCCCCCTGATGTCATGGAGGTTGGCGAAGGGACTGCCTCCTAATGTCATTTGGGACCTGCCACCCACGGTTTCCTCTTCTGGGTGACCCCATCCACTACATGGGGTCAACATAATGCACCACACTTGGCTCACACACTTCAATAGACACTGTGCAGCCCCCTGCCTGGGAAGGGGAATGCCCGTCATCACAACTAGCACCTGGAGACTAGCACTAGCCCCCGGAGACTAGCACTAGCACCTGGAGACTAGCACTAGTACCTGGAGACTAGCACCTTCAGAGGTGAACAAAGCTACCCTTACCGACATATCTACAAAATACAAATCTGAAATAAAGCGAGCTAAAAAAGAAAGCTTTGACCCTAGAATAATGCAAGCTAAATCAGGAACTAAGGAGCTCTTTACAATCCAAAAGGAACTAGAGAACCCTATCCCGGTACCTGATAACTGTGTCAAAAACAAGGCATGGTGTTCTGACATCCTGAAAGCCCTTTGTGACAAAATTGCCACCCTCCAAGCCAAAATTGATAAGAAAAAACTAAACCTACCTCCCACAACCACCCAAACTAACATGCCTTGTACTATGGCCAAACCTGAACTACGATTCAACTTCACCAAAGTGTCCATAATGGAGGTTGAAAAAATAATCCTATCACTTAAGCCATCAAATTGTCAAGGCTATAGCTGCCCGGCACAAATAATAAAAGATGCTGCTAGAGACCTATCACCATTTATCTCAAAACTCATCAACTCCTCATTCTCATCAGGTTTATACCAAGTAATCTTAAGGAATCGTGGGTCCTCCCCCTCCTCAAGAAGCAATCACTAGACCCAGCCATACCCACAAACTATAGGCCCATCACTACGATGCCATTCTAACTAAAGATTTTAGATAGAGTGGTCTACTTACAGATCCAGAAATTCTTGGAACTGCACCAACTCCTAGGCTCGCAGCAATCAGGTTTACGACCACAGCACGGAACCGAAACAGCACTCATTGATCTTAAAACACAGGCTGACGAGCTGAGAGACCAAGGAAAAACGGCCCTGCTTCTCCTTCTGGATCTCTCTGCAGCATTCGACCTGGTGGATCATAAAGTGCTCTGCAACCACCTAGAGTCTGCAGCACATTTCTCACCCCAGGCTATACTATGGATCAAATCCTTCTTAAGTGAAAGAACCATGAGGGTCTTCTCCACCTCAGCTGCTGCAGACCTTGTTCCCATCACGTGTGGTGTACTCCAAGGATCATGTGTCTCCCCTACCATGTATAACATCTTTACTAAGCCCCTGTTTGATGATTTGGACCTTCTAGGTGTCACCTACACTAACTATGCAGATGACACCCAGATTATCATCCCACTTTCTGAGGATTACAAACAGAATTTGGCCTTGGTGAATAGGATATACCTCATCATCCAGGCATGGATGGCACGTCATGGTCTATACCTGAATGATGACAAAATCGGAACCCATCATTCTGGGGACTACACTGAACATCAAGAAACTTAGCCAAGACTACAGAACCTTTGTCATAGACGGCCATACAATTAAAGTTGCCAAGGAGGTAAAAACACTAGGTTTTTACCTCGACTCCTGTCTCACCTTGCCCAAGCAAGTAAATGCTATGGAATCCTCCACAGCCTATACTTGCAAATTGATCCGATCAGCTAGACCTTATCTCTCTACAAATAGTTGCACCACGTTAGCAAGAGCACTCGTGCTGTCCAAACTGGATTATTGCAAAGCCCTCTATTTTGGGTCTAATAAATACATTACGCAAAAAATCCAAATACTGCAAAACAATGCCGTTAGAATGGCACTAGGAATCTCCAAGAGAGCTCAGATATCAACGACTAGAAGACAATCTAACTGGCTCTCCACAGTCGACAAAATTAAACTCAAAATTGCTTCTCTAACATTCAAGTGTCTCAACAACCTAGCACCAAGCTACCTAACAGAGATATTTAAAAGAAGAGCTACATCTAGACCCACGAGAGCTGCCTATACTAACTGCTTATCAGTTCCCCCGTTCAAAATGACCACAACTCGAGGAAATAGTTTCCCCGCAAAGTTTCCCAATTGTGGAACTCCCTCCCACCCACATTAAGGACGGACCAATCATACCTACATTTTAGAACAAATTTGATTAAGTGGCTTAAAGAAAATGACCTATAATCCAGCCCCACGACCTAGTTGTCCTAGCAAACAAATTGGACCTTTGACCTTTGTCCGTGACTCGCACCTGCACTGCATTTGGACTACTTGCTGTATTGATTCTTCATTTAGAATGCAATGCGTATTACTTGATGTACTCGTACTAATCTGCATTTTGTCTATGTAACCTGTAACCTATAAGTAACTTTTAAGCCTAAAGTATTCTTGCTACCCCGCCCTGATACCATTGGGTCTGGCGCGCACTACATATGAAATAAACAAACAAACAAACAACTGCACCCGCGGGCCGTTTGTTTCTTCTGGGCAGCCCCATAACCCAGGGAGCCACCTCTGCGCTCACTGCCGCTACACACACATCTGCTTTTTCAGCAGGCCCTCCAGCCTGGGGGGACGGGTTCATGTCACTGCTGCACCCGTGGCCAATCTTACATCTTATGGGACGGCCCATGACTGGGGGACCGTCCACACTGCTGCGCCCGCATCCCATTGTGGGTTGGATGGATAAGCCCAAAACACAAACGCACAATGCACACAACTACATTCAATAAAATATTTTATTTAGAACCCTGGTGTGTGTGTGTGTATTTCTTGGCTTCTTATAGGAGACAAGCATGTAGTCCCATCTAGCCAGATCCTATTTGGGCCACTGGCTACACACACAAACAGTTTTCTAAAAGAGCAGAAAATTCAGTTCACTGGCTGAAATGAGAAATGCACACTTACAACTTTTTGTCTGAGGGGTCAGAATCTTCAGTTGACCGGTTTGACACAAACACATTCATTTTATTTCGAAGGCGTGGAACATTTGATTGCATTCTACGACTGTAGGTTGTCATTTCCCTCTCAGAAAAGTCTTGAAACTATTCCAGAACACATCAGTGCATTCTGAGTCACGAGTAATGTTAAATATGCAATAGAGAGCTTTCAATATTGTTTGTTAAATAACAGTTGCAGGCAAGAGCCTTTGTGAATGGCCACTGCTGTGGCCTGCTGCAGTATGAGGGTTAATGAGGCAGGTGAGTGGCAGGAGAGATTGGTGGCTTGTAATTTGAATTGAGTGCTAGAAGAAAGAGAATATAACACCAGCACCAAGCTGCTAGGAGAGCATCTCTGATCTGACGGAGAAGAGAAGGCACATTTCCTCCTCCCCGCCCATTAGTCAGACCTAGTCAATGCATGAAAGCTAGATTGGGAGGAAAGATTTGTTTTCCTTGTGGTTCCAACCATCTCACAATAGGTCTGTTATCTATTGTTGAACCAATGGGCACATGAAAGTTCTCCTAAGCATACACAGGCTCGGGCATGGAGCTATTTCATAGGCCAGGTTTTGGAAAATGAAATAAGCTGCCTGTGTGGGGTGGTAGCGGTTGTTAGCTGGACATTCTCGAAATGATGCAGCAGGTTTACAGAAGGAACGACTGGGGAATCTGTTGGACTGTCAATCCTTGGTGTAAGTAACAACAGTAGAGGGAATGATCAAGGACTGCTTTTCATGTCAATAATTACAGCGATGATGGCAAACACCAACTATGGGAAGGTTCAAATGTTCCTACTCTTGAAATATGGAAGCGTGAGATGTACAATTGTAACTTTATGAAGGAGAAAATGTACTTCTTGAAGGCCATGTGGATAAGTTAATGACTAAATCGGCCTTATTGTATTTTGTCGAATGTGTGGAATGGTTTCTAATTGTAAAACATGGGAGGCCGAGTTGAATGCTATTCAGAGCTTTGTATAATTACGTTTTATAGACCTAGTTCGAGGGCCTTACCCGAGGTTATGGGTCCTGAAGACTGAGGTAAAGGCCCGAGCGTAGCAATGGCATTTAATGAGGTTTACGGACACATAACTCCTGGTACAGCCGAGGGGAGGACATAGGGCCAGAATGCGGCTCTCATAAACTAAGAGTTCAGGTCTCAATTCGCTATATTTTCAGGGACATATGTGCTTCTGTTTAATATCCCAGAAATAACATCTGCTGCAGAGGTGCTACGGATCATTTACATCACATTCCGAAAGAACAAATAGCTGCCTTTTTTAAAACAATACACCTGAATTCTATGTCAGTGCATTGGAGAGATCCTGCTCTTTTGAAGTACAACTCTGTGTGATGAACTGTGCAACGAGACACACAGTTGTGTGGTGGTGCATGCTGCTTTAGGTGTTATTTTGGAAGGAAAGTCTGATAGTAGCTTAATCTATGCTGTTCATAATATATTGGTTTGACAAATTATCATATTTTAACCTCTCCACAAATTCCTGGATTGTAGACAGTGAGCTGATTACTAGAAGAGGCATTCCAAATTATGAATGTAATTCTTTCAAAACTTCGGCTAAGAGGGATAATTACCCATTATTATTTCATGGAACAGCTCTATATATACTTTAGAGATACAAAACGAACGTGTCGGGTTGGTACACAGCCGACGCGCAGAGGCTGAAGAGAAACATCTGCAGGAGGGATTTAACCCGGGAACTTATGCATACAACAACCCATGATTTGAAAACATACAAGGACGATCTAATGAATGAGGTCAATTCATTGTTTGCCCAGATTTGAAAAAGGCACATAGGGTGCCGAAACACGTGTCATCAAAAGGGCACTCCTATGGGAGAACACTGTAAGAATAAAATACTTGCACATTTATGTACGGAATTTGTGGCGCTGGTATTTTTGTGAGAGATTGTGTTCACTATAGATACAGGAGGTGGGGAACTGGTCCTCCTTTTTCTCTCACGCAAGCGACACTGAGAGCACCACATCATTTTGAAACTGGTTGCAGGGTATTAAAAAAAGTTGATATCATTACAACCCCACCCGAGTTAAACCCTATATATAAAGCAGAAAATCTGTTTGTTTGTTCCAATACAATTGCACACCGTTCCACCAATCTGCACCACATTTTGCATAGTTACCTGTTAGGACCCTCCAGGGATTACTGGCTACATGACATTTGGACTCCCCATCCATTTCCCCGGATTGCAGCCCCATCACACGGGAGACTTGCCTGAAATCAGTGAAACATCAATGTGGTCGCAAAAGGACTGGACAAAGCTCATTTTCAGCGTCTCAACGAGAGGAACAAATCTCAAGGTCCTTTCAAGGGCCTAGGATGCACAGTTTCTGAGATATTTGCACTACAATGCACTGCACCGCGCCAGGGTGAGGCAACAGGCGGGGAGAGCGCACAGAAGGTCCCAGTAAGCTGCAGCATGCCAACTCTCCTCTACCTTACCTGTCTGCTGCTGGGTATGTCAGCCAGTCACACATGCCCATTCTCATTGCAGTTTTCTCCAGAGTGCAAAGTGCTCCAAGTAATAAGCAACTCGGAACAGGGACCTACAGGATCATTGATTTTCAATAATTGATGACAGGGTTCTCCTGTCTGTCTACAGAACCCGCGCGGAGTATGGGCACTCTCTGCTAGTAACTCCATATAGTCTAAAGCAGAACTACCCTGTCCTGTCACATACGATGGGATAATCGCTGAAGGACCTATATACGTATTTGGTGTCACTTACCCTTATTCAATGATTTGTAATTCACTGCTCTGTAGAAACAATATCACCTTGGAAACTTTCATTGGGAGTTCTGGCAGGACAACTGCCACTCTGAGAGGCCAGTGTTTTTCTTGAATGTTAATTATTTTGGGTGCTTTCCATTTTCGTTTTTTCTTACAACTTCTCCTTTTAGATAGGGGATGGTACCCTTCACGCCTTACTCCCAGTTCCACCCTGCTTCTCTCTCACCTTCACACCTCATGCGTCTAGACTTCCCTCATCCCAATCTCCCCTTCCCATGCTTTTTGACATCAGAAACACAATTTTCCATTTCTTCTAATGAAATCTAACCATTTTGAGACCAACGGCATTGAAAAGAAAATTATTGGCCAAAGTGTTTGATTTTATTGTTTCATGTTGCTATTTTGTATCTGGTTTTATTATTATTTTTATTTTATTGGATATTTGAAAGGTGCCTATACAACAATTGGTGTTTCAAGACGCCACAAAACGAAAAAGGGAGAGGGGGAACACGTGAAAAAGATAATAATAATGGTCCTACTAGGCCTTGTGACATTTGGATTGTGTAAGTGCAGTAAAGAAGTGTGAGGGGGTGGGGCAAAGTGCCAGTTTGCGCGAAATGCAAAGTGCTAGGGTGGGAAGGGAAGCAAAGAGTAAAGAGTGTGAAGTGAAAAAGGGGAGGTTGTAGGGGAGAAGGCAACAGGGCTAGACAAGTGCTAAGGGTAGACCAGAAGGGCAAGTGTCAGGGAATTGCATGGGGTGCAGGTGGAGAGGTTCCACATGCTAAGTGCGAGGAGGGGAATTAACTGGGAAGGGGGGCGCCTGGGCCCTGTAGAACTCAGAAGGAACCAGGAAGTCAGTCCCTGAGGCAGACAGGAGTGTTAGCAGCGGAGGGGGAGAGGGAAGGCAGAAGAGAAAAGGAGGGTCTTGAGGAGCTTCCAGAATTTAAGGAGTTCCAGCTCAAGCCTGAGGGAGACCACACCAGACGGAGGCCCCTGCGGAGGAGATAGATCTACCCCCACTCTCTGCTTAGAGAAGTGTCTGATCTGCAGAAAGGCCATGCTAGAAGACCGATGGGCTATAGCAGGGAGGTATTTAGGGAGAGAGAGTTGGATGTAGCGGGGTCTCAGGCCCCAGAAAGCCTTGTGGATGATGCAATGGGTCTTGAACTTGATCCTAGCAGCAACTGGGAGCCAGTGGAGAGGTTTTAGGTCTGGAGAGATGCAGTCCTTGGGCTTGAGGCCAATGATAAGACTTGCAATCCTATTCTGGGTTAGTTGAAGGGGGTGAAGCGAGGATAAAGGAAGGTTGAGGAAGAGGCTGTTGCAGTTGTCCAGCCTAGAGAGGACCAGAGCTCTGGAGACATTGAGGGAAAAGGAGGAATGGGAGAATGACTCTGAGGAGGTGCAGCTGATGGTGGGCCCTCTTGGCAAGATCTGCAATGTGAGGAGAACAGAAGAGAGAGGAGTCAAAGATTACAGCAAGGTTTTTTACCTCACAAGAGGGTGAGGAGAGGGGGCCCATAGAGGGCGGCAAGAGGGTAGGAGGGAGCTGGGGTCCCAATGAGAAGAATCTCAGTCTTACTGGCTTTAAGGCAGAGCTCATTGGCAGCACACCATGCCTGAATAGCAGTCACAGTCAGGGATGAGAGAGGAGGAAGAAGAGACAAGCTTGAAGGAGAACTTTGTCATCTGTAGCACACTGGAAGTGAGGTGGGCCAGAGGGGCAAGGTAGATATTGAAGAGCCACGGCAAGAGGATAGAGAATGAATTAAATGGAATGTATATTTTGTTCGAAGGTTTGTGTGTAGAAAGATATACAATAAAAAAGGAAATTGAACAATAGAAGTAAAAAAGAAAAGATAAACAGCCGTGGGTAGGGTGTGGTGAGTGAGATAGAGTTGATTTAAAAAAAGAAATGCACAAATGAGGGTAACTTGAAGAGGAGAACAATTAGTTGATATGTTAGCTTTAGAATATAAAATAAGAAAATAGACTAAAGACAGTAAACATAAGATGGGAAAACCTGAGGATATATAACCTCAGATGAGGCAGAGACAAAGAAGAGGTAGTGAAGTACAAGATGGCACGAGAGACAAAACATATGCTGGAGAATCCTTGCTCCCTGATGAGGATTGAGAAACAAAAAATATATAATGATGCCCTAAAAGACACAAGCGTGGCACAGAAGTCTGGGCTGGACAAAGGAAGGGAGGACCCCAACCTCACCAACACAGATCAAAGCAAGGCTGAGAGTGCTAAAGGAAATGTGGATATTGAAAAGACATGTGAGACACTGTGGGGCAAAACAGTATATGGAATAAAGACTAAAAGAAATAAAGGATTTAAAAACACAAGAGAGGGCAATTCTGCAGCGACAAAAAGCAAATAAGATGTGAAAATATATTTCTTCTTTATTATAGGTATATTTATTTTGCACCTGCCCTCAACGACAATGGGGTTGCTCTACAAAAGCACAGAGAAGAACATTAAGTTAAGGTAAGTGGCCTTATATAACACCCTTCTTCTGGCCTCACTGCATGTGGATCTAAAAAAAAGAAAGCGATTTGGGGGTGGTGTTTGTGGGATTGAAGGGTAGGCAGGTGTGGAAAATGCGAGAAGGTCAAAAGCAGTCATTACCTGTATGCCGGTGTGGATTCTCTGTGTTCAGGGCAAAGGGGACACACTGGAGCAGGTTAACCGTACAGGTGAGCTCTGGGTTGAGATGCAGCAAAGGGTACATTGTAACACAAGGACTGTATGAAAAGCGCAAGAATGCTTCAGTAGTCAAGTGCTACACGGGAAGTCAAGAGGTAGGCCTTCAAATTCCTTTCAAAACTTGAGGAGAGAAGGAAAGAGGTGGATGGCATCAGATTTCCAGATCCTGAGAGCTCAACAGGAAAAAGGGTGGTTGAGAGTAGATGTGTCACTGACAAGAGGTATGACCGGTATCAGACTTTTCTTCTCGTAGAGCAGAAGCTGGCAACACTAGGGAGTTTGCAGTGGACATATAGAGGTTGTTGCAAACTCAGAATCGTGTGTGCATTATACAGCATTTTGAAAATAATTGGCGCTTGCAGTTGAAGTCAGTGGAAGAATGTACAAATATTGGTAATATGGTCACAATGAATAGCTTTAGCTTGCATCATCATGTGAAATAGCTCGTAGAGAAGCAAGTGTGGTTTGAGCTACTCCAAATCGGATAGCCTCTCCTCCATCAATATAACAATGTCAAACTTGTTTTGTGTAGCACGCAGCTGCCATTGGCATAGTTTGATACAAGTGCATAGACAGCACACCTCAAGTGTCTGGTTTAGTGTAGCCTGGTGACTGCAAGCATGGTCCCAAAGATGCAGATTGCCAGTATGTAGTGATTTGCTGATATATGGTGGGGTTAGAGAAGTGCCCTAAATTAGCACTGCAAGCTTTTTGCAGTGGCTAGAATGCTCTGAGTTAGGCTGTTAGGTGAGTAGTGTGTGATATAAACTGGCGTGTGCTGGGGATCTACTATTGGGTTTCCTGAGACTTGCCTATTGCAGAGCCGAAATTATTTTAGCCATTTTTGGAGTTCAATGTTTATCTGTAAGTGGTGTGTGGGATGGCCTATACTGGAGAAGCAATGCTGCATTTTTCCATCTGAGGAGCAGGTGAGTGCGCCCCCCTCCGCGACCCTTGCCGCGTGTATTTTGTATTCCCCCCCCCCCCCGGCCCTGCGTTTCCCCGTGTTTCCCTGCCTCTTCCTTCCGCAATCGTTCACCCGCCCGCCTCCCAGCCCGCCCCCCACCCCTGATTGGTCACCAAGTCGGCCTTGCTGGGTCTAGCGACCCGAGCCACTGCACCTACTCCTCTTTCCATCTGAGGAGCAGGTGAGTGCGCCCCCCTCCGCGACCCTTGCCGCGTGTATTTTGTATTCCCCCCCCCCCCCCGGCCCTGCGTTTCCCCGTGTTTCCCTGCCTCTTCCTTCCGCAATCGTTCACCCGCCCGCCTCCCAGCCCGCCCCCCACCCCTGATTGGTCACCAAGTCGGCCTTGCTGGGTCTAGCGACCCGAGCCACTGCACCTACTCCTCTTTCCATCTGAGGAGCAGGTGAGTGCGCCCCCCTCCGCGACCCTTGCCGCGTGTATTTTGTATTTCCCCCCCCCCCGGCCCTGCGTTTCCCCGTGTTTCCCTGCCTCTTCCTTCCGCAATCGTTCACCCGCCCGCCTCCCAGACCGCCGCCCACCCCTGATTGGTCACCAAGTCGGCCTTGCTGGGTCTAGCGACCCGAGCCACTGCACCTACTCCTCTTTCCATCTGAGGAGCAGGTGAGTGCGCCCCCCTCCGCGACCCTTGCCGCGTGTATTTTGTATTCCCCCCCCCCCCCGGCCCTGCGTTTCCCCGTGTTTCCCTGCCTCTTCCTTCCGCAATCGTTCACCCGCCCGCCTCCCAGCCCGCCCCCCACCCCTGATTGGTCACCAAGTCGGCCTTGCTGGGTCTAGCGACCCGAGCCACTGCACCTACTCCTCTTTCCATCTGAGGAGCAGGTGAGTGCGCCCCCCTCCGCGACCCTTGCCGCGTGTATTTTGTATTTCCCCCCCCCCCGGCCCTGCGTTTCCCCGTGTTTCCCTGCCTCTTCCTTCCGCAATCGTTCACCCGCCCGCCTCCCAGACCGCCGCCCACCCCTGATTGGTCACCAAGTCGGCCTTGCTGGGTCTAGCGACCCGAGCCACTGCACCTACTCCTCTTTCCATCTGAGGAGCAGGTGAGTGCGCCCCCCTCCGCGACCCTTGCCGCGTGTATTTTGTATTCCCCCCCCCCCCGGCCCTGCGTTTCCCCGTGTTTCCCTGCCTCTTCCTTCCGCAATCGTTCACCCGCCCGCCTCCCAGCCCGCCCCCCACCCCTGATTGGTCACCAAGTCGGCCTTGCTGGGTCTAGCGACCCGAGCCACTGCACCTACTCCTCTTTCCATCTGAGGAGCAGGTGAGTGCGCCCCCCTCCGCGACCCTTGCCGCGTGTATTTTGTATTTCCCCCCCCCCCGGCCCTGCGTTTCCCCGTGTTTCCCTGCCTCTTCCTTCCGCAATCGTTCACCCGCCCGCCTCCCAGCCCGCCCCCCACCCCCTCCCTAACCCAGCCCCCGCCCCCGACCCGCCCATCCCTCCCTTCATCACTGCTCCGTCCAGGGCAGCCCTCTGCCCGGCAGCCCCATCGGCTAAGGACCTGAGGCAAAGGACGGCTCCTACAGAGACGGCTCCAGGTTGTATCTGCAGGTATCAGCAGGAGAAGCAAGAAGAAAACATCAAGTAAGTGTGGGAAGGGCGGGACCAGAAGCAATTATTTCACACCATACTACCCTACCACTCAACTAAAAAAGCATCACCACTGTAAATCCAGTATATTTGTATTCAGAAACTCTGCCCCCTGCATGTAAAAATTGCAGTTTAGAAGCGTACCCTTTTGCCTAAGTGTGTATTTAGAAGCTGTGCCCATTAGCCTCTCTGAAGAAAGTTGCATCTAGAAGTGTTCCCAATTGCATTTACGTATTGCGCCCAATAGCCTCTCTGAAGAAAGTTGCATCTAGAAGTGTTCCCAATTGCAGTTACGTATTGCGTCCAATAACCTCTCTGAGGAAAATTGCACTGCATTTAGAAGTGTTCCCAACTGCATTTGATATTGTGCCCACTAGACTCTCTTAGGAAAATTGGATTAGAAATGTTCCCAATTGCATTCAGGAATTGCGCCCAATAGCCTCTCGGAGGAAAATTGCATTCAGAAGTGTTCCCAAGTACAATTAAGTGTTGCGCCCAATAGCCTCTCTAAGGAAAATTGCATTTAGAAGTGTCCCCAATTGCATTTAGGTGTTGTGCCCAATAGCCTCTCTGAAGAAAGTTGCATTTAGAAGTGTTCCCAATTGCATTTACGTATTGCGTCCAATAACCTCTGTGAGGAAAATTGCATTGCATTTAGAAGTGTTCCCAACTGCATTTGATATTGTGCCCACTAGACTCTCTTAGGAAAATTGGATTAGAAGTGTTCCCAAGTGCATTTGATATTGTGCCCAATAGCCTCTCTAAGGAAAATTCAATTCAGAAGTGTTCCCAATTGCATTTGATATTGTGCCCAATAGCCTCTCTAGGAAAAATTGGATTAGAAGTGTTCCCAAGTGCATTTAGGTATTGTGCCCAATAGCCTCTCTGAAGAAAGTTGCATCTAGAAGTGTTCCCAATTGCATTTACGTATTGCGTCCAATAACCCCTCTGAGGAAAATTGCATTTAGAAGTGTTCCCAATTGCAGTTAGGTGTTGTGCCCAATAGCCTCTCTGAAGAAAGTTGCATCTAGAAGTGTTCCCAATTGCATTTACGTATTGCGTCCAATAACCTCTCTGAAGAAAATTGCATTGCATTTAGAAGTGTTCCCAACTGCATTTGATATTGTGCCCACTAGCCTCTCTTAGGAAAATTGGATTAGAAATGTTCCCAATTGCATTCAGGAATTGCGCCCAATAGCCTCTCTGAGGAAAATTGCATTTAGAAGTGTTCCCAACTGCATTTGATATTGTGCCCACTAGCCTCTCTTAGGAAAATTGGATTAGAAATGTTCCCAATTGCATTCAGGAATTGCGCCCAATAGCCTCTCTGAGGAAAATTGCATTCAGAAGTGTTCCCAATTGCATTTGATACTGTGCCCAATAGCCTCTCTAAGGAAAATTGGATTAGAAATGTTCCCAATTGCATTCAGGAATTGCGCCCAATAGCCTCTCTGAGGAAAATTGCATTCAGAAGTGTTCCCAATTGCATTTGATACTGTGCCCAATAGCCTCTCTAAGGAAAATTGGATTACAAATGTTCCCAATTGCATTCAGGAATTGCGCCCAATAGCCTCTCTAAGGAAAATTGGATTACAAATGTTCCCAATTGCATTCAGGAATTGCGCCCAATAGCCTCTCTGAGGAAAATTGCATTCAGAAGTGTTCCCAATTGCATTTGATATTGTGCCCAATAGCCTCTCTAAGGAAATTGGATTAGAAATGTTCCCAATTGCATTCAGGAATTGCGCCCAATAGCCTCTCTGAGGAAAATTGGATTAGAAGTGTTCCCAATTGCATTCAGGAGCTGCACCCAACAGCCTCTCTGAGGAAAATTCACATTTAGAAGTGTTCCCAAGTACATTCAGTAGTGTGCCCAACTGTATTTAATAGTGTTCCCAATTGCATTTAGGTATTGTGCCCATTAGCCTCTCTGAGGAAAGCTGCATTTAGAAGTATTCACAAATGCATCTAGCTATGTTCCAAATTGCATCCTGAAGCTGCGCCCAATAGCCTCCCGCAGGAAAGTTGCATTTAGAAGTGTTCCCAATTGCTCTTAGAATAGCCGCTCACCTAATCCCAATTGCATTTAGTAAGTAATCCCAACTGCATTCTGAAGTTACGCCCATTAGCCTCTCTAATAAAAAAATTGCATCCAGAAGTGTCCTCAATTACATTTAATGATGTTCCCAATTGCATCTAGGTGTTGCGCCCAATAGCCTCTCTGAGGAATGTTGCATCTTAGAAGCGTTCCCAACACCATTTAGTAGTGTCCACAACTGCATTTAATAGTGCTCCCAAATTACATTTAGGTGTTGCGCCCAATAGCCTCTCTGTGGAAAGTAGCACTTTAGAAATATTCCTAATACCAGTTAATAGCATTCGCAACTGCATTTAAAAGTGCTCCCAATTGCATTTAGGTGTTGCACCCAATAGCCTCCCTGAAGAAAACTGCATTTAGGAGTGTCCCCAATTCCATTTAGAATCCTAAACCTAACTGCATTAGGTGCTGTGCCAATTAGCCTCTCTAAGAAAACTGCATTTAGAAATATTCCCAATTGTATTCTGAAGCTGCCCCAATAGCCTCTCTAAGAAACTAGGATTTAAAATTGTTCCCCAAAATTGCAATTAGAAGCTGCGCCCAATATCCTCTCTGAAAATCTCATGCTATAGGAAGGGTCTCCGGTCTGGAGTGGGAGGGAGTTGGATGTCACATCTCATGTTGTAGGAAGGATCTCAGGTTTGAACAGTTGAACCCAGAAGTGTGCCTAAAAGCGTGACATCACCGACCTTAGAACTACAATCAGAAAACCCTCCTAAACCAATCATAAAACTCGCACCAATCATGAGTGCACCCACTCCACCAGAATCAGTCAGAAACACCATCTCCGATCTGTCTTCCGTCCCTGCCCACCTCTCCCAAACCCCCACCTCCCTCTCTCGCACCCCCTGCTTTTCCCCTCTCCAAACACCAAGCAAGGGGGGCACGATGGCGAGCCACCCACCCCAAGACCACTCATCCCCAGAACCCCACCCCCGACCCACCTGCATTACCCATACCCGCTCCCCTCGCTATCATACCTGACACACCCCACCCTGCAATCACCCGACTCCCGCCCTCCCCTTATACCCCTGCCATCATCCCCTCTCGACCTCACCCCTTCCCCTCCCTAAAAACTGCACGACTAGCCCTAGCAAGAACCGAAGCTGCCTCCCAATCACCCTCCGACCCCCCCACCCTCTCCCACACACCAGTCGCAGCAGGGAAACTAAAGAGGAAACGTTCTTGGTCCCCCTCAATCTCACAGCACTCCTCGCCCCCCCCTATCTCGAACAATCACATCTATCCTGCAATCCCCCCTCTCCCCCGTGGCTTCCCCCCGCCTGAAACCCCTCTCCCTCGATTTCTCATCAGCTGCAACTGAAACTCCTAACCGGCAACATCCCTCCCTCAAATCCCCCTTCCAAAACCCGTCCATCCTATCACACGCAGCCTCCCAACCCCTCCCAAAGCCTGCCAATCTCTCTGCTCGCCCACTATTCCCATCTATCACCACCCAACCTACCCCCCCCAAACTCTCCACCACTGCACCCTCCCCCTCCACCACAAAGATCATCCCCGACTGCCGTTGTGAACTGCATCCTATTTAACGCCCGATCAATAGCAAAAAACAGACATGCCATCTTTGACCTCCTCACCTCTGACAAACCAGACCTAGTTTTCATCACCGAAACCTGGTTCTCTGACGACTTCGGCCCAATCGCCAATGAAGCCTTTCCCCCCAACTACTCCCTCATCCCAATGAACCGTCCGTCCAGGGGAGGAGGGGTAGCACTCGTCTACAAATCTCTCTTCCGCGCCTCAATCATCGATAACCAACCCTCCATTCCATCCTGCGAATCTCTCCTTGTTAAACTATCCCTCTCCCCATCGCTCACACATAGCTTCCTAATAATCTACAGGCCCCCAGGCTACGATAGACACTTCGCAAATAACCTTTGCGACTCTATTGCCACCCTCCAACTAAACCATCCCAACCCCACCCTTCTTGGAGACTTCAACATATGGCTCGACATCCCCACCAACCCTATGACATACTCCCTGGCTGACGGATTAGATGCAATTAACCTCCAACCCCACATAAACGGACCAACCCACTATAAAGGACACACTCTCGATGCCATCTTTAGCTCCAACAACCTGATTCAGCTAATGCCGCCCACCCCTATCATCTGGTCTGATCACTTCATTCTCTCCTTCACCATCCACTCACCCGAACCCCTCCCCCTACTCATATCCGAACCTCCGAATATAGGCAAATGCTGGAAGAAACTAATAATCACCCCAGACTTAGCCGAGGCTCTCCTCCAGTCTCCACCACCATCCTGCCCTCTCAACAACCATCTCACCCCTGAGGCCCTTTATTCTTGGCTTAGCGCATCTCTGATGCGCCTCACCCCCTCCTGCAAACCATCAACCCGCCGTGGCCCTTTCCCCAGATGGTTCACTCCTGAGCTGAAGACCACTAAACGACTATACAAACACCTAGAACGCAAATGGCATAAAGAGAAAACCCATGAGAGCAGGACCACCTTGGCCCGACACCTGTATCGGTACAAAGCCGAAATCCGGAAAACAAAAAAGGCCCACTACAACTCACGAATCCTAAACTGCAAAAACCCAAGTAAAGAACTCCACAAAATTATCTCCGAATTCACCAATCCAGCTTGTAACACAACCATCCCGACTGCATCACAATCACTCTGCGACTCACTCTCCCTCCACTTCTACTCCACGGCTATAGAAAGGACAAATACTCTAACCTCCAAACTAGCACTCTTACAGCCACCAAACAATCCTCAGCCCGTACCACCCAACCCGTCAACTGCAACCCCCACGCAACCAACGTTCGATTCCTTCAGTCCATTAACAACAGAACAGTTTCTCAAACTCCTATCTGCCCGCAAACCATCCGGATCACCACAGGATCCATGCCCAGCCACTACCCTTAAAGAAATCTTTGCCTCCACCTGCGCAGGAGAACACGCAAAATCTATCATAAATGCTTCCCTCACTTCCGGTACCTTTCCAGACGCATTCAAACTGGCGCACGTCAAACCCCTGATAAAAAAACCCTCGCTCGATCCGCTCGAGCCCAAAAACTACCGCCCCATATCAAACACCAGGTTCCTCGCCAAACTCATTGATCGAACCGCCCACTCTCAACTTAACGCCTTTGTTGAAGCCAACAAACTCCTAGACCCCGCCCAATCAGGCTTCAGAACTTGTCACGGAACTGAAACCACCCTAACCTCTATCTGGGACGACCTTAAAATGACTGCTGACGCCGCGGGATGCGCCGCTCTAATCCTCCTCGACCTATCAGCCGCCTTTGACACGATCAATCACTCAATACTCCTTGATCGCCTCCACTCCCTAGGAATACGTGGAACCGCCCTCAAATGGATAGCCTCATTCCTCAAGGACAGGCACCAAGTAACGACACTCTCCAACTATACCTCCCAAGCACGACCAGTCAACACAGGAGTCCCACAAGGAGCGTGTCTATCTGCCCTCCTCTTCAATCTCTACCTGACCACCCTCCCACCGATAATTCGTGCACACAACATCCTATGTTACAATTACGCCGATGACACACAACTAATTCTAAAACTCTTGAACACGAATCCTAACTCACGACCAGACCTGGCAACCTGCCTCCTTAACATTGAACGATGGATGACCCAAAACCACCTCCTGTTAAACCCCTCCAAAACAGAAATCATGATATGCGGCAACCCAGATCTTCTCCCTTACCCCCTACCCTGGCCAACCGCCATGGGCAACTCACCGATACCCTCCAACACAGTGAAAAATCTTGGATGCACCCTAGACTCTGACCTAACACTCTCGCGCCAAGTCAACAATGTCTCAAAGTCCTGCCACTACCACCTCAAAAACCTTAGGCGCATCTTTCCATATCTATCATTTCCTAACAGAGTCTCTGCGGTACAATCAATCGTCATCTCACGGCTGGATTACGGCAACCCCCTATACCTCGGAATCCATGCCTACCAAATGAACAAACTTCAAAGAACACAAAACGCGGCGGCCAAGGTGTTACTTTCGCTTGGTCCAAGAGACCACGTATCCCCAGCCCTCAAGACACTGCACTGGCTTCCAGTAGCCCGTAGGGTAGCTTTCAAAACCTTATGCCTCACCCATCGAGCAGTACATAAAACTGGACCACAATACCTTCAAGAAAAACTAATAGCTTATCACCCCACTCGCACCCTCAGATCAAGCACAGCCGGCCTCCTAGTAATTCCTAAGACTAACTCAGTCAGGCTAGGCGGAGCATCATTCTCAGCCCTAGCCCCAACCCTGTGGAACTCTCTCCCACCCCACATCAGGCTAACCGAGGAGCTAACAGCTTTCCGCAAACTACTGAAAACCTGGCTCTTTCCCTAAACCCAACCGGCTCCGTTCTAGCATCATCAAAATAACACCGACCCAGCGAAGCACCTAAAGCAATAACAAAAACCGATTGTATCAAATATTCACAAAATGAAATTAAAACGAGTAAGGTAGATCTAAACAGTGAAGTCAATAACACGAATTGATCACTGGAAAAAAAAAAAAAAAAAAAAAAATATAGAGCGTGGACGAGCTTGGAAAGCCGATGAGTGTGTTGAACGGATGAGTGAGAAGGGCGAATGAATAAAGATGAGACTAGACAAGTATAAATGAATGGGGAGGATGGAAGCGGTTGACAAGTGCGTCTAGAAGACGTTTGGGTCTGGAGACCCGATGAATAATACGAGCAAAATCAATAGAGGTGACGGATGAGTGTGTAAACCAATTGACTGTAGAAAGCGGTCCGAGTATGGAGAGCGGCCATGTGTAAAAAGTGGAGGAAGGTGGAGAATGGAAGAGCATGCAGAGCGAAGGAGCTTGTTGAGTGAAGAGAGAACAAAGAGCAGAAGAACGTGGAAAGCAGATGCGCGTAATGAGTAAAGAAAAGTAGCAGCGACTGATTGGGGGAGCGACAGGGTATGGAGAACGGAAGAATGTGGAAAGCCGAGGAATGTGGAGGGTGAGAGGCCTGAAGTGGGAGACCGACTGAGTACCAACGAATGGAATGCGAGTGGAAGATGAACGCTGCTGACAGTTGATTATGGAGGGCGGATGACTGTGGAGGGCGGATGACTGTGGAGGGCGAATGACTGTGCAGGGCGGATGACTGTGGAGGGCGGATGACGGTAACTGTGGAGGGCGGATGACTGTGGAGGGCGGATGACTGTGGAGGGCGGATGACTGTGGAGGGCGGAGGACGGTGGAGGGCGGATGACTGTGGAGGGCGGATGAACGCTGAGGACGGATGACTGTGGAGGGTAGATCAACGCGGAGGGCGTTTTACTGCGGAAGGCAGATGACCGCGGAGGGCGGATGACCGCGGAGGGCGGATGACCGCGGAGGGCGGATGACCGTGGAGGGCAAATGACTGTGGAGGACGGATGACTGTGGAGGACGGATGACTGTGGAGGACGGATGACTGGGCAGGGCGGAAGAGTGGGCAGGACGGAAAACTGGGCAGGGCGGAAGAGTGGGCAGGACGGAAAACTGAGCAGGGCGGTCAACTGTAGAGGGTGTATACCTGTGGAGGTTGTATGCCTGTGGAAGAGGACTGTGGAGGGCGGATGACTGTAGAGGGCGGACGACTGGGCAGGGCGGATGATTGTTGGAAGGTGGATGCCTGTGGAAGATGACTGTGGAGGGCGGATGTCTGTGGAGGGCGGATGTCGGTGCATAGCAGATGTCTGTGGAGAGCGGATGACGGCGGAGGGCGGATGACGGCGGAGGGCGGATGACGGTGGAGGGCGGATGACGGTGGAGGGCGGATGACGGTGGAGGGCGTATGACTGTGGAGGGCGGATAACTGTGGAGGGCGAATGCCCTTGGAAGATGGGTGTGGATGGCGGAAGACTGTGGAGTGCGGATGCCTGTGGAATATGACTGCGGAGGGCGGATGACTGCGGAGGGCGGATGACTGCGGAGGGCGGATGACTGCAGGAGGTTGGATGACTGCAGGAGGTTGGATGACTGCAGGAGGTTGGATGACTGCAGGAGGGCGGATGACTGCAGAGGGCGGATGACTGCAGAGGGCGGATGACTGCGGAGGGCGGATGACTGCGGAAGGACGGTGAGCGTACAGAACGAACGAATACGAAGAGCCAATTAATGTGCTGAACAGATGAATGTGGAGAACACATGAGTGTAGAATACGGCTGAGTGAATTTGGAGAGCACATGAATGTAGAAAACGGTTGAGTGTAATGTGGGGATGAACATGGACCGCGGAGGAGCTTAGGGGACGACTGAGTACAGCTATCGGCTGAATCTGGCGAACGACGGAATGTAGCGAGCGGCTGAGTATGGCAAGCAGCTGAGTATGCCGGGCGACCGAGTGTAGTAAGCGACTGAGTATGGCGAGAGAACGCGTATGCGTCAAACGAACGAGAAATAAGAGCGAGAAAACGAGTACACAAAACAGATGAGTACATTGTACGGAAGAGTGAACGGAGCTGACGAATGCAGAACTGACAAAGTGGCGGATGAGCATCTGATGCGAATGAGTGCATAACAGATGAGCCTGGGGAGCGGGTGAACGCACGAAACAAATGAATGAATGGACCAGAACGCATGATTATGCTAGATGGAGGAGTACGCTATACGGATGAACCCGCTGACCCGATGAATAGAGCACAAGAGCAGATGAGAAACAAAACACATCGCACGGACCGGACCTGACCCCTGTGGATTGCGTGATGTGCAGTCTTTGATGTGGAACGCAAGGAACCGTTGTAAGAGCATACTTCATTTCACACCCCACGCTTACTCTCTCCTTACACCACCACTCAAGTAGAACACAGAGATACTATGACACCATTCGGTATAACTGTTCTCATATCAACATCCACCACTCACTCCCCATCACTCTAAATAAACATTGCTGGTTTCCCACCCCCAGCCAAGCGTTCTCGTCAGGTCTAACGCTGCCTCAATCGGACTGGATAACTCCCGCCAGACCGAACACATACTCCTGATTCCTCAACCACCACACCTATCGCTAGGAAGCAGCTACCACAAAAATGCCGCACCAGCTGCACACATACCTGGTGCGCACACGCACCTTTGACCCTCTCTAATCTCTCCACTGACCAGAACCTCGGTTCCCAAGGGCGTTCAACCTACCAGCGCCTTCAGACCATACCAATGGTATATAAGGCGCTATATAAATGCAAAATAACAATAACAATAACAATAGTAGTTCTATGCATTTGAGGCATGTGGGATGGTCCTTGCCAGTGCTGCTGTCCAGAAATCTTCAGGAGTCACCAGTAACTTTTCCTTATGAAAAATCAGAAATTGCTGAAGAGCTGATTATGTTAAATTGACATTGTGGGCTTTGAGAGTGAAAAAGCCCTGGAAGGACAAGGACGCAGTGCTCTGCGATGCAGGTGTGCAGGAGATGCTGCCCATCGACACGTAATACGTTGGGCCTATGTACACGCATCTAAACCTTTAAGGAACAAGGATCGGATCCTCAAGCCCTGGCAGGACAAGGCTGCAGTGATGTGCGACGCAGGTACGCAGGAGACGCTGCCCGTCGATATGTAATACATTTCACTACGTACACGCATCCAAAACTTTAAGAACCGAGGATCGGAGCCTCTGCGACAAAGCCTTTGCAGGACAAGGCTGCAGTGTTGTGTGACACAGATGCGTAGGAAATGCTGCCCGTCGACACATAATATGTTGCACCTACGTACTTGCATCCAAACCTTTAAGAACCGAGGATCGGACCCTCTGTGGCAAAGCCCTCACAGGACAAGGCTGTGGTGTTGTGTGATGCAGGTGTGCAGGAGACGCTGCCCGTCGACACGTAATACGTTGCGCCTATGTACACGCATCTAAACCTTTAAGAACCGAGGATCGGACCCTCTGCAGCAAAGCCCTCGCAGGACAAGGTTGCAGTGTTGTGCAACGCAGGTGTTTGGCGGCAAAGGGGTAGCAGCCCAGATTGCGATAGCGCTGTGCAGCCGTCCACCATTAGTGTCCGAAAGGTAAGAAAGGTGCGGGTAGGAGGAGCAGCCTACAGCTTTCTACTAAACTTCCCAGCCTTGTGCGTACTTACACTAAACCGTCAGACATAATGTACTCTGTCCCTGTGCAATCCTAGGCTCTCCCTTCCAGCGGTTAGTCGTACTCTGTGTTCTATGTCTTTCTTTAGAGCCCCTTTATTTGCGATTACTACTGTACTGTGATATTGTGTCTTAGGCTCTCTCCCACTCTGTAGGTACCCCACCCCCTAACTGTGGTTACTGTTGTACTGTGATTTGTATCATTTTAAGCTCACTACCACGCTCTAGCACCTCACCCCACTGGGGGTACCTTTTGTACTGTTGAGTGTACCTGTCTGCCCCTTCTGTGTGTTCCCTACTGTGTGACACCCCCCCGCCATGCATACCCGCATTGCACAGCACAGGCTGTACATCCCTCCTCTCTTTAGCTCCCACCTCCTCCTACTTCCTTCTTGCACCCTCTGGGGTACTTTCCGTCTCCCCTATTTTCTCTAACTGCTACTCTATCTCCTAACCTATCCCTCTCACTAAGTCAGGAAGGAAGATGTTCAAGAGGGACATCCTGGTCTCCAACCCAGGCCTCCCTATCGCCGATACCTACATCAGTGCTTCCTCCAGACAGACTCTTACCAACCTCCTCTTTGTTGTTCCCTCTCCAGACCTATGGACTCCTCATATGGTCTCTGTTCTCTCTCTTTTTTCCTCCTCTCCCATTAATGGTGCCACTTGGTGGAGGTCCTCTTGGCCACTCCTCCAAGACCAACATTAATGTCTATCTGAATGGCACCATCTTGGTCCTGGGCCCTCAGCCCAATCTCCACCTTTCGATAAGCATCTCCTGCATCTTATCAACTTCCTTCTCCTGCTACACCTACCAGCACCTCTCTGGCTCCTCCGCCACCTCCTTCTGCCGCCACCTCTCTGCCACCCTCCTCATCCTCTCTGGCTACCATGCCATCTCCTTCTACCTCCCCGGCCCACTCTCGGGCCCCTCTACCACCTCCACAGGGTGTACCTCAAGCCTGTACCCCTCCACGGAAATCTTTCAAATGTGGCAACCTGCTTCATGTTGCTACTCTCAACTCTCGCTCTGCTGTCAAACACTCCTGTGACATCTGCCATCTCCATGAAGTACTTGACCTGGATGTCCTCGCTCTCGCCGAGACATGGTTCACGGCCAGCTCTGTCATGAGTTTTGACACTCTCCTCCCTGATGGCTACAAGATCCTCTCGGAACCCAGAACCAATCATCCCAGAGGTAGAGTAGCGCTGATCTTTCCGTAGTGGGTCCCTGCCTCTGTCATTCCTATGCAGGCCTACTCCTCCTTTGAATGCCTGGTCTGCAGGCTCTCTATCTCTCCTGGCATCTCTCTGACTGAAGCCACCATCTACATGGCCACCTGGCCAGGTCGCACTATTCCTCAGAGTGAGCTGACCTCTCCTCTTCTCTTCTTTCCTCTACTTCTCAACTTCTCCTCCTCTGAGACCTCAACATCCATCTGGATGCTTCTAATCCCTCCTCGGGGCTCTTCCGAAACCTATGCAACACTCTCTCTCTTTCCATTCTACCCTCTGGTCCGGCACACCTTGGATGTTCTCATCTGCTCAGACATCCCCGTTGCGAACCCTCTTACCACTTCTCTCTCGGACTGACCATTTTTTGCTACCCTCTCCCCGAGGCGAAGCCGACCCCAACACTGCCACCTACTACCTTCTCAGTCATCCGGCCCATGGGGCGTGTGTCAGTGAAGGCCTTTGCCACTACTTTCTCCGCTCCTCCTACACCTGCGGCTGACTCCCACTCTGACACAGCCCTCTCAAACCTGCATCTTTCTAGCTCCACCACTCTGGATGTCCTTGCCGCTGTCATGAGAATTCGCCTGAAGCCTACCTCCAAGTGCAACTCTTGGTATGACTCCAATCTCACCACCCTGAAACGTTCCCGATAGCCCTCAGACAAGATAGTGGATGGATTTGACGATGGAGAACCCCTCTACTTTAGAGGTGACAGACCACATGGGGGGGCCAATGTTTAACCCCTTTGGGTTAACACACCCTAATTCCACAGACTGCCATGTCTTGCCGCACATTGTGAGGTTTGCCTCATTCTTCCTGTGTAAAAGTTGGACGCTAGTTCCAGAAGAAAAATAAGGGTGGAATGTGCAAAACCCTCAATGTTAGTTAGGCAAGCAGAACATGGTCCCAAGCATTAACCCCAGGTTGGCCATCTTTTTCTGCCGGTATGGAAAGGATATCTTTAAGAGAGCAGATAGGGCCTCGGCCACTGGAGTAGCTTTTGAACACTTTTGGCCTGGTCATGAAATATTGGATCTTGCAGAAGAGGTCTGTGTCACGTGTCAGCCACTGGATCCCAATGTGATATTCGGGTGGGCCCAGAGGGCTTTGTGTTTCCTAGGGAGGATGAAAATGCTTCCATGATTAAGTAACGCCATAAGGGCGCCCTTATTAAAGTCAAACTAAAACTAAATAGACTGTTTGACGCCCCTACTGTGGGATTCTGAAGAGGCCCTGTTCAGCTATGGATCCGTCAAGGAGAGTCGTAAATTCCTTGCAACATTTACATATCCTTTGATAAGGCCCAGACCTCAATGAGGAAGATTTTTCGGCCTAATGTCCTCCAGCAGACCCTGCAGTGTTAGGCCCTTCCAACAGTCCGGTCACAATCCCCAAGGTATTCAACAACAGCAGAGGATCAGGACTCACATTTTCCCACAAAGTGGTCAACGGAGCTGGGGAACCAGGCGAGAGGTGGAATTGCCCTCCTATGGATGCGAGAATGGTCCCGGTGCCCCTGTCACACCGGTAGGGGGTTGGATAAAGCATTTTTCACAAACCTGGTGATGGTTTCCACAGATCCCTTGTTACTAGATATGGTTAGGGGTTATTACATAGAATTTCTCATGATATGGTAAGAGGTGTATCCACCGGCACCACATACATTCAGTCAGACACAGAGGCTTGCAGTCATTGTCGGACTGGGACTAGAAATAGGCCCGGACACCCAAAAGAAAGTGGCTCACCCCTCGCCTCAAAAAAGTGGCCCACCCTTCGCCTCAAAAAAGTGGCCCATCCTCGCCTCAAAAAAGTGGCCCGCCTCACGCCTCAAAAAAGTGGCCCTCAAACCATCATCCGTGAATCGCGTCAATTCACGACTTTACAGAAAATGCTACTTATGGAGGATTCACATGTCTGTTACATTACAACACAACTCATAAAATAAAATAACTTTGCATACAGTTCTGTGACAGGGTCCACAGCTCTGAGGCGCAGGAGTGGCATGAACCAACGACCCCACTGCGGTTTTGGGACCTGCTGCAAATCGATGCTTAACAATAGAGGATGATTTGTGACGTGTTGATGTATTCCTTGATTTGTTTGGAGGATGCAAATTGCTAAAGAATGTCCAGATAGTAACATGCTAGTGCAGGGAACTGGGATTGCAGTAAACAGGTAAAAGTCATTTGAATCTAAACTTTCAAATAGACAGCAACTGCAAGGGCTTGTAAAGAACAATGTGTGTGTGTGAGTGAGACTTGATGCAGAGTGAACACAGACTGAGGAATCTGTGCCCAGCAAAGCGCCACGCTATAGAAAGGAATGCAGTGCCTACCACACTTCTCACTGCTTTCTACAGAATCAGTGCCATTAATGAAACACAACCTTTCAGCCCTTGTCAAAACAGGAAGTGGCATCAAATAGTATTGTACCTAAGTACACGAAAAATATGGTCATGATTTCACTAATGTGATGTACATTTCATACAAGAATGGATCACCATATGTATCATTAATATCTGTGTGTATAGAACCATATTGTCAAATTACTGTGAATGCAAGCAGACGTCCAAGGCCAAATGATAATGGTATAGCACTTACGCTTAAGCTCTTTTTTTATAGAACAAATATGCATACAATATCACCCAACCTGTGTTGGTACTCATTTATCAACCTCAGAAGGATGAAAGGCTGAGATGGCCTTGCTGGGATTCGAACCTGCAACCTGTAGAAAACACACACATCGCAGCACTGAGCGCTCAACCCACTGAGCTATCATATCAGCTATAGTAACATGAGCAATTATTATGCAGTGGATACCATTACACTGGTAACTGATATTTAACAGCAGATCAGTTAAATTAATCTGCAGGTCTGGTGCAAATTTGGCTGCATTTCAAGCCTGCGTGCATCTACTGTTCAGGTTTCAGAGGTTGGCAAAATCGGGAAAGCAGCACACTCACATGACATCCCATACTCTGAGCACTCGGTACCTCATACATGCAAACAAACATCCTGAACAGCATGCCAGGGAGATGGAAAAGAAAGACTCATTACAAATAAGCATTCATTGGGGCACAATGAAGACTAGTCAATGGCCACTTGATGTGCTATGGTCAAATATTTCTACACTGTACACAAGCTTTTAGGCAAAAGGATTTTGTCAAGTGACCGAGGACACCGATGTGGAATGTCTTGTTATGATCGTAACAGAGACACAACGGCAGAAAAAACATGCTATTACTGCAACTTGCAAAAAGCAAAATACATAAGAAATGGATGCTTATTCTACTCTAAAATTGGAACGCAAGTGGTGGACTGTTCCAAAACACACGTTTCCAAACTCCTGCAAGAAAACATTGCTTCTTGACATTTGTTCTGAATTTTTTCTCTTTAATTTACATTTACGGTCCTTATCAGACCCAGCATCTGTGCTTGTCTGAAAACTGCAAGTCAGACAGGCGTCTGTGCTAAAAGAGCTTTCACTCCTTAGATGAAACCCCGCTTTTAACAAATAGTATGGTTTACTCTATGCAGACATGTAATTTCTGAAGCTATTTTCAGTTGAATATTAATGCACCAGTCTTTTCGCTGAATTGTTCCCTTTCTCTTGCAGAACAGCAGCAGCCTTCTGTCTAATAGTAATAGCAGTTCTTAATGGCTATTATCTGGGAAATTGCGATGGGGTGAGCTGTGAACGCGTCAAAGGGCATGTTTATCAAATACATTTTTCAAAGTGAGCGGAATGCTAAATTCTTACAGGATAATGGTTGCACCATAAAGCCTTTGTTTTTTTCTAGATATGGGGCGGCTTTCAGAGTCTCTTATGAATGCATTGTGTAGTAAACCAACATTTGGTATTTTCCAACACACCCCTAACTTTGGGAGATAAGTGACCTGGGACACTTGAAGCTAGAGACACAAACCTTTCCTGGAACAAGTAACAGGACGCCCTTGCACACCCTCGTCACTTGCGCCAGCAAGCATTGCAGGACATTCACAGCACAGATGAAAATGTGAGCATTTTGTAGGGAGGCTAGCTCAGTAGCAACTTACTCACCTTGGAAGCCTGATGACACAAAGCAACATTGGTTCGATCCCCGGTACTGCGCTTAGAAACCGCTCGGTATTAAGCGCGTTATAAATAATCTATCATATCATATCATATATGCAGTAGGCAAATAATGCTGAATGTGGAGGGAAATGCATACTCCTATTAATAAATATGGTAAGCTTTTCTGTGTGTGTATGTCCGGAACAGTTATGGGGGAGTATGGCCATTGGAGTGCAAGCCAAGGACCCAGAGACTGCTCTACACAACCGCCTTCATTTACAGAACTATGTCCCCCCCAGCTCCATCAATCCATCGCAATCTTGACCTGCAGCACCAAACCACCCTCCAACAATGCACCCCAATCCAGCACTAGGAGGACACGCAGCTCTACCAATGCACCCCATTTTTGACCTACTACAGTAGCTGGGACTCACACACAGCTCCAACAATAGACCTCAGTCCTGACCTACAGATCCCCCTGAAATTCTAGCACTGGAGGACACAGCTCCACCAATACAACTAATTCCTGACCTGCGGTACCATGTGCTTGCCTGTGCATGTGCCTAGAAGCCTGAAGGCTTTTGCACAGTTTCACCCAGAGCAAGACAGCCAGGCTACATGAAAGAAAGTCACAGCACAGGCACTAAGCAGAGATGCGGGAATGAGTTATGCAAATGATCCTAGTCTCAGCAGTTACTTCACCTTGTGCAGATGACCCACTATTAATCTGTTCCTTCCCAGCACACTCCACACATTACACATATACCCTTTATAGTCTCAAGCTTTACACATTACACATATACCCTTTATAGACTCAAGCTTTACTCTCACTTCAATGTTTCCCTGAGTGTGAAAAGAAAGACCCCAAAAGCTAACGAAATGTTCCATGCCATTCAGGGCCTACTAAACACAAAGTCAACATGGTCTAATTATCTACAATATAGAACGAATTCAGCAGACGATGCATCATGCCCACAGAATCCAGATGTCTGCCCTTGAGCTTTCCCAAGAGCCCCAACGCCCTGCCTCCCTCCCTTCCTACCCACCTGCACAGCACTCAGGCCACCCACCCAACTACTTAGAATGCCCAAGCACTACAGTTGGCCGAATTCCATCGAAATGTCACTAGTGTCTATGCCATACACCCGCTATATGGCTTATCTGTTCTTACACCGTTTCAGTGAACTGAACAATTCTTTAACCTATGGGTCAGGTTATCGAACAGCAGTAAAGCTCCCCTTCCCCCCCTGCCCTTTAGCATTGTTGCAGGTTTAGATCTGGAAAGAGGCCTTCCACTATTCCAGTGCTTTGGCTGTCTGGGGGACTCTGGGCTGACGCTAAATTATGGCAATGCCAATGCGTGCCTCTTATCCCGACATGGAGGGGTCGCATCACACGGATCACTCAGGACTTGGTGGGCGGCGGGGCTGGCGTGGGCCCGTGGCTGTCAGCAGGTTGAGGTCTTGAGAGACATGACAGTGAGGTCTTGAGAGACATGACAGTGAATAGCCCCCCAAACCGTTCCTCGCCAGTATGAATAGCACATCCTGCCATGACTCCTTTCCTTGCACCCGTGACTCGCAGCCCTGCATTTCAATGTGAATAACATGCAAGAATGCATAGACACAAAGAGTGTAAGAAGCAGGACTCGCACCTAGCATAGCGCATAGTCAGATCTCTTGGGGCGTCTAGCTGTGGCACACGGCGCAGGCAACACAAGCTGGGCAACGTCAAGCACGAGCAGTGTATACCTTAATTTTCTTGCATTTTGGCACCTGTAGTTGTGTACTTCGTGTGGCATAAACACAAAGTGTGTGTGGTGGAATGCAAATAAACACACAAGGCAGCATGAACTGCTTACGCCTCACATGTCATTTTCTATATGTGTAGGGTACCCCTCTTTAGTTAGTTACATTTGCTCCCCAAGATGAATGTGACATTTGTAAGTCACTATTTCTTTTTTTTTCTTTTTTGGTTTGTCCTGCCCTGGTCTATCTTCCAAGCCTGTTGACTTGTTATATGTGCCATGTTATCCATGATGCTTGCTTCTCATGATGAAGCTCCAACGTGGCCGAAAAAAACACGCCTCGGGTATCTTTTGTTCACTTGCAGAAGGGATATGGCAAAGCATTTGGGGCTGAGCTGCTCCCGTAGGTGGCAGAATAAAGACTAATATGCATATGGCTAGACCCCTCAAGTAAGGGAAGAGTGGAGATAGAAAATGAGAAATGAAAGCTGCCCAGAGGAACGTACAGTGGTTATGATTAATGTAACTCCTTCTGTGCATCTCTTTCTGCCATTTGCAAGATGGTTTTCACTCAGAGAAGGGGAAAGTGCAACGCTGACATCTGTTATTCTTGTAATTGCTGTAGATTTCTTTCCCCCTTTTTTGTGCCAGGTCAGTTCTCAAATGTGCTTGAAGACCACAGACCAGACATTAACAGTCAGCCATTGTGTTTCCTCCTCCCAATGCCCAGGCTTCATGGATCCAGCCAATGAGCTGGTGAGGAGGAGAAGCATGCACAACCTCTTCCACATATTCATGGGTAGTACCATGAGCCAGGTGCCACTGTCCAGCAACGACCTCATCTTCCTTATGCACCATGCCTTCATCGACAAGTGAGTCCACGCTCGCTCAGTCTCTGCATGCTACTCGCCGGGGAGTTGAGAGGGTCCAGGTCATACTCACGAGTTCAAGCATTATTCCCACCACTAAGGAACTGCTGGGGAATTCAAACAGCAGCCCTTTGCACGGGCATCTTCCCATGAGTATTATGCAAATCAACCTCTGGGGTGTACACAACGCTATCCCGCAGCCCAAGGTGACAGAACTGCCAGGTGGTGGGAGGGGGTTTTAAGACCTTCATCTTGCTGCTTCATGAGCGGTTCAAGAGTGTCCGTGATGGCAGGGGGGCACGCCTTAATAACATACATGTGCACCAATGTACCACCAAGTGTGTGTGTGTTTGCGTGAGTCTTTGTGTGTGTGCAGACATGTTTGTATACATGTCACAGTGACAGCAGGCTAGGTTACAACTGCCACAGCTATTCTATGGACTTGTTTCTTACCTCAGCAGCACTGGCTCTCAGAGCCTCCTTCACAGAGTCTCTCTCAGAACTTCGGTCTTCAACTTCTGGCCAGGCACTGTGGTCCGGTGTGCGGTGGTGTGACGTGACGACTGATGACAGTCTGCAGCTGTCCTGCATTGTGTCAGTCGTGGGCTGGCTGCCGTTCCATGGCCAAAATCATCATACCCAGCAGGGTCAGGGAGGCCCAACTAATATCCTCTCTCTCAATTCGTGATGATTACCATCACGTGACTCTCTCTCTCTCCAGAATTGGCGAGCACCGAGTCTGTGTCATCCCCAGCCCCCAGGCACAAGTTGCTTTCAACTTTGCGAAGTGTAACACATTTGTTGTTGTTACTTCCTGCAAAGTTAAAAGCAACTTGTTGCGAGAGTGAACTGGGGGGAGATGTGCCACGGCCGGGGCCCAGCCCTGCAGGCAGGAGGCAGCCAGGCCAGCCTCAGTAGGTGTTATAATATATTAGCACTTCACTTCATAGAGTGAGCCGGGGCGGGCCCGAGGCGAGCACGGAGCACCAGCCGATTCAAGTGGCTGCACGGCCGCGGCGGCCCTCTGCTCTGATGCATGCAGGCATTTATAATTAATTATGATGCATGCATGCAAATCAAATCATCAAAGCAAGGTAACAAAGTGTGTGTTGTTACCTTGCTTTGATGAATAATTATGCTGCACATCCCAGGCCCCACCCCCCCTCAGAGAGAGCGTGTCAGTTTCATTTCTGGCGCCCGGCGCAGCTCCGACCCTCAGGCGACCTGCTGCTCGGGCTGCGCCCAGGTCGCCACGGCAGTGACGACACACAAAAAAAAAAAATGGTCCAGCTTGGGCCACGTGGCCCGCAGCAGACATGAGTCGCAGCAAATATGTTTTTTACTAAACATTTTACTGGCAAGAAAAACGGCCCTGGGGTGGCCTCATAAAAACCGGCCCCCCAGGTCCTCAAAGGTCATCGGCCAGTGGCCGATGGGCTGATGCCGCCAGTCCAACCCTGCTTGCAGTGAATAAGAAAATAGTACAGTTATTAAAGACACGGGCTATATAACTATGGAGACCACACCCATCCAATTTCCTCAGCAATATCTTATTGGTTTGAAAAAAGGACCAACCATTTTGGGGTGTCTTCAATATACTGTATTGAAATCAATTTGTGCTCTATCAGAACTTCAAGTTGGAGACAATTGCGTTGTGAGATAGCATGTTGAGACCAGGCGTCTGGTTCGTTTGTTTGGATATCAAGGATGCACACCTGACAGTTCCCATCATGCTTGAACAGAGAAACTTTCTGTGTTTCCAATGGAGGCAACAGGGATTTCGATTTTCTTCTCTGTTCTTCGGTTTAGCATCCATGCTTTGGTGTTTTTTAAAATGATTGTGGCCACTGGTAGATTTCTTATGGCTCAGAGGGGTCAGCTTTCAGAATTATCACAATGATATCCTTATCATGGCTCAGTCGTGGGAATGCTTCAATAGCACCTACAGCTGGTGGTCAATCTGCTTACCTCTCTGGGATTCCTGATCAATTGGGAGTAATTGGAGTACCAGGAATCGCAAGAAATTTTGTGAAACAGTGTTTCGTGTATCCTTCTGCCTTCGAGGGAGAAAATATGCAATATCAAGGTAAGAATTGGGCTAGCACAGCAACCACAAGTGTTATCCATTTGGCAAATAGCCAGGATCATGGGTCGGCTGCTGGTGTCAAATCGGGTGATTTTTCCAGACCCCCTGCAGTACAGATCCCAGCAAATATTGAAGATTCACAAGCTCATCAAAGGCGCAATATGCTGATTGGTGCAGCTCTATTCAGAAGCACGCAATGAGTTAAGATGGTGGCTCCACCAAGTACAAGCAAGCAATTTTCGGTACTGTTCTGGGTTTTTCTAAGAATCCATTACCACCTCAGCACGCTGGAAGTTGGTGTTGTCACATGGAATCTCAAAAGCACATGACTTGTTTAGAGATTCTAGCTGGGTTCTTTGCAGTCTGGAGTCTTCGGCAGAAACCAGTGGCACTATGTCATTACTCTTCAGATGGATAATCAGTCAGTGGTCCATTATGTCAACAGACTGGGGGGAACAAGGTCCAGGGACATTTCGGATCTGGCTAAAGGTTTTGGGATTTCTGCATGCCCATCAGCGAAAATACAGGCAGTCTTGTATTGTTGAAGATTGGTGCTCTCCATATTGGCAAAACCTGGTGGATTTACGTCTACCTCCTGTGATTTTTCCCACACATGACATTCACTGCATTCCCGCCCGGGTCAATCTGTTAATGTACTGTCTCAACAGCCAACTTCCCTAGTTTTTCAGTTAAAGCTGGACCGGAAGGCCCTGGCTATGGGCCCTTTTTGCCCAGGGTTGAGGTAGGGTTGCGCTTTATGCTTTTCAACAGTTTGCCTTGATTTCCAAAGTTCTGATACAGGTACAGTCCCAGGGTGCTACAATGGTGTTGATGGCCCCCTGGGGGCCATCACAGGCCTAGAACCTGCGGTTTTCCAGCCTCTCATTGCATTTCATCATCTGCTGCCAATGCTCCCCAATGTCCTTCGAGACCCGCAAGGGGAATCCCATCCTCTAATTTTGGAAGGGTCCCTCCAGCTGATCGCCTGGCTGATATCGGAGAACCCTCTGATCTTACGAGTCACCATGGGCAGCCTCTGTGCACTGGTGTTCTCGAGGGGACTTGTATCCCCGCCTGGCCTCTGTGGTAGCAATGGCTAACTACCTGGCAGAATTGACTGACTCCGCGTATTATCGGATTGTGAATTTATATCAATCTGCAATCTCCAGTATTAGGACTTGGTGAATAGGTTCCTGGTGGGCTGTTGGCTCTTGAAGGGTATTGTGCCATTCCCATCTGTGGGCGTTAATCTAGTCCTTTGTGTTTTTGAGAGGGGGCCTCCCAATTCTCAGATTTCCTTTGAGCAGCTATCAGCCAAATTAGTCATGCTGAGTTGTCTGGTCACTTTTAAATGACTGGCAGATGTTCACGCCCTGGAGCTTAAAGGGCGAGTATTTACTTCTTCTGGTGTGTCGTTTTACGTGTACTGTCACACGAACACTGCTTCCAACGACATTGATTTCCCAGCATTTCCTAGCAACATTGCAGTTGTGTGTAGTCCAATGTGTGAAGCAGTAGGAGTTGGTACTTTCCTTTCGGAGGCCTTTTTCTCCATTGATTGCAGGACAGAAGAAGGGAGGGGCAAAGAGGATGAATTGTGGGAGCAGTCTATTTGTGTGTCTCATTTTTGTTTTCTTGCAGTTATACAACAAAGCAGAAACGAGAGGCGCATAATTCTCACCTCCGTGCCCTTAACAGAATCACGACTGCCTGTCGCTCACTAGGACTAAACGGAATTACGCTTTGCAGCCAGCGTTTTATAATGGAATCCGCCTGGTCGTTATCAGGTGCTAAACCACGGCGTATTACATTGGAAACGTTTGTTTTACGCTGGCATGAAAATCTCGTGCAGGCATAAAACCAAGTGCTCTCCTGAGGTGGAGAAGGCAAGCAAACTGAATATGCCAATGCTTTGCTGGCCTCCCATGCCTCGGAATGTCAAGAACATGAGCTAGAGCGGAAATATTGAAGCATAAAAGCAATTTTCGGCTTTCATTGTTGGCACGGCTAGTTATAAAATGACCCTCCAAGTGTATCCCCAAGGAAGATGAAGAGTTGGTATTGCGGGGGTGGAGATAAGCAGTGTGTAAAGAAGGACTAGGAAATACAAGAACATTTTTATAATAGAAAGTTATTATAAAAGACCACTAGAAATGGTTGAGATTTCTAAGGATGCATTCACAGAAGGTAAATGCCAATTGAGCTAGAAAAGAATATGTGTAGTCGCGTTGACGACACTTGTTGAAGTAAATACTTACGCTTTAAAACAATGCTCCCAAGATCACAATCCTATAAAAGTGAAGAAAAGGGGTTTGTCGTTCTTTCATGCTACGGTTTCTCCCTAGTACTCAGTGGATTTATTCCCACTTTTCTACAATTGTAGCAGAGATCGGCTACAGGGACTCATTACGAACCAGGCGGTAAGTTACCGCCTGGGCCGTGACTTTACCACCATGGCGTAAACTACGTTTACGCCATGGTGGTAGGCGGACTTACCGCCCCATTCCGAGGTCGGCGGGGCGGTAAGTCCCCAATCCCCATTTACCCTTCCCCATTCCCATTTTTGCCCCATAGGGCATAATGGGAGTGGGGAAGGCGTTAATTACGCCACCGTAAATTACGGTGGCGTAATTAACAACATGGTCCCTTAGCGCCATGGATTTTAACACCTGCTAAAAGCAGGTGTTAAATCCGCCATGGCGCTAAGGGACCTCGTACTCAGGCGGTAAGGGTCGGCGCTGTTTACGGCGCCGTAAACCCCTTACCGCCTGAGTTGTAATGAGGGCCAAAGTATAAAGAGGTTATATGATGCAAAGAAAGACTTTTCTTCACTGCTGCTCACTGCTATGAGGGTCAACCCGCTGCCATGTTCCTCTGTCTTTCTCTTTTATCCTACGTATCAACACGCCTCTTTTTGTTTCTCTTGCACTGCGCTTCTCGGTGCAGGTCCCTCTTTCTCCCCGTTCTGTATACAGGGGCACGTTTAGTTGGTAGCTGTGTCCCTCTGCTCAGGTCGTATTCTTATTTCCACCATTATGTGGTAAATGCCTGTTCCTCAAATGGGGGACAGGATTGACTGATTTTCCGACTCTCTGAGGGTGGCAAGTCAATCACTTGAATATTGTTAGCATTCAGTGAATGTAATCATCCTGTTAAAATAGTTCAATGTTGCTTCACTAAAGAGAGCATTGAGCAGTTCTTGGTAACACGAACAATTAAAAAACGTCTTCAGCAACTCCCTGGAGACTAAGGTGGTAACTCTTGACTACTGAAGGAAACTAGAACCTCATAAAGAACATGCTGTACCTTTCTGAAATGAAACACTGAGGCCGAGATCTGCTTCTAAACTGTAACTTTATTTAATTAAGAAGCAGTCATGCCCAGCGCTTGCCTTTTGCATCTTCCCTAATTGAAATCTGGCGCTGTTTGGCATCCTCCTCCTCCCTTGCCCCTCAATTACCTGCAAGGTCACAAGGTGTCCTCTATAACGGGTCCCCTGGGAAGCCTTCCTTCTCTAAGTGCTTCTCGTGCTATCCAGGCCTGCTTATTAGTTGCCCAGGAGGGCAAATCTCAAATCTGTTTAATGCCTGTAGTGTTGGGATGGGGACTACAGTGCCACGGGCAGAGTGACACGGGCTGTTCATTATCTACTATCAACAGCAGCGCAGGAAGGGTGCGGAGAAGAGCTAATGGGAGCAGCAAGAACAGGATGAAATGCAAAAGTATAGTAACAATGTATCAATAGAGGGCAGTGATTACATCGGATCCATCATAACAACATACAGTGTGGTCTGGGCTGTCCTGATTCTGAGAAAGACACTTTGGGATAGGATGACCCTAGGCTAAGATTTGCCTAAGTCATCTGCAATTCCCCGAGATGCCAGTCACCCTACTGACATGTGGAAGGGAGGAGAAGGTGGAAGAGGGTTAACAGGAATGCTCCAGGAAGGGTGCAAAAGGCAATACCAGAGCAGTAGACATTAATAAGGCAAGGAAAATAAATGATTACGCCGAAGTTATAGCAGGTCAAAGGTAAGGATACGTTACCCAGTAAACTGACATCTAAACATAGGCTCATTATTGCATTGGGTCAAACCTGCAAAGTATTGACTGAACTGTATAGACACCTTGTGTTACCACTATGAAAGTTGCATGCCATAGCCACCCAAAAGCTCCAATATGGCTACCCTTTAAAATAATAAAAGGTAAAAAGCAAATCAACCACCACATTGTGTCACCTCACCTTCTCTCTCAGTTTCCTCTCTTTCCGCTCTTGAACTGTGGTCAGGTAGTTCACTGCGGCGTATTCCAGCACAGAAAGGAATACAAACACAAAACTGACCCAGAGGTAAATGTCCACAGCTTTGATGTAGGAGACACGTGGCATCGAGGCGTTCACACCCGTGATGATCGTAGACATGGTCAGGACTGTGGTGATACCTTTAACACCATGGCAAGACATCAAATTAGACACACGAAACTGCAAGTCATTTACAATAAACACATTGCAAAGTACAACAATTGAATAAACGTGTATGGCTGTTAATACATAATTGTCTGCAGACCTGTGCAGTTGTGGAGTTTGGCTAGGCCTCCTTTGCCTGCATCCATGCAGCTAAAGTAATGAGAATAATCTTTAGGTCACTCCTCAAGCTTCCTACTCTATGCATGAAAACACATCTAACGTTGTCTAGGGCAAGCCTGGGCCTAGCATGTGAAAAAGGCCAGTACTGACTCACACATGTGCCAGGACTGATCCTCTAGGCTTGTAGATGAAACTATTCCCTCTTGCTTCTCAAAAGCAGCTCTTCAGGTGGGGCCTACATTTGTAAACATATTGACCGTGCCTTTCATTTTAGAGGGCATGGCACAAGGTTCACTAAAATGGCCACATGGAGATCTCTACTATAGAAAACGAGATTTCATGCTCAGCTTTTGACCAAATGTTGCCCTCTGATCGGTCTATTGCATATAGAAGATTTTGTAGGAGGATTTTGTTACTCAAACATCACATTTCTTTGAGTGTTGACTCTCATTGCATACTTATTTCACCCTCAATCCCGTGCATATGAAGGAAAAGGCTGAAAATGGGACTTATGGATTTTTCCCCAAAATCCACACTTTCGAAAGAATGCATGCTGACATGAAGACTGTATGTGCTGGCTACCTGTTAGGGTCTGGAAATGTGGCCTGGGCATACTCATCTTGGACATCTGAATGTCCAATCCCTCTGTACACACAATTTAGGTAATCCCTGCTTGTATTGACTCCTACTGCCCCAGCCTTCAGCCATGCCCATTAACGAGATGTGGACCCCCCCCCCATGACTCAGCTACATTTGGTGCACTACACACTGATACAACTAACCTTTCCTGCTCCCATTGACCAGAGTGGATCTGTTTCTAGACTCTTCCCACATCAGCCCCTATCACAGTTCTAGGAGATTTTAACTTGCCTAAAATCTCTTCCATTCATCAACCTGAATGTGGATCCCTCCTGCTGTGTCTGGCCATTCCTTGAAATCCACTTACAACCAACCACACCACTCCCTTTCAAATACTCTGAAGCTCACCCTCGCCACTTCACCCCCTTCTCATCTGTCTATCGAGCGCCTCTCAATCTGAACACTCTATAGTCCCTTTTGTCATCACAATTTCTTCCCCTCCATTACCCACCCCTAATTTTCCCATATGTAAAACAACTATGTAAGCCTGACTCAGTAGCAGTGCTAAAAGCGGAGAGAGATGACCCAATTTTAACTAGGTGCTAATGTAGCACCTAGTTAAAGTTGGTCATCCCTCTCGGCTTTTAGCATCTTCTAACGATCAAGCTTGCTTAATTTCAACTCTACCCTATTTATGGCTTAAGAACACAATTACCCTTCATGCATGTTTACACCTCCCAGTCCTTGGCCAGTGTCTCCTCAGAGATTCTGCACCTTAAGCCTGCAATGCCTCTCCAATTGTGCCAATGGTGCAAACACTGTTTTCCCTTTCTGCTCTCCTACGAAACATACCCTATCCTCAACTTTGGATAAAGCTAATACCCCTTACCAGACTAAACTCATCTCCTGATTCTGTTCTCACTCTCACAAACTCTTCTCTACCCATCAGCCCACTCACCACTTGCCCTTGTTCTACCTCCTACTCTCTGCCTTCTAATGACATTGCTTGCTATATCTATTCTTCAAAATATGCGACACACTTAACATACTCCTTATTCTTACTCTCCCAACTTACTCCCCTTCTCTGACCCCCTCACTAAACAACTCTGTCTCATCTGGGATCATTCTCTCCCAGTTCACCCGACAAAGTGTTAAACTGTATTCATATCATACTGCCTTATTATGAATATTGCCCTAAGCCCATTCGCGTTGCACAGAAAACCGCGTTTGAAATGCTCTGATTTCTGATCAACTTCGCCGCCATTTTAAGAATCATCTGCCATTTTAACTCTTGCTCTGTGTCCTAAAATGGTGAACTGTGTTTTCAACTACAGCCAAGCTGAACGACCTTTGAGTTGTGTCAACATTTAGGCTGACCGAGAGCAGACTGTTTGTTCTATGCAAATAAACCTTGTGACTCATATGAACTGCAATCCAAGTGTTGTCTGCGCTCACAATCCTCATCCTCATCTAAACAACAGAACAATGTTGAGAAAAGTCACACAGTGTGCTTTGGTTGTAATATATTGTGTTCTTTCTTCAAACTAGGCTTATTGTGAGCTGGAGACAAGCAAACTTGTTAAATCTGTTAAATAATATTGTCATATTTGTCATATTAACTGGGTACGAACCCTACTATGTAAATTATTAGTTTGGAGAGGGGCTGGATAATGATTGGAAAAATGTATAAAAGAACCCGCATTAAGATGTCCAGCACTCTCACCCCTCACTGTGTTTGCTGGTACAAACTGCGAGGTGTTGGGAGCCAGATAGCTATCTGTTTTGCTTTGAATCTGTACAGAAATAAAGATACTTGTATCTTTTGACCTCTGATTGGCGTATTTCATTTTGTGGTACTAAGCCTCGATATTTATTTGGTCTTTCAGATGGCGCCCGAATAGGGACCCTCAAGATTGATGTCATCTTGCTGAAAAGATGCGGCTATCGGACCGGGATCGGAGAGTGAGAAAAGGGGGCCCCTTTGTATGAGACGCGACACCTCGACAGTACTGCGCGATCTGATCTTTGAACGGTGAGCATGCGGTTCGAGAGGGCATCTTGACAAGGGTCCCCATATCGAGGCGGGCTCTTTGCCAAAATTGCCAACCACGAGAATCCTTTGTAATCCGATCGGACCTGCTTAGTCTTTGAAATCAGGTGAGTCCTGCCCTGATTCCTAAGAATTCTGGTATTTTGCTGCAGCTTTGCACTCGCGAGTACAAACAACGCCAGGTAACAGCATTAATCTGACATGCCTGGGAAATTGTCTGTCTGGTTCAGGGGTTTATTCCGCAGAGACAGACAATCTTTGGGACATGGCCAACTGGCGCCACCTGTTGGCTCACCGGCTTGTATAATGTACTGTAATTACGGTCTAAATAGTATTGTATTTAACGATTTGTCACAGACAAACTAGACATGCTTCCGAATTTCAGTGGCCAGTTCATGGTAGTTTTGAAATTGCCTGTATAGAGTACTTAGAGTCCATATTGATGAAGAAAAAGGCTAGGCCTGCAGCATTTGATGCAATTAAGGATTGGAGAAAGGAAGCTCTGCAGCGACTTAAGAGTAAAGAGAAACACGCACGTCAACATATGTGTAATATTGAAAAAGCATTATTGTATGACCCACAGAAACAGTCGGAATCTATTAGAAGTATGGATGGGCTTTTCAACTTGGAGTACAGAAAATATATCCGTCTTAGGATTTTCATACCTCAGACGAGCTAATCGATAAGCTTTTGAATGAGCGTAGGACTATTGCTACTGAACCACATCCTTATGTGACTCTCCCTGCTGTTTTACCTCTTCCCGCTGTTGCCCCTCCTCCTGTGGTTGTTCCTTTTCCTCCTGTTGTTTCTCCTCTTTCCGTTGTTGTTTCCCCTTCTGCATCCTCGCCCTTACCGGCAGTCCCTGTTCCCTTAATTCCGTCTTTACCGGCAGTGGTAGTGTCTCCACTGCCTATTGTACAAGATTTGTCTGTACACTGTTTTCCAAGTGGTTCTGCTCCACTTGTAGCGATTGAAGGGACGAGTGCTGATCCAAGAATAGTGACTGGTAGTACAGTATCTAAAGCTAGAGAAAGAGAAGTGTATGCATGGGCTAAGAAATATATAGAAGAAGATGAAAAATCAGCTGTCTTTACTGTGATTTCTGACCAAGAAAGTGTTCCCAAACAGAATATTTTGATAGAGGGGATGGCAATGCAATTGGCTGATGTTTGGAGTGATTTGCTAATGCCGCAACAGGCGCAGCATCCACTACTATTGAAGTTCACTATGTCTCACAGTTTGTTCATGTCCCATTTTCTAGACAGGAAGTGAATACCATTAGACAAACAATTCCAGATATCAGGAAAAATCCAACAGGATTTTATAAAGAAATTGAATCTGTCTTGCATTCGTCAGTTTTCACCCTGGGTGATATGGACTTGATGTTCCCTGTGATCCTACGTGCTGATTTATGGAAACATATAAGAACTGTAGAGGATCAGGCAGGGCTGGGTGACACATGTGTTAACTTGGTACGGATAGATGGAGAAAGAAATGCTGGTGAGAAACCGCCACAGGTGATATTGGCACTGCCAGACAGAATAGTAACTAAATTGAAGACTTTGGTTCCAGAGAGAAGAATAGTTTGGGACAAGCTTACAGCTTGCATCCAGGGGAAATCTGAAGGTTTTTGATTGGTTCGAAAAAGTGTTTTCAGATTTCAACAGTCAGGACTAAAGTACCGAGTCAGAAAAAATGATGTTTGTAGACAAATTTGTGCGTGGATTGTTGCCTGATATCCAATTACAAATTATGATTTTCGAAAGTGCCTGGCAAGCTAAATCACAGTCTGAAATATTGCTTATGGCTCAGTATTATGAAAACAGAGTCAATACTGAAAAGAGAGGATAATGAAGAAGGGAGACTTGAACAAAAAGTATTGTTGCAGCAAATAGTAAGAGGAACCAGAGGTGGGAATACACAGTTTAGAGGTCAGTTTGCCCCACAGAGTAATCCCTGAAATGGGTCCTGTACACATGAACCAATGTGCCTATTGCAGACAAGAATGTCATTGGCGAGCACAATGCCTGATCTTTCAGCAGCAATCGAATAACATGTATGGTAGCATGGGTAGACGATCCAGAGGCTGTCCTGGGATAGGGGGTCCTGGTAGAAGTCAATTCGGTCATTTACACAGGATAGTCAGCAGCATAGAGTTAATAATGGGAACAATTTTGATATCCTTCGACGGTGTATTTTTCTGAGGATCTTGAATTTTATGATGAACTGTTCCGTTAGGACAGCCCGAAGCAGAGTCTGGAACCAGTACCTATTCCCGTCAATCAGAAGGGGCCCTACATTGAAATGAAGGTGGGGAATAGAAAGCATCTATTTTTGATAGATACAGGAGCACAGAAGTGTTCCATTGATCATTTGCGGGTTCCATATATTCCACTGTCAGGGCAGAACAACATTTCTGTAGGACTCTCTGGTACGCCAGTGGTTAGTCTGGTTTCTCACCCGGTACCACTTCACTGGGACCATTTACCGATTCATGTCAATTTTCTTTTGACAACTAATTGTGGCGAAAATTTGTTGGGGTTGAATCTGTTGAAAGAATTGAATGCTGTAATTTATTGTTTTCCGGATGGAGTGCATTTAACGATTTCACCTCAATGAACTTCTGCTCCACAATTCTTGACTAGGCCTTTACCGACTGAATTGGATAAGGTTCTGGCATGTTTATGGGCGGTTGATGATAATGACATTGGTATTTTGCAAATTGAGTCTGTTAAAATTGTGTTGAAACCAGGTGTTAAACTACCACGCATTCCACAGTATAAGATTTCAGTTCACGGTGAACAAGCTTTAAAGGGTATAGTTTCTGATTTTGTACATCGAGGAGTGATTAAGGAAATTGCAGGAAGTTTGTGTAATAGTCCGATTCTACTGGTTTATAAGAAAGGGGATAATGCAATTCCTTTCCGTTTTATTATTGATTTGCGCGTTGTCAATACGATTGTTGCTCCACAATTTCCGATTGTGCCTGATGTGACTACTATAGTGACAATGATTCCCGCTTCAGCTACTCATTTTAGTGTTGTGGATCTAAAGAATGCTTTCTTTAGTATTCCTGTACATGTTGACAATAGATATTTGTTCGCGTTCACCCTAGGGGGACACTCGTTTACATTTATTCGTGTGCCACAAGCGTACACTGAGAGTCCAAGCATTTATAGTAGAGCTTTGAAGGAACAGCTTGATACACTTGAGTTGCCTTCCACTTGTACGTTGTTGCCCTGTTGCTGCTTATTCATTTAGTAGAACATGGGCATAAGGCTTCATTAAAAAAGTTTCAATATTGTCGACAGGAGGTCGCCCATTTAGGCTATCTCCTGTCAAAGGAGGGGAGAAGACTGACACCTGAACGGATACAAAGCATCTCTAGCATGTCTGTCCCAAATACACAGAAAGAGGTTAGAGCCTTGATAGGCATGGCTTCATACTGTAGACAGTGTATCCCTAACTTCTCATTAATGATTAAACCAATGTTCGCATTGACAAAGAAGGGCATTTCTTTGCCTTTACTGTGGAAAATGGATTGGCAGAATGCTTTTGATCTGCTCAAGGCTGCATTGTGTTCAGCACCAGTTTTGGGCACACCAAATTACAACAAGGCCTTTATTTTGTATGTGCATGAATGTGATGGATGCGCTTTGGCTGTGTTAATGGACGAGCATGGAGGGAAGAATAGACGTGCGGTTATTTTTTCTCCACGCTTGACCCTGTTGCATGCGCTTTGCTGAGATGTTTGAGAGCTGTTGCTGCTGCCGCCGCATCTGTAAATCAAAGTGAGGGTATGGTTCTGGATTACTCCTTAACCGTGATGGTACCTCACTCTGTAGACGTTCTATTAAACCGAACGCAGACACAACATCTCACATCAGCACGACTAACAAGGTACAAGCTGATTTTATTTGCACCGCATATCCAAATTAAGAGATGTTACTCATTACAACTACAACTCCCAGAGTGCTCTCACGTCCACTTATAGAAACGTCAGGCACTTCTGCGCCGGCGCTTCTGCAACGAAGCCGGTCTACGCCGGTCCCGGCGGACCCTATTTGAGTACCTTTCATCCTTGCCCTCACTCAGGATTCGACTGCCCCAGGAAGCACTAAGGAGGCAGTGCGCAGCGCGCAAAGCACCATCTTGAAGTAATTTAAACCTTCTTAGTCACTCTGCTTTTCTCGACTTGCAAACTGTATTTGTATGCAGGAATAGAAGCTCAGCCTCCTAAAGACTGAAGCAACTTAATCCTAAATACTCATATTTGATTTATCATAACGGGAAGCACTGACTTAAGGTAATCACGTGAAGTTAAATGCATACCAGCATTTTATTTTGAAAACTCAGACTGCAATTGTTGCAATTGAATCGACTGAGCAGTTGATTTTTACCGTAGCGGCATTCTGAGTCCTTGAACTCACCTTTGTACCTGTTGTAAACTTCTGGCATCCCTTGCCGCCGCAGGTACGCGAGCTTGCACAGTACGGAACTACAGTTCACAGAGTGCTCTCACGTCCACTTATAGAAATGTCAGGTGCTTCTGCGCCAGTGCTTCTGCAACAAAGCCGTTCTACGCCGGTCCCGGCGGACCCTATTTGAGTACCTTTCATCCTTGCCCTCAATCAGGATTCGACTGCCCCAGGAGGCACTAAGGAGGCAGTGCGCAGCACGCAAAGCACCATCTTGAAGTAATTTAAACCTTCTTAGTCGCTCTGCTTTTCTCGACTTGCAAACTGTATTTGTATGCAGGAATAGAAGCTCAGCCTCCTAAAGACTGAAGCAACTTAATCCTAAATACTCTTATTTGATTTATCATAACGGGAAGCACTGACTTAAGGTAATCAAGTGAAGTTACATGCATACCAGCATTTTATTTTGAAAACTCAGACTGCAATTGTTGCAATTGAATCGACTGAGCAGTTGATTTTTACCGTAGCGGCATTCTGAGTCCTTGAACTCACCTTCGTACCTGTTGTAAAGTTCCGGCATCCCATGCCGCCGCAGGTACGCGAGCTCGCACAGTCCGGAACTACAGTTCCCAGAGTGCTCTCATGTCCACTTATACAAACGTCAGGCGCTTCAGCGCCGGCGCTTCTGCAACGAAGCCGGTCTACGCCGGTTCACGGCGTCCAATGGCCCACGGCTAGAAACGCTGCCGGATTCCAAATACAGGCTTGCAGCTAAAAGCCAGGTATGGGTTACCCACATCTTAATGAGTAAATATCTCGAACTACCATCTTACAACAGCAAGGGTTAGTCCAAAAATTTTTCAGACACAGACATGAGCCACTCGACCCAACCACAACACAGACAAGAAGTATAACAACTAAAGCTGTCACCATCAATAAAACAGACCAGGAGACAGGAGCTGACAATGTCTGCCTTAAAATCGCACTACTAAACACCAGGTCTATGCCCAAACATGCTCAAGAAATCCACAATTATATCATTGACGAGAAATTAGACATTTTATGCCTAACAGAAACATGGCTACAAGAGCCAGTTGGACCTACTATAGACACTGCAGTACCAACAAATTACAACATCTACCTAAAAAATAGAGAAACTGGAAAGGGTGGAGGTGTGGCGATCATTGCAAAAAACTCACTCAAACTCTTTGCCACCCCTATTCAGTGCTCAGGTTGTGAGGTTATTCACCTCAAACTGTCTCCTACTCCAAATAACTGCATTAACATAATCACTATATATAGACCCCCATCTTTAATATCGGAATTTAATGACGAGATTGTGACCTTACTAAACAACCTCAAATCTACCAACACAGAGATCATACTGTTACGTGACATAAACAGATGGAGGGGTAATCAACAGGATCAACAAGGCATAATCCTTGAAGAGGATTTTGAGAACAGCGACTTCTCTATCATTAACAATGGCCCTAGGGCAACCACAGGGAACCAGCTTGATTGGATTGTCACAAATAGCAATAAAGTTACCATGCTTGGCTCTTACTCTTGAATATGGTCAGACCATTTCAAAATTGAAATCTCACTATCATTGAACTCTAAAAAGGAAAAACCAGCTAACCTACCAAAACCAGTTCTTGCTAGGAATCTGAAAGAAATCACGAGCAGTATGCTTTCAGAGGAAATGCAGAGAATCATGACCACCACTAACGACGAAGACCATAGTGAACAAAAATATCAACTTACAACCAAGGCATGTTAAAACTATTAGACCTCCATGCCCCTCTAAAAGAAAAGAAAGTCAGGCCCAATTCCAATCACCAAAAATGGTTCACCGCTGAAGCGATTAAGCTTAAGAAGGATAAAAGGAACCTTGAAAGGAAATGGCTAAAAGATCCCACCGAATTAATAAGACAAATTGGAAGACGGCAGACCACATATACAAATCTAAGCTCATAGATTTGAAGAAAAACTACTATAACGACATCATTAGCACTGCGGAAAACTCCACTGGAAAGCTTTTCCAGATCCTCAAATCCATAGACAAACCCATAACACTCACCCCACCCTTCCAACCAACTGAAATAGATTGCGAGAATGTTCAGACTGCATTCCAAAACAAAATTGCTAAAGCCAGAGAAACCATCATTAACTGCCTGACCACAAACACTTCATTTAAAACCCACCTTAAAGAAAACAAAAACGAGACAAAAATCCCAAAATTTCAATTCAGGTCCATCACATTTGATGTAATGAAGAAAACACTCTCTTCTATGAGGTGCACTTCATGCTTGGAAAATGCATTACCACCTAAATTTATTTTAGAAAACCCTGACATCTTTGCCCCTTTCTTCACAAGAATGGTAAATGCATCATTCAGGGATCGAACTGTACCTAACATCATTAACACGGTCACGGTCACTCCTTTACCAAAAAAACCTGACCTAAACCAACAGGACCCAGCCAATCTCAGACCTATCACGAACTGTAACTTTCTATTAAAGATAATGGATAAAATAGCTACTGCACAACTCCAAAACTATGTAGATGGAAACAACTTACTACACCAACAGCAGTTCGGATTTAGATCCAGCCATAGTACCAAGTCCGCGCTATTAGACCTCCAGACTGAAATGCTGTCCATCTTGGACAAAGGCAAATCAGGACTATTAATATTATTGGACCTCTCGGCAGCATTTGATCTGCTAGATCACACAAAGCTCCGAAAGGCCCTTGAAAACTCAGGCAATTGTTCATCAGGGGCAATTGAATGGATTGCTTCATTCTTGCAAAACAGGCAATCCAGGATTGTCTGGGGAGACAAAGCATCAAACACTAAACTGGTTGACTGCGGTGTCCCTCAAGGGGCCAGTTTTTCCCCTTTGCTCTTTAATCTCTACATGCGCTGCCTTTGCACCATGCTATCTCAGATGGGTATTTTCTTTACCAATTTTGCCGATGATACCCAACTGGTTTTTGAACTCAGTGGGGACTACAAATTTGACAACGACAGACTCTCATCCCTATACAACACCATTGAGTGTTGGATGAAAGAAAACTGGATATTCTTAAACGGCTCCAAAACCGAGATTATCATATTCGGCTCTACCCAGGCCAGAAAGAAATTGAGTCCAGCTTGCTCCTCGTTCTCTATCAAGAACATCCAAATTCCTATATCAGTAAAAGTGAAGACCCTAGGAGTGTATCTTCAAGATTCACTAGGTGCGGAAGCTCACACAGCCTACCTTAAGAAAAACTGTCAGTACCACCAAATTCTCCTCAAAAAAATCAGACCATTACTAGATCAAAAAAACAGCACGATCATCGCTAGAGCCACTATACTGTCTAGACTGGATTATGGTAACTCCCTTCTTTTAGGAGCCAACAGTAGATGTTTGAAAAGATGCCAAACAATCCAAAACAATGCCGTCAGAACGATCACAGGAAGAACTTGGAGAGAACACATCACCGGAGAAAGGAAGGCTCTCCATTGGTTGACTATGAAGGAGAGAATCTCCTTCAAGTCTCTCACCATGGTTCATCGTTGTTTATATGGCAAAGCTCCGGTCTACCTCAAAAAACAATTTAAGTGGTACGAGCCACCCAGACAGCTTAGATCTTCTAACACAGGTAAACTGCAAACTACCAAAACGCAAAAGCAGCACGGCCCTGGCAAGGCCTTCCCGACCCTGAGCATTGAAAAATGGAATGACCTTCCCACTTCACTGAAACTCGAACCCAACTACAGGAAACCTCGAACCCTCTTCAGGAAAAAACTGAAAACACTACTTTTTAAATGAATCCTGGAAGCATTCCTTACTGAATTATAATGTAACACTGACCTTCACATTTCTTGTCCCGTCTTAAATCTCTGTTGTCTTGTCTTATCGTAAGCGCTCTGATGCCCGCAGGCTTTTAGCGCTATATAAATAAATAAATTAATGAAATCTGGCCGAACTATTGCCTCTTCCGCAAGAAATTGCTTGCAGTGACAAGATGTCACATGACTGCCTCTATACCACAGAACAGGAGACTAAGGGCAGAATTGATCTAAGAGATACACCGTTAAAAGATCCACAAGGGGAGCTGTTTTGCGATGGCTCCTGCTTCAAACTTCCAAATGGTACATCCACTGCTGCTTACGCAATCACTACATTAAGCACTGTTGTGGAAACCAAAAGAATTCTGCATAACTCTGCGCAGGCCGCAGAGATTATTGCATTGACTCGTGCTTGTGAACTTTCCGAAGGGCTTAGTGTGAATATATTTATGGACAGTCAGTATGCCTTTGGGGTGGTTCACAACTTTGGTCCATTATGGCCAGAGAGAGGTTTCTTGACCTCGCATGGAACTAAAATACAACATGGCACTTTGATAGTTCGGCTACTTTCAGCACTTGCGCTTCCTACTCAGTTAGCTATAATGAAGTGTGCAGCACACCAGAAAGTAACATATGATGTGGGAGAGGAAACGCTTTTGCTGACAGAATAGCCAAACAGACTGGCACTGATTTGCATTCCAAAATGTATATAACGAAGGAGGTCACTAACACTTGCGGATAGAAGTAGGAATTGGTTGCATAAAAGACATTCAGGCTGATGCCACTCCAGACGAACTTAAACAGTGGGCTGAGGGTTCAGCAAGTTTAGACGATGAAGGTTGTTGGGTAGATAATGAAAAACAAAAATGGATGCTGCCCGATGCTTACGTCACTGCTTTGGTTATGATGGCTCATGGCCCAACTCACATATGTGCTAAAAAGATTTGTAAATTGTTAGAACCTGTCTGGGTTAATGTGAATATTTCAAAAACTGATGAGTGTTTTGTTCAAAATTGCATGGTATGCTTACAGCATAATGTTGGGAAAGGTACATCGATACCGAGGGGTAGTTTTGGTCCCCCCTCTATGCCTTTTGAAGTTATACACTTAGATTTTATTGAAATGGGGTGTTGTAAGAATTATAAGTATGTTCTAGTAGTTATTTGCGCTTTCAGTAAATGGGTAGAAGCTTTTCCTTTAAAAGATGCCACAGCAATGACAACGGCAAAAACCATGCTGAAGGAATATTTTCCTAGGGTTGGTTTGCCGAGAGTCATTTGGTCGGACAATGGTCCACATTCTATCACTGCTGTTATCCTGCAAGAATTCGGCCAGACATGCCCAGAGTGCGGGACTTGTAGAACACCATAACGGTATATTAAAGAATAAGATGGCGAAAATCTGTGCGAATAGCAATTTGAAGTGGCCAGATGCCTTACCGATAGCTTTATCATTTATGCGGACGACCGCATAGTCGAGGACAGGACTCTCTCCCTATGAGATAGTCATGGGGAGACCAGCCAATATTTGGAATATAGCTAAACCCAAGCTACTAAAAGATGTAGAACATTTCCTCCTTTCTGAGTACTGTGACCAGTTAACTCGAAACTTGTATTTGATTTATCAACAGGTGCAAGAAGCCCTCCCAGTAAAATATGAGGGTCCAGGTCATCGACTCCGACCTGGAAATTGGGTGCTCACAAAATCGTTTGAAAGAGCATCCTGTCTCGCACCTCGCTGGAGAGGACCATACCAAGTCCTCTTGGCCACACAGACCGACATACAAGTGGAAGGGAAACAACACTAGATCTATGCAATGCACATCAAGAAGATTCCTTTTCCTCTGCCCCAAGACAAAGGGGAAGAGAAAGAGATTGTTCACTTTGATACTCATCACAAGCCTGTTTTGTCTATGGAAATCCTTCCTGACCCCATGGGGTCTGGGGAGACTGCTGCTTTGCCTTCAAGTTCTTCTTTGGATCTTTCTTCAATGTTGAGCAATCTTGTTTCAACTTCATCACTTTCTTCAGGAAGTGACAACACTCTGTTCGCAGATCACACCGTACCTGGAGTCTTGAGGTACAATCTGCGTCCGAGACACCGGACTCACAGCACAGCATCGGCTGTGCCCACAAGGAATGATCGTTGAGCTAGTCCCTTGTCACTCTTTCGCTGAAAAATAAATAACAGGCAGGGACCGTCAAAGTTACCTTCAAGCAAGATAGGCCACGTGGTCAGGAGCCACTGACGGATGAACTAAAAGAGCCTAACGGAGAGGCTTCTAAATGGACTCTGAGAAACAATGTCCCTTCCTAAATCCACTGGTGCGGAGCAAGCTATTGGTCTTGTGGCTGACAAATAATCTGTTCATCAAAGATCATGGTCCTTGAGGACCCACTGTTTTTCAATCACACACTGGTTTGTTTAATAATTATATTTGCGCTTGGGTTCTGGTACATGGAAAAGGTACGTTCACTTGAGACTTTGTTACCCACTGAAATTATCTCCACTGTGTCTCCACCTTTCGTGCATCTGCACACTCTTCCTCCCCGAGACTCCCAACATAGACAGGGTTATCATAATAACACTCTTTTAATGAGCACAAATGCGACCCATGCGATTCTGAACAGAACACATTGCTGGGTGTGTTCACACTTGCCACACCTCTGAGATGTTCTCTCTTTGCGAATAGAAGGAAACTCAATGTTGCTTCTATTAGGCTTTCTGATAGACTCTCTAGACCTTGTTAATCACTGATTTCCTTCAAGATGGCTCCCGTAGGCAACCAGGATGCCATGCCTCCTTCCTATACTATTAATCATAGCCCCAACTCTGTTTCTTTCTATATACAAAGGGAAGGCTTTCAGCCGATGGGTACATTCGAGGGTTGTACTAACATTGTGAATCTAACCAGTGAGTCAGACCTCTGTATGTAGGAGATCCCATTTACGTTGTTTGTGGCAATGAAGCTTATCCTTGGTTACCCAGAGATTGGCAGGGTACTTGTTACTTGGGTATCTTGTAACCAGGGGTATATTTGGCTACCACCACTGAAGTCTCTAGAGCTCTTCCAAGGCGGGATGAGAATGGTGATACTCCTTCACAAGTCATGGGTGAAGTAGCAAATCCTTTGTGCCATTATGGGGACAGATGATGAATTCGGAGGATATCAGAAGACTAGCAAGGGTACTGGAAAAGACCATCAATAGGACCACTGATATTCTGTACAACATGACGCTGGAGCAAAAGGCAATTAGATTAGTGGCCCTCCAAAATAGGATGGTGTTAGACATCATCCTAGCTGAGCTTGGAGTGGTATGCAAATTGGTGGGATCCGCGTGTTGTGTTTTTGTACCTGACTCCTCCCCTACTATATTCAAGGCAATGCAAAATCTACATACCTTGAGTACTGAAGTACATGTCCCTGAGGGAAACTGGAATCTTAGTGCTTGGTTCTGGGACTTAGTACGATCACGGGGTTGGAAACTCTTTGCAGTCCTAATGATAGTTCTTGGTGTTCTATTGTTTTGTTGTTGTGTACAATGTCTCCCTGCCATATTTTCGATGTTAGGAGGATGTTGTGCACAAACAATAGGTACACTAGGACCAAAGGTACATACGCCCAAGGAAACTTCTAATGTTTTAGTAATGAAGGATATTACTATCAAGGAACTTATGGAGATTGATATTTCTGAAGAATGTAATTCGGGATGTACGGACATTGAGGCGTGGGGTTTTGAATAAAGCAACTGTTTGAGTAATGCTCTTGGCTTAGGCCAAAAGGGGGATTTGATAAACTCTATTCATATAATACCTCCTTATTATGAATATTGGCCTAAGCTCATTCGCATTGCACAGAAAACCGCGTTTGAAATGCTCCGATTTATGATCAACTTCGCCACCATTTTAAGAATCATCCGCCATTTTGATTTTAACTCTTGCTCTGTGTCCTAAAATGGTGAACTGTGTTTTCAACTACAGCGGAGCCGAACGACCTTTGAGTTGTGTCAACATTTAGGCTGACCGAGAGCAGACTGTTTGTTCTATGCAAAGAAACCTTGTGACTCATATGAACTGCAATCCAAGTGTTGTCTGTGCTCACAAGCCTCATCCTCATCTATACAATGGAACAATGTAGAGCAAACTCAAACCCTGTGCTTCGGTTGTAATATATTGTGTTCTTTCTTGAAACTAGGCTTATTGTGAGCCAGAGACCCAATACTACCATTGTATCTTCATGGAAAAGCAAACTTGTTAAATCTGTGAAATAATATTGTCATATTTGTCATATGAACTGGACACAAACCCTAGCATGTAAATTATTAGTTTGGAGAGGGGCTGGACAATGATTGGAAAAATGTATAAAAGAACCCGCGTTAAGATGTCTAGCACTCTCACCACTCCCTGTGTCTGCTGGTACACACTGCAAGGTGTTGGGAGCCAGATTTGAATCTGTACAGAAATAAAGATACTTGTATCTTTCGACCCGTGATTGGCGTATTTCATTATGTGGTACTAAGCCTCGATATTTCTTTTGTCTTTCAAAAGTACTGCCCATTCTCACACTATTCAACTCATCTTGTGCTACTATTGACCCATTTGCCCATAATGTCACTAAGGCTCTGACTCCTCCAACTCCCCTCGCCGATTCACATCTCTCCTCCCCTTCAACCTATCAATTAAGACAGGAAGGTTCCTCTAATGTTTCAAAAATTCTAACTGCTCTTCCTATTCTCATAAATCCATCAGCTTAACTGAACAATTCTACAAATTACTGATCTTCCTCCTTCTCCATACTCCAAAGTTCTTGCGCATGTGTGTTTAATAGGATGAAAACCTGCGTTGAAGATAGCAACTTCTCCAACTTCGTTCAATCTGGTTTCTGCTGACATTACCCCACTGTAATGGTATTGACTCACATCTGCAACTTTCTCACCATTGCTCAGCCCTTAAAATTGTCCTTTATCCTGATCCTTCTTGACATCTTGGCTGTCTTTAATGGGTTTGAGCACCCTTTTCTCCTCTCCACTCTTAACCTCGGCATCCAGGATACCACACTTGCTTGGATTGCTTCCTACCTTTCAAAGCAATCCTTCTCCATCTCTTGGACCTCCGGCCTTCACATTGTGCCCAATCCCTGGTGAGGATCCCAAGGCTTCATTCTAGGGTGTTTTATACAGGACTAACTGGCACTCCAGATGTAACCACTTAGCTCTTTTTGTATGCAAAATCTAAAAAAAGTGGTAGGAAACCCCACCCTGACATCTATATTTAGTCAAGATAAGATACTCTCAAAGGTTAGCAGAAAGGATACGAGACACAGACATACAAAAAACACAATTATTCGTAGACATCCAAATGCCTTATCTAAACACTTTTTTTATTCCACAATATGGCATGATACCAAAGTGCCCAGGGATTAGTGAACACATGCTTTAAATCAAAATGAACACCAACACATTGTATAAGTTCACTACAAAAATTACAATGTTACAAAACGGGAGGAAACCCCTTTCATGCATGAACTTCCAACATTAGTTTAAAGACAATAATGTTCATGCACTTTTTAGTTAAACAATTCTCGACTAGTATGTCTGCATGGCCTGCTACAGATCATCTTTATAGTCTGCCTTGTCATGGGTTATACTCACGATGACATAAACATGTTGTTTATCAGGGATCTTTAAAAAGATGTCTGTGTTTCAGCCTTTTTGCTGCATATTACACTTTCATCCTGTGTCCCTTCTTGTGGATTATGGCAAAGGCCTTCATCAGGACTAGGAAGACTACTTATGTAAGGACTTGTTCTTCAAATACCCCTAGTGAAGCAGTGTTTCTCAAATTTACACACATAAAGTGGAGGTGTGCCACATATTTGATATTTCTACTATATCTCCAAAGTTAATACACAAGATATTCACCACCTTCACTAACCTTTATGCTTCCAAGCATGATGTCAGGCGTGTACTTCCTTCACAAAGATGTCTGAGTTTAAGGCTCAAACCGTGCTTCAAAAAGTCAATTTATTCCATATACTCTGTTATAATTACAAGATACATGAATGCAGAGGCCACTCTTTTTAATTTGAGCTGTACATTTTTCCTGTGAGTGCCTGATATTGTCCACCTTTATGTGCAGGGAGACACTCATGAACTCTTATTTCTGATTAAACACAACCTTTTCATACAGATGCACTAGTGGCTCAATAGGAACAGTTTTCTCTGCTTCATGTGACTTCAGATCACTCTTAGCTACCTACACATTTGTAGTCACAAATCATCACGAAAAAAAGATGTGTTTTTAAATATTACCTTACCTATTTCGATGTGGCCCTGTGGTCGGAGAACACGCCATACCCTCACTTCCTGCTCCATTCAGTCAATAGCAGGAACAACGACCTATTAAAGGCGCAACACAAGCGACTTTATGTCCCAGAAACAAATGCTCTCTGAAGACGAGCATGAAACCCGTACTGCTTGTGAGTCCCTCTGGTGTCCGGCACAAACACACACTGGGAATCCTACCAGACGAGAACAAATGTTGTGCTATAACACGCGTTTCGGTGTTAATGGAGGACCAACCCTTTAGGCTACATGTAGGGAGACTCTCCTGTCATGAGTCTACTACAACCGACGACTAAAACAGGTGCCACGTTGGAAGAGGTAAATAATACATAAAGTAATACAGATGTGATGATAAACATCTATACTTTTATGGAAATGCCATACAATATTCCCTCTGTTTATATTGCCTGTTGTATTAAGACAATACATATGATATATCTCTGTTGAAAAGCATGAATGACTACATATCCATGACTAAAACATTCAAAAATCTTTTTTCCAAGTCAAATCTCCCCTCTAGCCTTGATATCAGCAGAATGATGAAGAGCCATTTTTTTTTTAAAACTACACAGGTCTAAAGCTCAGTTGTGTAGGAGTATTTTTCCTGTAGAAATGTCCTTATGAAGTACATATTAAAGGTCTCAATGTAAAATATATATCGCCACTAGGAAATAAATAAATTCCACTCCATCCTCGTATTTAGGCCAGTTTCTACAGTGTTAAGGCGGTGAATCAATTTTTGTTCAATTTTTCTCAATGTTTTGTCCCTGTCTCCACCACGCAGATGAGCTTTAACCAGTTGTATCCTGAACCATACTATCTCATTTGATTTGCGGTTCAATTTCTCATAATGTTCTAAACACATCGACCTTCATAGTTTTAAGTGGGCATGAAGGGATTGTTCATACTGTAGACGCATTTACAGGATCCAATGTCTGTGCACATTGCTGTACATTGGGAAAACGGCCAGGGAAATTAGACAAAGGATCTACGAGCACAGACCTTGTTTGAAAAATAAGGTGCTATAGAAACCCCTGGTAGACATTTTGTGAAATTGAACCACAAACCAAATGAGATACTATGGTTTGAGATGCAACTAGTTAAATAAAGCACATCCATGTGGTGGAGACAGGGACAAAACATTGAGAAAAATTGAACAAAAATGAATTCAATGCCTTAACACTGTATACAATGGCCAAAATACAAGCATAGAATGGAATTTCTTTCTTTCTTAGTGGCCGGATATTTTTGACTGGATCTACAAACCTTCAACATATACTTCATAAAGAAACTTATACAGGAAAAAAGCTCATACACAACTGAGCTTTAGAGCTTGTAGGGACTACTTTGTAATCAAGCATTGGCAATGCCAACAGTTTGGGCTTTTTTGTAGGCAAGGGAAAGGCACTTCATAGGCACAGCCATAGTGTTAATTGGCCATCGATGGTAGCAGATGTAAAATGGTACATCTATTAGCAGTGCCTGGCAATGCCTTATACACAAGCTGAAACTGTTGGATGTGCCAATGCTTGTTTTTAGCATGACTTCTGTGAAGGAAACGCATAGTGGGCAGTCAACGGGTGGGCAAATAGCCAAACAACACCTCCAAGCTTTGTGTCCCTCCTTATATACCAGTTGTCCCTATCTGTACTCTAATGCAATAGTTTTGGCTTAAAGGTGGCTCTTAAGAGCCAGGATCGGACTGGGGCATAAAATTGTCTCGGGCACCAACAAAAAAGTGGCCCACAGTTGCAAACAGAAATTCATTCCTTTAGTACCCAAAGGGGAGTTTTATGATCAAATGTAATGCACATTGTGAAATTCAAAAAATATTTATAGAGCAACAATGGTAAAAACTACTAGCTACATAGTGAAGTAACTCATCAAACTGGCCCACATTGGCCAAAGAAGTGGCCAATTTTGCCCCAAAAACTTGGCCCACACGAGAGCTTTGCATTTTTGGTTTGGGCATTGCTCTATTACCCTATTGGCCAGTCCAAGCCTGTTAATAGCCCAAACGAATGAAATGGAAAATTAAATGACTGCTTTGATGTTTAGTTTTTTTATGTCCCATTCAGTGTCTTAAGACCATTGTCGGTTCTGCTTGGCTGTCAATGTTCCAGCAGCTGGTTTCTTTTTGCCATATGTTTTTATGTTTTGTGAAACCTTGATACTTAATGATTTGTTCTAATACAAACACTTAGAAAAATAATAAACACATAGTTTAAACCTACTTTGAAATACATGTTGAAATGTTTTGTGCCCGATTTTCTTACGCGCTCAGTTTTCCCTGTGTACCGACCCCCCATCACACCAGGCAAACCGGGGTGATCCTCATCCCAGTGGCTTTTGTGCAAACAGCAGAGCTTCCAGATTACTGCCTTAGTGCTGACTTTGGAGTCCACCCACAGCCCCCTTTGAACGCTAGGAGGAAACTGAAACAAAGTGCGAGAGTTTGGGAAAGAGCAGTATGGGATGAAGAGTGGGTGGGTGTAAGAGAGGCTCCGTCTTCACAAATCCAGTGGCACCCGAAAAGGGTACTAGCAGCTTAAGAAGGGCTGCAGGCAGCCACAGGGCAGCCCAAAGGCCTGTGGACCGATACAAAAGTAGCCCACTGACACAAAACACATTTCTTTTTTTTTATGCAAACTGAGATGATCTATGGGTGCGTTTTTGGTCAAATATGTTACCAATAGTGCTTTTCGACATCCTTTTGGTCGGTAAGATTTGCCAAAAGTATCAGCTGTACCGTCCAGTAACTCTTCAAACTAGCCACCTTTGGCCCACAACAACTGGCCTGCACTCCAATGGTGGGCTGCCCATTCAGGCACCTGTCCAAGCCTGACAGCATATACCCCTGAAAACGTACAAATGCAAGCCCACCCTTGATGTGTATTCTCCCCCTTAGGCGTGAGGCCTGAACCACCCTTTGGGATGGTTAATGGTTTAATGTTTCTGTATCCGGTGCCGTGTACATAAACCCTTCGAGCTCTCTTTACTGCCTTTGCCAGAACACGGCAATTTTCTGTTATTACAGCCCGCCGCAGTGTCTTGGTGTGCAGTACTAGCTTTAGGCAGCAACTCAACAAAATAAAAGTGTGCACTTAGGGATGGTTAATGTCGCTGTGTGCGGTGTAGATGAACCCTCGAGCTCTGATTACTGCGCTCCCTGATGAGTCTCGGAAATGGCTGGCTGAATATATCCCTTATTCTTTTCTCACTTCCTAGACGCTGCTACAACTCCCTTACCCCCACTCACCCCCTCTACCTTTCTTTGCTTTGTTTCCCAATCTTGTTTTCTGGCCCTTTCTAATACTTTCCCTCTAAAAAAGCATATTCTTCAGCCATTTACAGAAGAAATGGCTATTACCATAACTAGCTTTGATATTTTGATATTAAATCCCTTGTGTATTGGCACATTATTTTATATTTGGCAGACTTGAGTGAGTGGCTTCTGAGGAAAGGACTTGTAGTTCCCAGGTTAGGAAAGGGTTATATAAACTGGCTGGCATACGCGGATGATATAGTGATAATGGATCACTCACAGGTTGGTATTCAACGACCATGCAATGCCCTCGCCGAATATGCTTCTCTGAATTAGTTGATTATTAATCCAGATAAGACTTCTATTATGATTTTTAGGCATCCAAAGAAACAGGTCAGAGGTTATTTGTGGACTCTAAAAAATCTGATTATCCCAGTGGTGAAAGTGGTGACATATTTGGGTGGGCAGATAGTCGGGTGTCTGACGCAGAATGGCTTTTTGCTGAATTTGGACATAAAGCTGAGAAAGCTGGATGCCCAAATGAGAAGGTTATATATTAAATGTTGCCGTTTTGCACTTCTCCCTTTAATCAAGTTTTATGTTGGAAAGGTGACGCCTTCCCTTACAAATGGCTTCGAAGGTAATTGCCAGGCCTTTGAGGCAAATTGGGAGAGAATAGAAGGGAAAATATGGAAGAAGGTACTGCATCTCCCCACTTCTATTCATATTTCGTGTGTTAGGTTTGAACTGGGTTTGGGTTCTTTGCTCTCAATAATGGAGTGAATATGGTTATCTGATTATAGTCTGATTTTGGCCCCTCCAAAAAAATCTTTATATGAAGAGGTTGCAAATCAGTCAAAACTGAACAATAATGTGTTTCTAATAACCTTAGTCAAAAAATGTCAAAAGATATTAGATAACTCGGATAGCACGGGTGAGATGTGACTGGACTAGAATAATCTCTGAAATTAGAGACTTAAACGTTCCTCCTCATGGTCTGAACAAGATAAACCTAGAGACTTCCTTCCGAATTATTTGAAAAGAAGTCTTGATCCTATAATGAGAATGGAGTTCTTGTGATTTAGGTTAAATTTGTTACCAACCATGGAAATTACACATATCAGGGATCCTATAATGTATCCCACCAATCTTTGCAATCTGTGTGAAGAAGGGGTAAATCAAACCCTGATGCATATATTATCAGAATGCACAGGGAGCTGGCCTATAAGACTCAAAAGGTTGCAGAGGTGTGTCCATGACCCCAGATTGTTGAACTCAAAGATGTTCTGGCAGAGGTTCAATTAGGGGCATGAAACCTTCCTTACAGCAGAAGTAGCAAGTATATTAAAAGATTTGAAATTATTGGGTGATATAATTTAGTTTACTGTGCTGACGGAAGATTCTAATTTCTCCCTTTCAAAAACTGCTATGGGTTATTTGGAGTCTGTTCTGTAAGTTTGGGTCATGATCCGTTTTTATTGTGGTGTAGATAGTTTACTTGTGTAGACTGTTTTTTTATTGATTCAAAATACTATCTGTTTTAAAAAACAAATTTGTAACAGCATTCAGTGAGATGTATTACATGTGTTTTTATTTTTATTTTTTTACATTTCTTATTTATTTATGTTTCCTTATTCATGTTTTTGTACATTTGTGTAAAAAGTCAAAATGATTATTGACTAATATGCACAATAAAAAAAAAAAGGCACATTATAAATACCCAATAAATGAATAAATATTAAGGTCGAACCTCTCTATTTTATTAATTTAGGACATTAGTATAAGATGGTTTTCAGTCGTTGTGAGTCTTAACACTTTTGTGTGTGTCGTCAGTAGCCAATGTTCCTTCCAGGGAATCTGCGATCAGCGGAGCCCTTCAGCACCCTATGCAACTTTATAGCGCTTAAACCCATGAGAGATTAAGTCACTGTCATAGCATGTGTCACCATTAGCCAACTCAATGCCCTCATTTCAATGGCCAGTGGAGGATGAAAGTTTGCATTGGTTCTTGGTTGGTCCAACATGTGACATGCAGAGGGCCCACAAAACACCACAGCGGTCACATTCCCCCACTACACTATCTTAATGCCATAACCAGAGCGTACTCCCGCATCCTCTCGCTCTCTGCGGGCCCCTGCAGAGACAGGGGGATGCACCATTAACTATGCGTTTTATCCAGCCATTAATAGTGTGTGGGGCAGTGGCATCGCTAGAGCCGGTCCGGGGGGCCTGGGCCCCGCCTCTGAACTCCTGGGCCCCGCTTCGGCCCCGCTACGTCAGCTGGGCTACTCACTCTGCACTGTCTGCAGTGCTGTGTTCGCCCGCACGGCACACACAAAAGGCCGCAATCAACAATGAAGAGCTGTTAGGTTCCCTCTGCCGTCAAGACCAGCCCCTCCAATCAGAATGTAGCGCAAAAACTGTGTTTGAGGGGTCATTTGTGACTTAATGGTTTTGTGCCTACATTCTGATGGGAGGGGAGGTGCAGTGGGGTTTGGTTGTTGGTGTGCACAAAAGCTTCTCTGCAGGAGTGCCCCTGATGTGACACATTCCCTTTGATAGGCGGCACCCCTACCTTTGGCCCCCTCTCTGCCCCCCCTAAATTTGATTCCTGATGACGCCACTGGTGTGGGGTGGAGGGGTGGCTACTGCATTCTGGTGCAGGTGTCCATCGGAAGAGGGGGCGGTGTATAAATGGCAGAGGTGGGGGGATGTGCGTTAGCATCATAACCTTTCTGCAGCATTTCCCAGCAAGCAACTTAAGCAGAGACACGAAAGACGAACGCACATGACAGCCGCTTGACAGAATGCGTTTGTGCTTCCAGGCAGCCTGCTCCTTACATCAGCATGTTAGCTGCACAAACAACTGTCAAACAATCGGGGGTGGTACTGTAGCCGCTGGCAACTTGACATGCTCCTCCCATACACTGAAAAGTGTGTTACCGGGCGGATGTGCCCCAGGCCGCCCCACACGCATAGGTACACATGCCGGTTAAGAAAACGCAGGACACGTTTTGCTGGTATAGGGTCCCAGCGGCAACTGCCATCTTGGGACCTTGTTTATTCATCTACGCATGCGCGAGCCAGAACGAGGCTCGCACATGCTCTGAACCATTGCGTACTATGCAACATCCCTCCTTTTTTCCAAACAAGAAAAAAATTAAACATTAACCATAACAATAACCCAACATGGGTTTGCACAACCAGTTCTGGGTCCACTAGGACACCAGGTCCATGAGATAGTCTCGGAACCTCGACGGGCGTTGGCGCCCCTCTCTGCTCGGATATCTTTTGCCGCCTTCTGGGGACGGCCCAGGTGCTTCCGGTGGGCCGGGGGCCCCTTCATCATCTGGTGCCATTGACGGATGGGTAGCATCTGGGGGCCCCTCCTCCTGAGCCCTCGGATTCTCTTCTGGCTGGTTTGTCATGGACCCTTTTACATAGGTCACCCCTAGCGGTTGTGGTTTGTACGGGAGTGACAGTTTGCCCTCCGGATGTGTGTTTCTCACCAACACAGTGTCCCCTACTCCAATTGTCGTTTCTTGGTGATTCCTCCGTTCATTTTCCTTTTCATTCTTGATCCGTCGCTCTTGACGGACCCGTTCGTCATCGATTACCCCTGGTGCTCGCCCTTCCATCTCGGGTAGAAGTCCTCTGGGGCAGCGGTTGAACAGTGATTCAGCCGGTGCGACCCCGGTGGACTGATGTGGGATCATTTGATACTCTCTGAGAAAGGCTGAATCACTTTCCGATTAAAATTGCAAATCGATTGATTAAACTACTGGTTGTGCACGCAGTGTGATTGCCCACTGAGTAAGTTATGCCCTCCTGCGCATAACTTACTCAGTGGGCAACTTGGCAGGTTCCCACTACCGCTCTCACCTGCAGCCCAACCAAACCAACCCAATCTATCAGTCCTTGCGCTGAACCTCGCAGGTCCCTCTCTGCCACTCCCTTTACTCTCTGAGGAACTCCAATAGATTTTGGCGCAGCTCACCTCCACCATTCAACGAGATTCTGAACACCTTGTTTAAAGTTCTCATGAACCGTTCGGCTTCTCAGTTTGCTCTTGGCCAGAGCGGAGTGACTCTCCTGTGTCTGATGCCCCTTTCTTCCAGATACCTGGCGAATTGCTGTCCCTGGAACGGCGGGCCATTATCAGAGCACAGTTCAATCGGGAACCCGTGGGAGGTAAATATCTTTTAGAGTGCCAAGATGGTGTGGTCACTCGCCGTTGATTCTACCAGTTCAACCTCTGGGTATCTTGACCATTGGTCTACTACACCGTCCCCCATGGTTGTTCGCTTCTCTCCATGGACCTTATCGTTGGGCCCCTTTCCACCGGATTCGCAGCTTGGCACGGAACACGTGCTCGCACAAAATCATCCACCCGCTGCTCCAAGTCGGGGAACCACATTTTCAGTCTCAGGCGTGCCTTTGTTTTGTCTGCCCCTTGGTGGCCATTGTGTGCTAGCTGCAGCACCTTGGTCACCAGAACTCGCGAGATGACGATCTGCCGACCTCGTAAAAGGAGTCCATCCTCGGTCAGTGAGAGTTCATTGTGTGCCTTCCACATTGCTTGTAGGTCCTTCTGTGCACTGGCCTCCCACCTGGCATTGTTGGTGAGCATTTCCTTCCACTCACCGTTGCTCATCGCCGCTGTGATGATCTGGAATATTTCATCGTTGTCAGATGCCTCCGCTATTTCCTGCCATGACAGTGCCACCGCTAGAGCAGCCTCCACAATGTTGCGGACCATTTCAACGCAGTCCACCACTTCGACATTGTCTTGATCACGTCCGGCCCCAGGGTGCCTGGACAGGTAGTCTGCTGGGTTGTGGGTGCCCGGCCGATATTGCAGTCTCACTCCGTACTCGATCAAGGGCAGCATCCACCGTTCGATACGTGGTGGCGGTTTGGAGGATACCCCCGCCATGATTGGTATGAGTGGCTTGTGATCGGTGATAACCACCGTGGGCTTGCCCAAAATGTACATCGGAAATGCTTGCACCCCCACAATAGGGCTAGAGCTTCCCGCTCAATTTAAGAGTACCTTCTCTCAGTCTCCGTGAGAGCTTTGCTTGCATACGCTATGGGGCGCATATGACCACGTGTGTCTGCTTGCAGCAGTACTGCGCCCAGTCCCACTGGGCTGGCATCCACAATGATTTCCGACTCTTGGTCTTGGCTAAAGTATGCCATTGTTTCCTGGCCAGACAGTGCGTTTTTGATGTCGGTGAACGCCTTTTGTTCTTTGGTTGTCCATGTCCACGCCACACCGTTTCTCGTTAACGCCCGCAGGGGCTCTGATAGCGACGCCAGGTCACGAATAAACCTCCCGCAATAATTCACTATGCCTAGATTCTAGGGGGGCCGCTTCGCGAATGTCTCACACCTTCTCCGGTTCTGGAGAGATGCCTCCGGCATGGAAAACAAATCCGAAGAACTCAATCCTAGGCCCTTCTTCCTGTGTAGCGTCAGGCCTAGGCTTTTGAGCCTGTCCAGTGCGCATTCAAGCCTTTTCAAATGCTCAGATTCTGACTGTGCAAAGATCAATATGTCTTCGGACATGTCGAGGACTCCTTTCAGCTCTGCCAGTGCTCCACGAATGATGTTTTGGAACGCCTCTGCGGCTGACGAGACTTCAAAACGTAGTCTTTTGAATTGGTATAGCCCCTGATGGGTGGTGAATGTAGTTATGTAACGTGACTCTGGGTGAAGTTCCAGCTGGTGATATCCTGATCTTAAATTGAGCTTGGAAAACACTTTGGCCCCTTGCAGCTCGCCCACAATGTCGTCTAGCATGGGCGTGAGGTGTCTTTCCCTCTTGATCGCGCCGTTTGGCAGCCGCATGTCTACGCATATGCAGACTGCTCCAGGCTGTTTGGGCTTGGGCGCCACTATGATTGGGGACACCCATGGCATCGGGCCATGTACCCTTTTGATGATATTCATATCAATCGGTGATTATAGTTCCTTCTCCACTTGCGCCCTTAGGAGGAACGGTATCCTTCTGTGCTTTAGGGCTGTCGGCCTCACAGACCCATCAATGTGTAGTCTAATTGGGTCCCCTTTTAGCTTGCCCACTCCCTGGAATAGGCTCTCGAACCGTTTCATAAGGCGGTCAATGTCTGTTTGGTACACCGACTTGGTGAAGTGTACAATGTCTATGGCCTCAGAGGCCACACAGCTTAATAGTGAGTGTGGGCTTGCGTCGGTTACAAAGAATCTTGCCTTAATTGTATTTTGCCCATGTGAGACAGGTGCCACGAAGATTCCATGGATAAGCAGCAGCAGTGTGTCTCCTCCAAAGGTGCATATTCTGGCCTTGGACGGTTCCAATTTGGGGGGGCCTGGAAGAGCCTCATAGTGTTCAGCTGCCAGGACACAGACCGACGCCCCTGTGTCGATCAAAACGGGTGTCGGCACATCTCCAATGTTCAACGTGCAGGTTGGTTGCCTTCTCTTTTTGGCACCTGTGGCAATGTTTGAGATGAAGAAGACCTCCTCCTCATCGTCCTCTTCCTCAGCAATGTCCAGTTCCTGCACTCCTTGTTCGACAGCTGACACATTCCTAAACCTTCTGGGGTTGCCCCCACTCACTCTTGCTGGCCCCCTTGACGTGGTCACCGGAATAGCTGCTCTACACACCCTTGCGTAATGTCCAGGCGTGTTACACCTGTTTTTGCTGGACATTCTCCCGGGTGAGACAGGTCATACCCACAGTACTGGCAGGACTGCAGGCTCAAGGGTGTTGGAGGGCCTTCAGCACGTTTCTGGCCCCAACGTGACTTCCCCGGTGCGGGCCGACCAACAGCAAAAGCATCCTCGCTCCTCCCTGGGCGCACCGCTGCGTCCATCTTAGCCCCCCTGTACTCTGCCAGTTCATAGGTGCGCCCTGTGTCCAGGATCTGTGTGAGCTTCAGGCCTGGCTCTCAAAGGACTTGTCTTCACAGCTTCCCTGATTTGCACCCTTGTATTAGTTGGTTATGTACCATCTCCTCTTCATTCACCCACCTGCAGGTGTCTCAGCCTTGCACAAAACTGGTCTAGGGACTCTTCGCCCTGTTGCTTCTCCGCACACATAACAAATCTATCGAAGTCCACATTCGCCATGGGGAGGAAGTGGTTTTGGAGGGCCTGTTTGACAGCATCGTAGGTGGTCACCTGAAGGTTTAGAGAGTCAGAAATCCTGTGTACTTCTGTGCCTGCAGAGTGGCCACTTTCGCATCGTCGTCTGTCTCCCCAGTGGCTCTGAAATGCATTTCAAGTTTTTTCACCCACAATAGCCATCTAGGCCCAAGTTTAGAGGGAGGGCCTGAGGTGTCGAATTCTGGCATTGGCGCCAGAGTACCTTGTTGCCTGCGTGGTATTGGCACAGGCGCACCATCCCCTATTCCTGCTCACCCATCCCAGCGATCTGTGTCGAGGCTCTGTTGAGGAAACACCCTTTCAGCTAGTAGGGTTCCTCCTGCACAATGTGTCCCCACTGACCGTCTTTCTTCTGGGTGAGATGACTGGGATCCAGCTGTACAGTGTGTAGACTCAGCCAGATTAGATAGCTTCTGTGCTTGCTAGCACGCTTGGGGTGCTTTTTGCACCATTAAATAATTGTAGCCACGGCCATTAGACTTCTAATGGCCATGGAGTCTCCAAAAATTGCTTTCAAATGAATCACAGACGGCGCACAAGCACCCTTTTGGGCCGCAACCGTTGTGATCGCTGAAGGCAAGATGGCCACCGGCTCTCTGCGTCAGATCTGTAGCCGCGCAGCGTGATGAAACACTTTCTCCGACTTCCAACCAAAGACTTCCGATCGAAGAACAGATGTCGCACTCACACACACACACGGTATCTCCTCGTCGCCAGTGTTACCGGGCGGATGTGCCCCAGGCCGCCCCACACGCATACGCACACATGCCGGTTAAGGAAACGCAGGACACATCTTGCTGGTATGGCGTCCCAATGGCAACTGCCGTCTTGGGACCTCGTTTATTAATCTATGCATGCGCAAGCCAGAACGAGGCTTGCGCATGCTCCGAACCACAGACTAGAAAGCAGCAGCTTCATTCTTCTAGCAGGCACCCTCTTCCACTATTAAGAAACATGGTGCTCATTTAAAATTGTTGCACTGTACAACAGAATAAAGAAAAGGCCAGAAAAGGTCAGAAACGTGGCTTGTATATGCATAATTTACCTATTCTTCGACATCGTTGATTTTCAAAAATAGATGCACTTAAAAAAGATATCTGGAATAATTAACTTGTTGTGGATGCGTTTTTAAAACCTAGTCGGTTTACACTTCAGTGACAAAAAGCACCATTTGTATTTCAATTGCAAGCCTAGAAACAAACTGACTGACGTACGTGACAGTGTGCATGTGTCAACTTCATCTTACATGGCTACCGGCATGGAAGAATAAGAGCTCAAAGAGCTCCCAGGAGGAGGAGTTAGGGTGAAGAGTGAAAGGTGATGTTTAATCAAAAAAATAGTTAATGAGTGTCTGTCTGGACATAACGGTGGACAATATCAGGCACCAATAGGAAGTATAGATAGCTCAAAATAAAGAGTGGCCTCTGCCTTCATGTATATGTAACAATGCCGTCTTGTAATTATAACAGGCCCATGGAATAAATAGATTTTTTGAAGCACTGTTTGAGGATTCTTAAGCTCAGACATCTTTGTGAAGGCAGTACACACCTGCCATCATGTTTAGAAGTACAAAGGTTAGTGCAGTTGGTGAATATCTTGCTTATTTACTTTGGAGATATAGCAGAAATATAAAATATGTCACACACCTCCACTTTATGTTTCTAGATACCACAAACAAGGTATCACTAGGGGTATTTGAAGATTGAGACTTTACACAAGTAGTCTTCCTAGTCCTGATGAAGGCCTTTGCCATAATCAACAAGAAGGGACACATGGCATGAAAGTGAACCCTGCAGCAAAAAGGCCGAAAAACAGAGGGTCAATATCCTTTTGAAGTTCCCTGATAGACAACATTTTCATGTCATAGACCATGTAACCCATGCCACGGCAGACTATAAAGATGATTTGTGGCAGGTCATGCAGACATATTAGCTGCAAACTGTTGAATTAAAAAATCCATTAACGGTATTGTCTTTGGACTAATGTTGGAAGTTCATGCATGAAAGGGGTTTCCTTCCGTTTTTTAACATTGTAATTGTTGTAGTGAGAATATATAATGTGTTGGTGTTCATTTTGATTTAAAGCACGTGGCACTAACCCCTAGGCGCTTCGGTATGAGATAGGTTGATAATTTTGTTGAAAGTCTTTTTTAAAAAAAGTATTTATCATGCCATATTGTAGAATAAAAAAGGCATTTTGATAAGACATTTGGATGTCTACGAATAAGGATCATTGATTGTGTTTTTCTTATATCCGTGTCTCGTATCCTTTCTGCTAACCTTTGAGAGTATCTTCACTAGATACAGATGTCAGGGTGGGGTTTCCTACTACTTTTTTAGATTTTACCTGCCAGTACCCCGATTTTTAGTATGACCCTTAAAGCGTGGGTGACCGTAAACAATATAGATATGTGAATGTATGCAGTCAGAAACATTCATCAGCCTTCACCTGAAATTAACACCTAAACCTCTGACACTTTTGCGGGTATTACCTAAATCTGAAAAACCTCAAAATGGTGGTGGTTCTGATTTTGGTTAAATACGTTTGCACAGGACTACTTGGAGTCTGTGATGTCAACTATACTCTGGTTAGCTTTTTGGAGACCTACATCAAATTGTAGAGGTGATGTGGAGGATTGGCATATGAACATAGTTGACCTAATGTTTACAAACCTTTGGAAAACCCATTTGTCCTTACCCAAAGGAACTCTGGCAGGCACTGCTCTCCGGTCAATCCAGAAGGACACCCAGGACAGCATGACCATCAGGGTGGCAGGAAAGTATGTCTGGAGCAAGAAGAAGAAGATGTGACGACGTAGCGTGAAGTTGATGTACAGACGGTTGTACCATCCTACAGAGAATGCAAGGAAAACAGAATCTAGTTTCAGAACATAAAATGCCAACTTCAAGATTGCATCTCCAGTAGTGTATATGCACGGACACCACAAAATACCACTTCCTGCACTGTAAATGTTTACAAAATAATATTTCAGTAAGCAACCAAATTTGTCAAAAAAGATGGGTGACTGCATGCACACCCCACCACTTACCTCCTCAAGAGATATTATTGGTACCACAGGCACAACTATTTGAATGTACTCACAACATTTGAGGGCCAAGCAGAATATATCTGTTTTCCCATGAGTCTTTGCTTTTTCAGTATTCTTGGAAGCTGCAGTCTTTTTTGCAGGTTTTTGTAGTCTATCTGGACCTTGGGAATTTCACTCTCTTGTGTTTTATATATTTCTTCTGGGAAAGAGATTACTTTTCACTGTTTAAGTTTTTTTTATTTTCCTTTTGTCTAACTGCCTGATTACCAGCTTGTAGATGCAATTTGAACAGACTGTCTATGCATGCCCCACATCAATCTGCTTGTTCAAGAGTTGCCTGGTTTAATTGAGGATGCTCATTAGTTCTGGGACTTTTTGTAGTTCAGCCAGCATTCCACAACAATCATGCTATGCCATCACACTACTCCAAACCTAAGCATGACACATTATTCATCACACCAAGATAAAGATCCAGCACCATTACACCAAACCCACCACCCACAGCCATCACAACCATTGCATTAGACAGCATCTATCTCGCCGCAAAAATGAAACCACAACATTGATACCACAGCCACCACATCACACGTCCACCATGCCACAACAATCAAACCACTATAATGATGCACCTGCTATCAAACTACAAATGTCACATCATGGCTATCACAGCACAGTGTACCGCACGTGACTTTCCATGAGACAGCTCAGCCCCCAACCCCACAGATTAGCTAGAAGTGTCACACACTCATTGGCATTGGTGATAGAGTAAGTAGGGCACCCAACCCAGAGGATCCTATGGAAAATGGCAAAGGGCTATTTGGTAGGCAACAGTCGTGTAAAGGTATCTGTGTACGCAATGCTCTTTTGTCCCGTAACTGTGTTGCATCACATTTCTTGTTGCTTGCATCAACTAGCACGTCTTGCAGGCTTAATCCTTGAGTTTGGCCAAGCTATTAAAAGGCAAATCAAGAGAATCTTAAGAGGGCCTTTATCACACCTCTGTTTATGAATTGCAGAGTCTGAGTGTTGTAGAGGTTCAGGCATCACTTGCCTATTCAAGAGTATGAGCATGCTGCCATTATTTGTATTTGTATTTATATTCATTGTCTTTATGTAGCGCTTGAATCCAAAGCGCTGTACATTATAACAACAAGGTACATAAAACAGTTTTTAACTGTAGAAGCAATTTACAAAACATGAATCAAACCAATAAAACATTAGGTAGAGCAATTAATCTGTGAGGGTAAGAGGGAGGGAGGGAGGGGGTGAGGATGGGAAAGGAGGAGGGAAAAGAAAGGGCATTAGGATGAAGAAGCAAGGAGGGTAAGGGAAAAAGGGGTGTTAGGGTGAGGTGCTTAGGGGGAGATGTGAAGGAAAAGAGATAGGTAGGTATGGAGCGGATAGAGGGAGGTAGGGAGTTCCAGTGCAGGGGAGCAGGGAGCTGAAAGGAGCGGAAGCGGGATGAGGCCCATGGGGAAGGGGGAACGGTGAGAAGGAAGAGATCAGCAGAACGAAGGGAATGGGAAGTGGTGTAGTAAGAGAGAAGAGTGGAGAGAACGAAGGGAACGGGAAGGCATTAGATCACCCATAGATATTTTATGCTGCATACATCAAATGATTTAGGTAACGGACAGGCATAGGTGGTGCTGAATGATCTTTGGTGATGAGGGCCCATCTTTTTCTTGAGTTTGTCAATTTTGTGAATACTATGATTGGTTTTTAAGATGTGTATATTTCTTGGCTTGAAATATCGTCTATATCTAATATTACCAATGATTGGATGGATAGGGACTTGAGTAAATATCTTTTGGGAGTTGTATGGGAATTGGAAGATCCTGCATTGATAAGCCATTTTTGGGTTACTAGTAGGAGCTCATGCTTTATGGGGTCACAACGTGGAAGGTTATGGCTTCACGTTTTTATGCCTCTCATTAACGTTACCCTCCATTTTCTTTCATTTGTATGGTGGCAATGAGGGGCGGACGATACTCGCATTTCCGCCGCCTCTTCCTCTCAGACAGCATTTGTGCCGGCATGCATTTTCATGCTGGCGCAAATGCAAAAGATGACTGTGGCGTCTCAGGCTTTATGCACCGGCATAAATCAGGCAGACCCTGTAGGAATCCATTGTACACACTGCCTGCCATGTGGCTTTCACAATTAAAAGTAAACGTTGCCTGGCACGTACGCATGTCTGGCAGCGTTTACTCACTTTGCACGGCATAGGGCAAACATGCAGGCAAAAGGCGGCACGCATACGTGTGTGCTGCCTTTTGCCCTGCACTTTTGCACTCTGCCGTGCAAACAATAACATTTGGCGGCAGGAGCCGTTTATGTTGCAGTGCAAACGTAAGAGCTCGCTACCGTCAAAATGAGCTCCTCAGTGTATAAACAGCTGTAGTTTTAAAGTTTTAAAATCCATAATGCGTGTGAATAATGTCACACCTGTGAATTATTCACTATTCAGTAATTCAGTTGAATTACATAATTCTTATGAATTAAATAACAAAACGTTTTTCAAACGTCCAAATTAAAGAAACATATCCCTAAACAGTAGTTAAAATATGCTGCAACCTAAATCCATTTCTTTGCTATTGTGACCAATCACGTGGATATCTTTTACAGGGCTTTGCAGTCCTCATCTCTATTTGTATTTTTGTGTTTGTGTTTGTTTTGCAAATCAAGCCAGGGAGCACTGAACTCTGTACAGGTTTGAGGGTTGAGCAAACTACAGATTTCATAACAGCAGCAGTAGGACATTTTACCCGTGGAGGGAGGTTTAACGGAAATGAGTCAAGATAATGAACAAATTAAGGAGCGCATCAAGAAAGTAGTTGGTAACCAGCTAATCAAGGGACAAAGTTGTCTTTGTGGTATGGGACATTCCTTAAAACAAATATGTGTTCGGTTCCTTGTAGAATGGCAACAGTATTGGAGCCTGTCTTGTGTGAGGTAGGATGTTATTCCAGATCATTTGGGTGTAGTTAGGGAACCCTTATCGTGCAGCTGTGTCCTTGAAACATTGTTATATCGTGGCCTTTTGGGTTGCCCTCTTGAAATAGTGAGTTTCTCTAATAAGTAATGTGGTGATCTGAAAGGCATTGTATCCTAAATAATGCAGCAGGTCTTGAATGGGGTTTAGGCCTTGGAGGCAGTCGATGCAAGTGTTTCAGAGTTGGTGAACTATGATTGTATTTCCTTAATATCATTAATATTCTGGTGGGTTTAACCTATGCAAGTAAAAATCTCTTCTACTTGCATTGCGAGGGTAGAAGAGAACATTTCAGTTACCAAGCCACACATGTCAGACCACCAACTACTGGCCACCACTGGAAGTTCCCCTCCAGATCAGCCCCACAAAGGAATGCAGTATGGGCATGCAAATTAGTTGAAACGCTTCCCTTTTCTCTCCATGCGAGAAACAGTTAATTGTTCTAAAAGGCCTGTACTATTTTATACATAGCTTTATCATCTTAAGGCCAACAGCTATCGGACATGCAACACCCAGCTACACACGTTTCACCCTACATGGGGATCATCGATGTGGTGCAGGTTGACATCATTGTGATAAGAGCAGGAGGAATCACCTATGAAGAAAGGACCACAACGATACTGTGAATACCCTGGTAGGAAACCATAATCCCTCACCTCCGTTATAAAAGCGGGGGTGGCCGCACACCGGCCACCCAGGCCGACACGGCTCTAATCCTAAAGGGAACTTTGATAGGTGGAGACAACCAACAGGATGGAAAATAAGGGACAAGTCCTGTGACCAAAACTACACCTGCCGCAGGGCAGGGGAAGTAGCAGAAATAAGCAGAAATAAGCGAAAAACACAAGCTACTGGGATCACACAAAAGAGAACTCCCATTACGCAACATGCCTGCCAATTAGGCGGTAAAAGTAGAGTACCAAAAACACTGGATAGCCATAGCGGTTGGGTGCAGAAACGCGAAGAAAAAGTGGTAAGAAAACGACAAATACTTTAAAACCATTATAACCGTACCTTAAAATTTCAAATTCCCACTTACTCAACATACAGAAACTCACACAACCACCTTTCTGCACAGCAATCCACACACGCTTCATTACAATGCAACAACAGACTAACAACACATAACCAGCCACAACAGCACATGGGAATTCTGGCACCGATCGAAAACCGTACTTAAACTCGGCAGCCAACAGGACATCACAACTCTCACTCCCCTATTCCCACTAGACACTATTATTCCCCCTCCCCCCTTCTGCAGGCTTGCTCTCTCTCTCCAGTCTCCTCTATTACTTTGGCCACCTTCTATAGCCCTACAGCCAGTCCACCCTCTTCCTCTCTGAATGGGCTGACCTGGCCACTTCTCTCCTCCCCAGGACCTTTCCGCAAACTCTGCGACTCCCTCTCTCTATCCATCCTACCCTCTGAGCCGAGTCACACTGCAGGCCACTCCTTGGATGCTCTCATCTCTACTGACTCTCTCTACCCCTCTTACTACAACACTCTCATGAATCGATCACTCTCTTCTCTCTTCCCACTTTACACTCTCGTTTCCTCTAGCATTGGCACTCCCCACACTGCCTTCCTTCTTCAAGGACACCCTTCCCATGATAGGTATGACAGTTGCTGCCTTTTCATCCTCCTTTTCTCCGCCCCCTAATCTGGAGTCTGGCTACCAGCCTGACACAGCCCCCTCTAACTTTCATCTCTCCATTTCCTGCACTCTTGACATCCTTGTCCTTAGGATGCGCATGAAGCCTCCCAAAAAGTACAATTCTTGGTACGACACTGATCTTGCTGCCCTCAAACGCAAGTATAGCGCAGCAGAATGGAAATGGGTGGCCTCAGGTGCACCCTCTGACAAACCGGCCCATCGTCTTCTCCAAAGGCAATATAGACTAAGCATCCGGTCCAAGCAATGAGTCCATATTCAAGCCTGCATCTCTGCAGCATCCAATAACACAGCCAAACCTTTCAAAGTGTGCAAGGAATTGGCAAACCCTTCTGCAGCCTCATCTTCCACTGCGCCCACCCAGGCCCTTTGCTCGGCACTGACAGCATATTTCACCAACAAAACCCTGGACATCCTTTCCTATCTCACTCCTTCACCCACACATGCACCAACTTCCTCTGAGCCCTCTTTGGCCTTTCACACTCTTCCCCCTCTCCATTTTCCTGCCTTTTTGCCCCTCATACCTAAGGAGGTCACTAGGCTAGTCTGGTCTATCCAAACAGGTGGATCCATGCCCCTCCAAAACTATCAAGGACAACATTGAGCAACAACACTCTAGCTCCAACCTTGGCGGACCTCTGCAACCTCTCTCTCTTGCCCATGGAGTTTTCCCCTCCTCTCTCAACCACTCTCTGGTGAGCCTACTACTCAAAAAACCTGCTGACCCGTCTATCCTGGCAAACTATTGCCCTATTTCTATCACTCCTTTCCTGGGCAAGCTATTGGAGAAGTTGGCTATCTCTCAGGTTACTCTCCACACTGAATGTGTTGGTTGTCTCCATGATCATCAGTCTGGCTTCAGAGCATCCAGAGGCACGGAAACTGCTCTCCTGAACACCCGTGAGGACCTGCTCTCATATCATGACTCCAACTCTCCCTCTGTCATCATTCTCCTTGACCTCTCCTCTGCATTCCACACAGTGAACCACAGCACCCTGATCAATCGTCTCCACGATACCCTTGGCATCACCGATCAGGCACTGGCATGGGTTACCTCCTTTCTCTCCGACCGTCCATCCCAGGTGGAACTAAGCCCCTTTCTCTCTGCTATCACTCTCTCTACTTGCGGGGTCCCTCAGGGCTCTAACCTATGCCCCTGGTTCTTCAATATGTACATGGCCGCCTTGAACCACTTGATCTCTTCCTTCACTTCCAACTTCCAGTGTTATGTGGATGACACACAGTTCTCCTTCAAGCTTCCCTCAGCTTCTTCTTCCTCCTCGCTCATTCATGACTGCCTGTCCGCAATTCAGTCCTGGTGTGCAGCTAACAACCTCTGCCTTAATGCCAGTAAGACTGAGATCATTCTCATTGGGACCCCTGCTCCTGTTTTCCCACACTCACTCTGTTCGGCCTCCCTTGGCCCTGCACCATCACCCACCAGTGAGGCAAAAAACCTGGGGGTCATCTTCGATTCCACTCTGTCCTTCTCACACATCTCAGATATATCAAACAGATATCACTACCAGCTGCACCTCCTCCGAGGTATCTTACCTTTTCTCACTTTCCCCCAGAGACTCATTGTCTCCAGAGCTCTTGTTCTCTCTAGACTTGACCGCTGCAACAGTCTCTTTCTCAATCTCCCTACTTCTACACTCAGACCTTTACAACTCATCCAGAACAGAACTGTGAGACTCATTCTTGGCCTCAAGCCCATGGACTGCATCTCACCTGCACGGAAATCCCTCCACTGGCTCCCTGTGACTGCAAGGATCAAGTACAAGACCCTCTGCATAGTTCACAAGGCTTTCTGGGGCTGGGGACTGCACTAATTACAACACACTCTTCCGAAATACACTCCCTCTAGAGCACTCGGCTCATCCACTTCTAACTCTCTGAGAGGGAGCCGTTTTTCCAAAAAGTTTTGGGGATAGATCCTTATCCTCTGCAGGGACCACCCTCTGGAACAATCTCCCTGCCTCTCTCTGCCTAGACCCGGATGTCCTGAAATTCCAGAAACTCCTCAAAACCTTTCTCTCTGCCTCTGCCTTCTCCCCCCCGCCCCTGCTAATTGGCGCTTTCCACCTGCTACCACCTCCTTCTGCTCAGCTTGCTGACTGGTCGCCTGGCCCACCTCAGAACCTTACAGGTCTCAGGCACCCACACCAGTCCCTGCACTTACCTCAGGGCCCAGCGCTACTTGCAGCAGTACGCACTTCCCTAAAAGACAACCCTCTGCACTAATCCCGGCCCTCCTGGACCAGGCACAATTCCCTTCAACCATCACTCGCACTTCCTGCCTGGCACTTACACGATTTGAATGCACCTTACCCAGTAAGTTTATTGTTTGTCTGTTCCTTGTCTCCCCTCCCCCCCTGCATTGTGTCAGTTGTTATGCTGTACACCCTCTACTACCGGTCCTGCACCCCACACTCCATAGTACCTGGTAATGCACTTGAATTAGCAGAAATGTCGTCAGGCCTAGTATGCTTATTATTATTGTATATCATTCTGAAATTGCCAAGGCCCTATGAATGATTGGATCTCATGTTCCCCTCCCGTCTTGGAGCACTTTGAAGCACTTATTTTGTGTATAAGCGGTTTATAAATAAACAACACAATACAATTGACACCCTCCTTTCAGATCCGCCAGAGCGCCTGGGGACGACAGCAGTGGCGACAGTGCGCGGTACGAATACCTTTAACATTAACATTCAGGCATGTTTACCAAACACCATCAATAATAACAACTGTCCTTCTACCTGTAATGTGAAGTGCACAATAGGCCACTAAAGTATACAAGTTACTAAATGCCACAGTGCCACCTAGTAGCCACCAATGAACTGCACCTTCAGATGAGAGCCACATAGCAATGTGTTATGGGTGTGCAAATGAACTGAACCACGTGTAGTTGATCACCATGTGAGACACTTGCAATCGTTTGGATGATCCTTCAAGTAGGGTGAAATGTGTTTCTGGCCGGTGGTTGCATCGCTGCAATCCGTCAACCTTGGGCTGATAAAGGTATATATAAATTGAAGTTGAATGGCCCTCCTTTTTTGACGATCTTCCCTTGGAATAGAAGGTAACTACCTAGTAGTAGGCCATGTGGATCTAGAATGGGCTTTTTCTACAAAGTGATGATCTCGCCAGATTGGCTGCTTCGGTGAAGGTGCCTTGGTGAGGGCTTCACCATGTTCATGAGGAGGGCTTTGTTTTTGCGCTGGTGGATGAGCTGATGCCATCTTTATATGTGCCTGGCTTGAGGAGGGAGAGGAGGTTAGAAGGATTATGATTGGAGGGATATTTCAAATGAGGTACTGGTGTATGTATGGCGTATGAGGGAGGGTTCAGGGTGCCATTATGATTTCAATGAATTGTCAGATTGTTTGCATTTTTTAGATGAAAACTTGGTTGCTTGTTTTGCATTGTAGCATTTTTTTGCGCTCTGTTCATTTACAAATATGGGGTCATAAGACCAAATTGCTACGAGTATAACAACAAGGATATGTTTGTTTAAAAAATGCAAAACCATGCAATATAACTGTACCAACGAACGAAAGAAAGAAGAAAAGCGGGGATAGTGGTTGCCAGGGGGATTAGAAAGGAAAAAAACAATTAACAAACAAGGCATGCTTATTTGATTTAAAAGTCAATATAAACAGGAAGACAGATGTTGATTAGACACAGTGGGACACAGGTTATTAAAAGGATTATTTGTGCATAATGTAATCTGTTTTTCAGCGCCAAGGGTGTGTGGCACTATATAAGAAATATGTATTATTTGCATTTTATGCTTGGAGACAGAAAAAGAAGATCTTTTGTCAAAGTAAAGAAAGTGTTGATTTGGGATTTAGTTCTTTGGTGCAATTCAGTACAGTATCAGAAAGAGTTGAGGTTCTATTGATGTTACTGCTGTGTTGTCGGATAGTGCTAATTTTTTAGATGAATGCTTAATTACCTGTTTTGTATATATAAGTATGGCAAGCATGACTAAATGGAGATCGTGTTTTGTGCCATGACTCTAAATCTGTATGGTCCAAAGGTTTAGCCTATGTGTTCTGATTATCGCCCTGAGGGGTGAGCCCTGGAAATGGGGAGGTGGGTTGTTTGGGGGTTAATCAAACCCTCAAATGGTTGGGGGTGTAACCTTTGCACATCTTTTCTGCGTCCCAAGCCATGTTGAAGAGCTAAGTTTGAGGCAAAAAAAATAAATATGGTCACGGAGACAGAGGCACTGGTTTTGCCTGACTACAGCAGTTGCCTGACCTTTGTCTAGCGTCGATGTGCCCTATATGAACACATGACTGGCCTGTCAGTGGAGGTCAGTTTCAGTAGAGGCCAATGGGAGAGCGAGAGAACAGGGTCTAAGGGGTCCTAATGTGGGTTGGGCATGCAACACTGGCTACTTTGCAGTTCATGTCAGAGGTTTCAGGTCATAAGAATTCTAGGGTCCCCAGCCAATTGTTGGGATGCCATGTCAAAGGGTATAAATGAACATTGTTGGTCCCCCGGAACCTTGTCTTTGCAGGACCAAAATGTTTAACCTTGTCGTTGAGGACTCAATGCTTAGGTCTGCAGAACCGGTAGTTCTGGGGTCAACCCACACCAAGGCGGCGGCTGACGCATTGATGGGGAATCATCTGCCAGTAAAAGGGATTTCAGAAATAGGTCCCTTGGTTGAGGTGTGTTATCCTATACACGAGTGACATGAATCATAAGCATATACTACTACACAGAGATCAATGGTATAATATTATTAGCATTAATACAGTCGTTAAATTCATGAAGTAATACACAAGCAAATATCTTAGATGTAGGGTCCAATAGCTAATATGCGATTCCTTTGATCGCAACGCGACCCCTCCTATACACATGTACACAGGGATAATAATACTGCTCAGCCAAGTTCGTGGGATAGTACTACTCTGATTTATTGAGATAAACAGAAGATGTAACAGTCTACTCCACCATGTGGCATTAAGTTTAATCAGAGCATTGCCCAAACCATCCGGACCTGGTGCATGCATATTTTCGAATAACTTGACGATGCCAATGATTGATTCAACATCAACATAAGCCGGTCTGATAGCACAGCGAGTCGAGCGCTCGCTTTGACATTCGTGCAGAGCCTGCTAACACAGGTTTGAATCCCAGCAGGGCCAAACTCAGCCTTTCATCCTTCTGAGGTCGATAAATGAGCACCACACACTGTGGGTAATAATAAGCAGCGCTCAGATGCCTGAGGGTTCGTAGCGCTATATAAATGCAAAATTATTATAAAATTATTATTACCTGCAAAGATCCATCTATCGGTTAAGTTTAATGGATCCTCAAATGTGCGCCATAGTCCTAGGGTCTCCTGAATGTGCCTAGTCCAATTGGATTTAGGTGCCTCCCATGAGGCCTTTGTCTGCCAATTTAGAGTTGTCCAATTTCCAAGAAACGACAGCTATCATTCTGCTGAACAACTAATATCAGTGAGCTCCATTGGCCATGAATTTACGATCTACGGTACTCTCTCAACCACTGTCGGAAGGAGGACTTCACAAGCCTATTGGTCACGCTACACTTATCCCTGTCTGAAACATTCTGACGGATCCAATGCAGCTCTCACCTGAGAGACTGTTTGGCATTGTGTATGTGTTTGCTATATTGATACTTATGCCTAGAAATAGCATATGTGTTATGTAGTACAGCTTTACGTGGTCTGGAATTAATAAGCAGAGAGACCTCATTATGAGCTTACCGGCACCGTTGTTTCTGGACCAGCACACTACAACTCTGCGGGGTGGCTGCACTCCCACCCAGCACGTCTGACCTGCCGGGCGGGACGGCACTCTCCTGCAGTTTTCACGGAAGCACCGGCACCGTTAACAAATGGTGCCGGTGCTTCCGTGGTCCCCATTCCCCTATGGGAATGGGGATTTACAATTTTCCGCACCTGACTTTCCAGTCCGCCGGGGTTGTAATCCCCTGGTGTCACCAGGAAGTCAGGCGCCAGTAAATATTTACAGGTCTGGCGGCAACCCGTCGGTATCACCGGCATGGTCACCGCCAGATCTGTAATGAGGCCCAATGACTTCACAGTATCTATTCAAAAACGTTTTCGAATTATCACCCTACCAATTTTAATTTCCCATGAATGGATGCAACAGTAGTAACAATCTGTGCAAGTTCTACATCCTGGCACAGGAAAGCCCACAGTCCACTACTAATGGATTGAGGCATTAAGTAGGGAAGAGCGTAGTTGGCTCTGGCCACATTTTCAGTGTTCCATTTAAGTCTGTTCTGACTATTGCTAAGTCTATTGCTAAGTCTGACTGTTACCAGAGATTGAAACTGCATGAGCCCAGCAATGCCAATCAGAGCACACAGAGGATAAGGGTTGCTCTGTTCACAGGGTATGCTACGTAAGTCGGTGTTTGCAGAGAAGAGTGGGCGTGTCATGAAAATGTAGTCTATCGTGCTAGTGCTTTTACTAAAGACTCTAGTGTAGTTGCCTGGATCATCCCCCTTGCAGCGCCCATTGTGTTAGTTCTAAAAGGTTCATAATGAGGGAATGTAGCTTGCATAGTGTGGCGAAGTGCCAATGCCTGCAATTGAATGGAACAGAGTTGCAAGGAAAGCAGACTCTGTTTGAGGGATTTTAACTTCCCTGTCATTAATCACCTGACAATAGCCACGGCACTACATGTAAGAGGAGGGAGTGAGTGTAACAGAAGAGCAGGAAGAGGGGTCGCGCTTCAGCATTGGACACATATGGGAAGATGTGTACAGCTGGAGCGATGCCAGGATACTGAGGATCAATACGCTCACAGGAAGGAATACAACGCCCTCTGTTGCCAAATGTTTGACACAGATCTAGCATACAAGAGCAAGGATGAGGGACCTATCACAGGTGCCAGACACTGGGAAGGAACAGAGCAGGGGGGAGAGCCCAAAAATAAAGTGCGCTGAACCTCAGAGTATTTAGGAAAGACAGACATTGAGACATGTGTAGCAGACACCAAATATCCTGAAGGAACAAAGCTGGTGAGAAGGTCTGAAGGTGAGAGGCAAGCGTGGTGGGACACAGGCTTGGTCAAGAAGCTGGATACGGAGAAGCGCTTGCTAGATATCAGAAGCCGTGAAGGACCAGAGCTTGTGAGAAGACTCAAGAGCGAGAAGCATGCAAATGACACCAAACACCATGAATAGGCAACACCGGAGAGAGGATCAAAGCACGGCAGTCAGGTGAGTAACTGCAGGAGTTGAGGGAGTAACAATGTTATACTGCGGGGCTTGGAGGCAAAGTCCTTTAGCGGTATTATGAAAAGACTTTACCAATGAAATGCTGCATTCTGGAAGACGGAATACAAGCCCAACGTGGAAACGAAGTAAGAGAATGAGACAGGGAAACACTTCATTTGGGGAGACAGAATACAATCCCAAAGCGTGACAAGCTACAAGAGCAAAAGCAAGGAAAACAATAAATTCAGGGAGCCAAGAGTACAACCCCAAGTAAGAAAAAGAAACCAAATGAACATTCGTATTCTGTGAATCAAAGAGAAATCCCATGCAGGGCATGAGAGCTTAAGAGCTACCCCTGACAGCCTGACAGCCTGCCATTCTGGTAATAAATCCTGAAAAACATCCTTTTTGTTTCCCAATACTTCCTGTGTGCTGGCATGCCACATCCCGTGCTGGGGGTGGAATTCACAGGGCCTGGCTTAAAGCCCCACTTTTTTCCCAGCATTTCCTTTTCTCCCTCCAATTACTGAAAAATGCAGACAAACATGTTTCTAGTCACATCAAGACCCTAACAAGCAGTTAGGGAGAGCAGAAGAGTTTGAATGATGAAACAAAGTTTGAACATTGGGACTCGAAAGGTTGCTAAACACCTGACCCACGCTGTCCAGAGAAATCTCATGTACGTTCTAGATCCAGAGCTAACAAAAGCACTGTCTCATTTGGAAACCAGCTACAATGTTAACCCCTTCAACCATTAAAGCTGACTATGGAAATACTAATACAAACTTCGAAGAGGGGCAGCAGCAACTATGGGGCGCCATGAAGTTATATGGGAGACGGATACCTGCTCCGGAAAAACAAAAACTCAGGTAGTGGAGCTATTTCCTTCTTAAGGGTACAGCCAAATGTACACGCATCTGTATTACAAAAATATACAAAAGAAGAAGGCGTGGCTGACCAGAGGAAAGATGGAGCAGGTCTATCACTCTGCTTTTAATTGGAGACATGCAGCTTACTTATCAGACCTCATTGGTGATACTGGTTATCCCAAATGATAGCAGGCTATCTTGGAAAGGTTAGAACAGGATACAAAGTCATATCGGCAGATATTTTGGCTAATAAAACACTCAGGCAGATGTATTTACACATTCAAGATCAAGGCACAAGGGCTACCCAGCTCTGCTCCCGCCAAGGTGTTAAATACTATCCTTTTGCAACAGTCCTTGCCCTTAAAGATACAGTTGTGGGTGACTCGGAACCACCAGTCCAGTTGGCATTGCAGTACATGACATGTGAGATAACCATCCCATTCAATAATAAATCAAAGGTTCAAGCTTTTAGCCAAAAGACATAATTGGTCCCCACACAGAAAAACCTCCAGGAAAAGAGAAGTGCGGAAAAGCATTGGCCAAAGGCAGTAAAACAAAATCCCTGCAGTGCGGTAAATTGATTCATATAGTATATTGCTGTCATATAAATACATAGAAGAGCCCATGAATATAGGCTTCACTGGTCTGGGCTGCAAGCTCAGGAGGCAACAAACATTACTCAGACCTGGTATGCAGTCATCCTTGATAAGGAATTCGTCAGGCATGCATGGAATCAAAAGAACTTAACAAATTGTCCTCAGAAATGCCTGCGACTGGAACTACCTCCCATAGAAGAAGGCAGAATGTCTAAAATGCATTTTCGGACAAGAACTGCGAAGATTAATACCTGTTAAGCTCACCTGGTATCCACGGGGACGCCACCCAGCTGTAGGGACACTGGTATCCTTCTCTGCGGTTCCCAGGTGTGGCCAGCGGGGAAGTTCTGCCTGTAATTTAGGAGGGCTAGGTTCAAGACTGGCCAACTGGGGTAATCAGCCCCCCACAACCCCGAATGCCTTCAGCCCCTCTGGAGCTTCTCCTCACCGTATTGTTAATTCAGGTGTGCTCGCCGTCCTGCTTTCTTGGCAGGGGCGCGCTGTCCTCTGTGGGCGGATGCGATCTAGTTACTTCACTGATGCCAGCTCGTTTAGAGTCTTTCAGGTAGGTCTTATTGCTGTTGTATATTGTTGTTATTCTTGCATGCCTTTCTTGGTTTAATAAATGTCTCTTTCTCTTCCTTAGGTGTGCGGAAGTCCACGTCTTGCTTTTGCTAACCTGTTGTCTTTTCCTTCCCATAGGTTGCAGTGTTCACCCAGAATGTGGAATTCTGAGACAGTGCTGGTCGAGGGGCGACTTGCTAGGTAAACCTTTCAGCAAAGTTTGTTGTGTTGTGAAGTCTCTAATATCTGGTTTCTTTCCTCTTTGCAGGTCCGACGGTCCGGGAGGCGTGCTGATCCTAGGAAGCTGTTTGCAGGAGCTGTGGGCAGCTAACGATGAGATTACAGGTAAGCTGCTGCTGCTAACCAAGTTCCCTTTGTCTCCTAACAGGTGCTGTCTTTCCGAGGTTTGCCAGCAGAGCTGGACACAGTGAACGTCACGTTGCAAAATTGCAAAGTAATGCGAAGCGTGTTATTCAAGTCGGGTGTGGTTTAAATAGCTTCAAGAATGTAGTCCAGGTAAAGTAGTTCCTAGGCTACCACACCCAACATAGCTTGGTTCCAAGGAGCCAAGCTATGTGGATGCCTCCATATTGGCTGGCACTTGAAATAAAGTAGTTTCCTAAACACAAGTCTTTATTAAGTATGAGCCTGGCGCAAAAGGCGCCAGGACCGGCCCCAAGAGGGCCTAGGCAATGGATGCCTACGTTTGTTGGAGACCCGAGCCAAGACCCCTCCTGGCCCATGGGCTTGCCAGAGGGGTTTCTGGATGTGGGTCGTGACAATACCTTCAAGGGGAAGCCTACAGTACATACATAGAGTGCAAGAATCCTGTTAGATTCCGGCTGGCAGTAGATAGACTGCCATAATGCATGCATTGGTTAAGCCACATGAGTACGACCAGAGGAAACTAATAAGAAAAGTATTTGGTTATGGGGACTGAAAAGCCCATCTCAGAGTTAGCGTACATTGCAGAGTCACTGAAATAGCATGGACATCATTGATAATGACTGAGACCCACTGAAGCCCAAGACACAGCCAAGAATTTGCATTTGACTTGAGAGCTCTCAGGACATGGTCTGTGGTGCAAGATGTTTAGAGGATGAACCTCATTGCTGTTGGTGGCTGTCCAAGTCACATCTGGCAAGCAAGAGAGAGTACAAGTGGCTCAGGTGTCAGACACTGGGAAGGAATGGAGCTGGTGAAAGGGCCCCAGAACGAGAGGCGCCTGATAGGGACCATATGTTATTTGGACATGCAGTCAGTGAGGAGGTCTGACAGCAGGAAGCGTGTACTAGGTGCAGTAAAGAGACATAGCCGGTGAGAAGGCCCGAGTCCTGAGGAGGTCTGACAGCAGGAAGCGTCTACTAGGTGCAGTAAAGAGACATAGCCGGTGAGAAGGCCAGAGTCTCATGTCCATGTGCAAGGTGCCTGGATTCCTGGAGGACAGAGGGAGTTGAAGGGGGATGAGTGTACGAGGCATCAGAAGAACAGAGAGAAGACCCGAGAGCGTGAAGCATGTGAGTAAGACTGCATGTTGTGAAGAGGTAACCGTGAGGAGAGTCTCAGAGCATGGGAGACTAGGGATAGAGTCCAAGTGTTCAGATCGGAGAAACATTACACCGTGGGACTTGAAGGCAAAGTCACTTGGCATTACTAGGAGAAAGCCGTCAACAGCGAAACGCTGCATTCTGGAAGGAGTACAAGACAAAAGCTTAACCAAAGTAAGAGCAGGAATAGAAAGTGAGGCACTGCTTTCTGGGAGCTGTATTTCAATCACAAAATGTCGCAAAAGCAAGAGAAGGAAAGCCAGTTCTACATTGCACTATCCCAAAGCGTAAACTAAGTAAGAAAAAGAAACCAAGTGAAAATCAACATTCTGAGAAACAGAAAAACCCTAGGGCAAAGACGAGAATTGAAGGTACATTGAACCAATACTCAAAAATTATAATTCTTGTAATAAATCATTAGAAACGCAATTTTATTTACTGTGACTTCTTTTGTGGTGGTGTACCACGATAGCTAATCTCTGTTGGTGAATTGCTATGCTTTTATTTTATTTCTCAAACAAAATGCCTTTTCAACAGAATGTAGCTTTCATGCCCTGCATGGAGGGCGGACACCGCCTTTAACGGCCCGCGAGCTGGAGATAAGGCAGGCCTAAGGGAAGCGAGGCCTAAGCTCAGACTGTGGGCCGTTCAAGGCTGTGTCCACCTGACAGGTAGGGCATGAAAGCCATTTGCACCCCAGGATTGGCCCTTGGTTCAAATGGCTTTCACAAGTGTTCATTGAGAGATCCGCGCTGCTGTGCATCCGATCTCCTGATGTAAAGTGAAAGTCCCTTTTCCATGTCTATGGTGGCAGATGGAGGAGCTCCCAACCGGCGCGCGAAGTAAGTGGAGGGGTTGGGGACGGGAAGCAGGACATTTTGGAGCGGGGCAACAGGGAGAATATCCCTGTTGCCCCACTGCCCATGCAATGGGGAAAAAAACAATAAACACCACCAGGGCAATGGCCTTGGGTGGCTTGGACAGCGGCAGTGATTGTGTAATCTCGCCCGCTGTTCCAGCCACCTGATTGGCTGTGCGCCATTCCACGGGTGCGAATTGTATTAATGAAATATGATTTTTACACTGCTGAAGTAGAGGCGTTTTGCAATGCAGGCAACCTAAACTTTATTGTAACAAACGTTTTGTTGAGCATTTCATCTATTCTGAAATGATATTCCTTATTAAATCTATTATGACACATCTATGAGAAACAAGGACTCAGCCTTTGTTAGGTGCACAACATGCACAGTCAAATAACATGTTCACTGCGGGCACCGCTCAAACATGCCTAAAATTCGCTACTATCCATGTGTATTGCATGTGTGGTTTACACATATTGCCTGGCAAGTGGGAATGCCCTTTGTGCACAACGGTTATAGACCTAGCAAGATATGCAGGCAAAACCCTTTGTGCATGTGTACGCAGGCACGTATAACATGCATGCATATGTGATACATATGAAGACAGCAGGCCTCTAGAAGAGAGTTTGTTCCGTGGTACACACAGTGCATTATCTATGTTCCCTTAGCACACTTGCTCCAATCCCTCCCCTACTCGCACCTGCTGCCTTCATCACCATCATCTGGAGATTGTGCATGTCCGAGAGACATGCTATCCTTCTGGGTCTTCTGTTGTACCCATTCCCTGCTTCCAGCTGTTTCCTTCCCTTGCCACCTCGGTATGCAACAACCAGCTGACATTGATGGTATGCCTAGCACCCAGCAATACGTTTGATCAGCCTATGCCTTCATGCATAATACTTCTGCACAAATCGCATTCTTCCTCCAGTAAATACAACAATATAAATACAATCAGTCTGAGGACTGAGTTGTCGAATCGTAGACAACCAGTCTTAACCCATGCATCAGAATTCAAATCTAACAGGAAGTTGTGTGCATTATTCACTCTGCTATTGGAACAGAAATGCATTTAAATCTAAAGGAGGCAGTGATTTATCAATTTGGAAATCTGATATCGGTGGAACACATTTACACCATCTTCTCACTTCTGTGTTGGCTAAGAAGGCGTCTCAAAGCAAATGGCCAGGACCTATGGTTGCATGGACTTTTGAGTTTCAGGTTGTTGTTCAGCACAGTCGTTACAAACCTATAAAACACAGTATAAAAATCCACAGATTGAAAACAACTATATGCATATATAATGTCTAGGATCTTCGAAGTTGTACAAACATAATGACAAGATTCTAGATAACATCTGCAAATTGCCTTTAAGAATATAAACATAATGAAAAGTAATATCATGCTTTAGCTACTCTGAAGGTTGCCCAAGAGTTTAACAAAGCAGCCTACTTCACACATGGACGTCATTTCACCAAAATGCCTGGGGTAGTGGAAGTGACATCACAGGACCCTTGACCTATGATGACAACACAGGAAGTGATGTCATTTGACCCCACCCCAAAGTGACATCACGAGAAGCTATGGAACACGACCTTTCATTCCTTGACAAAACACGAAGTAGCATCACAAGGCATTGTTCCTAAGTACACTATCAAAAATATGGTTATGATACCACTGTAATGTGATATATATTTCGTATAAAAATGGATCCCCATATGTATCATTAATATCAGTGTGCATAGGCCCATGTTACCAAATTACTGTGAATGCAAGCAGACGTCCAAGGCCAAATGATAATGATGTGTTATTACATAGTACTTACACGCTTTATATTGAACAAATATACTTACAATATCACCTAACCTGTGTTGGTACTCATTTATCAACCTCAGAAAGATAAAAGGCTGAGTTGGCCTTGTTGGGATTCAACCTGCAGGTCACATGAAACCTGCAACCTGCAGATCACACACATATCGCAGCAGCGAGCGCTTAACCCACTGAGCTATCTTACCTGCTATAGTAAAATGAGCAATTACATGTCTGAATGTTCTCAAAGTGAGAAAGCAAATTGCACTCTGTAATGATACCATTAAACTGGTAACTGAGAGAACAGCAGGTCAGTTCATCTGCAGGTCTGGTGCAAAGTTGGCCACATGTCAAGCCTGCATGGATCTTCTTTTCAGGCTTCAGAGATTGGCAAAATACATACCATTGGAAAGGTTTGTGTATTAAAGAATTCAGACTACCACAGGGAAAGCAGCACACTCACACAGCATCCCGTATTCTGGGCACTTGTTAACTCATGCATACAAACAAACATCCTGAACAGCATGCCATAGAACAAAGCATTCATTTTGGCACAATGAAATCAAGGGCCACTTTATGTGCTATGGTCAAACATTTCTGCACTGTACACAAGCTTTTAGGCACCAGGGTTTTGTCAACTGACCAAGGACACCGAGATGGAATGCCTTGTGCTGATCTTAACGGAGACAATGGCAGAAAAAAAACATACTATAAGTGCAACTTGCGAAGAGCAAAATACATAATCCGAAATGTATGCTTTTTCTACTCTAAATGCTTTTTGTAAATGTTCATCTGACTTGTGAATTTGAGGTGTTTAAGAACAGACTAAATTAGTGGCTCACCCCTGAAGTGTGTCTAAAATAAACCTTTAATGAGTCTAACAATTATTGACTAGAATTCCAGAAAGACAAATTATGTATTATTCCTATTCTTTCTTATTTAGGGTCACAGCTGAACGTGTTACACTTGTGGAACCCCCTATTTTTTTAAGAGCCCTGAACAAGAACGTCAGATACCTCAGAAACAAAGAGCCACATGGCGCTGCCAGAGCCCAGGAGCTTAAATTAAAAAAAGAAAAAGTGGTAGCAAGGGAGACCAGACGGGTAGAAGGAGACCTCAGGGGTCGCAGGTGCGACCCCTGGCGACCCCCCAAATGATGTTGCTGCACCTATAGGGCCATGATCCATGCAAGTCGTTTTGCTGATGCAAGCAGTAGTTAAGATGAACTTGGGGAGTGAATGGCCGCTGCAGCTAATATCACTGTAGCTCCAAGGAGCTCCTTCATGACTGGCTTATGCCATCCTGGGCTGATATCTCCGTATCACCCCAGCTGTTTGCTCCCCGCCCCCTGGTATTGATTCCTTTGGCATCTGCTTCCCTCACTATGGGCCTCCCCCTATGATGTGTAAAGAGCTCTGTAACATCACAAAGATAGTTTAGTGCTCAGCAAATACCCTCATAAAAATAGTACTAATAATAATATTACAAGTGTAACAGAGTCTCAAGTGTTAAAACATCACATCCACAAGAGGCCACTATCTGAAAGTGAGTGTAGCGAGATGCAACACCCACATCCTGAACTGGGGTGTCATGAATTCCAAGTAGGGCTTTAACCCCCAAAACTCCTTGACTTTGAGGAACTGGAACACAGCTGGGGGACCTTCCTAGAGAGATTTGACTTAGTCCCAGTGCCTGGAAGTCTCACAACCAAGGGACGATTGAAAAACCAATGGGAAAGGATGCACCAAAAGTTAGTAACATGACCAAGGCAACCATCTTACATATGAGGGCAAGCCAATGCATGCAATGGTCCCACACAAAGGGAACACTGAGGAAACCAACAGTTCCAGACAAAATCAAGACGTTTCACTTTTAAGAGTACGAAGGTCACAGATATCCGCAACGTTATAAGAGGTCAAATGTACTGAACAGTTGAGGAAGGTGTGTATTTCTTCTTATTGTTTTTTTAAAAAAATCAACAGCAGACCAGTGCATGGCAACACCGAACTCGTGGATTTAAATTGCTCAAATGTCTTTTACTCTCAGGCACTAGGACTATGCACACCCTTGTTTACGCTGCTTTTTTTGGATAGGACGCTAACTGTACTAGATCTATCTATTTATAAACCTTGTGTGATTTCTGGCGGAGTAAAGGCCCAATCAAGGAAAGGACAGTAACGGGTCTGGGGAGTTGCAGGCACAGTGACTGGAGTACATTTTCGATGGAGAGTTTTCTTGCCAATTGAAGGATTCACTGCTTTCATGCAAAGCAAATGGTCAAACATTTTGGCTGAATGAGAGGTCTGTTCCCTCGAAAGCATGTCTGGCCCACTTACTGAACTCCTCGGTGGAAATCCCAGTTGACCAGTTACGTTACAAAGGCCTTGTACTGGGTATAACTGTTGCTGCATATGGGGTTTTTGACATTGAACTACATACGCCCAGTGAAGTAAACTCGGGCAAGTCTATTGGTTAAATGAAAATATAAACAAAGCCAAAACTAGACCCCTGAATATTCTTCTCAGATGAAAATGAAGTCTACAAGATTTTTTCTGTTGCAATCCAGGGTTACATGTGATTTCATCGAATGAAAAAACGACTCATGATATTTTAACAAATACTTTTTTTTGTAATACTTTCCCCCCAACCCCAAAAACCACTATTCCCACTCCCAACCCCATTTTTAGTTTTTTTTCCAAAATTAGTTATTTTGGTATTAGTTGTTTTTCATTCTTTGAAATTTCATTAGTTGTTTTCTATTCGATACATAATCACTGCTACCGCAATCCAGTAGTGTTCGTGGTCTAAATAGAATGAACCAGGAAGCCGAAGTCACAAAAGGCTGTGCACAGAAGCACGACGTGCTATGGGTCAGGCTTCTAGGTTCACTCTATTCAGATTGTGAACGGATGGGGCTGGAGTCTGCAGCAGCTATGGGAGCTTGGGGGGGAGGGGCATGGGGGAAGATTAGCAGAGATGAGGTACGGTGGAAGACCATGCAAAAGGGAAGGGAGAGTTTCAGTAACAAAAGGCAGATGCAGCCATTGTCTTCTGGAATCTGCAAGGTTGACCTTTTGTTACCGACGTACGACCATAGACCTATCCGGTAGTTGCCCAAAAACCAATATGCCGGCAACTGCATCCAACAGAAGCCACTGGTAGCTGGTCAGCTGTAATACCCGCCCGGGCTCCAACCATTCCAGCGTAGCCCGGCTCAGGCTGCAACCGTCATTCTTCAGTACCGATAGTAAAAATGCCTTTAAGCGAATTCACCTGTACTGCTGTAAAAGGCAAGTCTTGTCGTGGTGTGAAACGCCTGGATAAGGAACTGAGATAATGATATCCTCTCATCTGTCTTTAGTGAGTCGTTGCCATTCTTCCAGTACAGCATGAGGTCATCTTCCGTGTAGGCATCTGGGGAGGCAAAGGAAATCAATCAGAAGACCTTTAGCATTACAGTAAACGCTGCTCCGCAGGATTTTACAGTAGCATCCGCCATGTTCGATGGCAAGTATCTGCTGGTCCTCGCAAACCAAGCTCCCCACATGCAATGGCTTCATTTCCTTATACGTATTACAGTTTTGGATTATGCGACCAGCTTCCCCTCTCCACCACCAGGCCCATGCAGCTTCCCCATCATTCATACTTGATTATTAGAAAGCACCCAGCAATGGCACTGCTCTGACTGCCATTCAACCAAGGCATATGCTTTGTCGTAATCGTGAAGCCAACAACAATGCAAATGGCATCTGTCCACCACTTGCAAATATGTTTTTGCTTTCATGCTATGATGCATGTACCCATGCTCTGTGTTTATGCTCTATGGCCCTCGTTATAAGTATGGCGGTCCCGAAATAAGGTTGCCGGTAGCAATGTGCCCTTTCTGGACTGCCATTCTACAACAATGGCGGTAGGGGCCAGCGACCCCCCGGCAGGCCTGACCTGCCGGGTATTTCCAGGCCCCTACCGGCATAGTCGTCACTGAAGCACCGGCACCGTTAGCAATGGTGCCAAGGCTTCAGTGTCCCCTTCCTGGGGAGTCCTATAAGACTCCATGGGAATGGGGATTTACCGTTTCCGTCGCCTGCCGTAATATCCCAGTGCGACCGTGAAGCCAGACGGCAGAAACAGTGTTACGGATTGCCGGTAACCCCTCGCCTACCGGCGGCTTTACCAGCATCCCCTTAATGAGGCCCTATGTTTTAATGTTATGCTTCAGTGTTGTTTTAAGAGCCTTACATTACAGAAACATGTTCGCATCACTTATGTGTAGCTGGACATACTATTCGTAGCTTACACTGTCAATAACAAGAGGTCTGTAACCTTGCGCTCAGAATTGTTGGATGCTAATTACAGACAATGAGCCTGATTTACAAAATCATTATTCAATCGGTAAACCCTTTGGAAATAACGATTTGTAAACCAGACTCAATAGCTCTTTGAATTGGGTAGATTCAATTTAACATTCCTGCCCAAATTGAGCGAAAGACTCACAAGACACATTGCTCACTAATATGTGCAATATAATCTATGTAAATGCATGCTTGGATAAGACTTCTAACACAAAAGAAACGAAACGTCCATCATGCAATGTTAAAAGGAAAATGGAGTCCACCTAGGCATTTGTCTGAAATGTCCCAGAATTCTTAATAGAGTTGCTTTCTGCCTTGGGTGCACACAGAAGCGTCATCAATTCTGAAAACTATGGGGGTCATTCTGTAAGTTCTGAAATGTAAAGGTCAGGCATAAAACAAAGGAATAAGCCGTTAACGACACAATTTTACACACCTGTGGAATTTCATTTGTTTTGAAAGTGGGGCACAACGTTTGTACCATGGTCCATGGCTTACGTCTGCAAACAGCACACAGTTTGATGCATGCGTGAGACTTTCATTCAGGCTGAAAGCAAGTGGATTCCATAGGAATCGGTTTTAAACGCTGTCTCAAAGGTGTAAATGTCAGATGGCACGTACACTTCTTTCTAAATGAACTGCAATACGCAAGGCATGAATGCAATTTCGCCTGTTTTTACACTTTGCTTTTGCACTCTGTTTTGCAAATGTGTGCAAATGCAGGGAGGGGACGGAAACGCATGTATGTGCTAGTCTCGGTGGTCCCCTCCGTGCTGTTACCACTTCCTATAAAATGACGGCCTGTGCATTTGCAGAGATAGTTACAACATGGGCAACTGGAATCCAGTTAAAAAGACGGGTTGACTTGTCTGTTGGTCAATCTGCAAACGGGCCCAGCGTTTCAATTATCTCCAGCCAACGGTACCTTTTCTCCAAAGACGTTGCTTTGCTTGCTATTCCTGAAAGTTGCTCCAGGCCTTGTAGAGAATGGCGGCAGTTGCGCACCCATGTGCAGAGGCCTCTCGGCATCGGGCACATGTACACCAATGACACGCTTGAGCTTGGATGTAGTTCAGATGAAGCCCAGCTGTGGAAGTCTGTCCTTTGGACACTAATACGTTTGCTAGTGCACCTGAGAGCATTTGAGGCACAAATCCCAAGAATGATCGAGTGCGTTCCAATTTGAATTTGGGGAGCTGTCTCCAGAAATAAACTAAAGAGCTCATGAATATTGTAGCGATAGATAACAATGCCATTTTGACTAAGATATACACATACCTTCAGATATTTAAAATAAAGATCAGCTAATTGCATTTTTTTTAAAATCTCTTCAACATGATAATACTGTAGCAAAGCATTGTCAAAGAGCAGTCTTGGGTATTGATGGCCGCTGCTTTCCCATGGCCCAGTGGCTAGATATGGATAATACGTACGGCATTAATTAACTAGTTACCAATAGTGGAGTCCAACTTTTCATTTTTGACCTTCTGCATACAGTATGCAAACATGTCCTATGTAAAGCGCTTTGGTGAAGGCGATATATAAATAAAAAACAACATCATCACCAGTAACATAAATCATGCCGAGTGGGTCACAGACCATTATATCTCTTTAGACTGTCTATTTAAAAAAATACTTTCGGTGGATGGACTTATATATCGGTCAGTCCATAAAATAGTGAGTAAATGACGAAACAGTACACAGCTAGTCCCCATTAAGTCAACGTTTTACGTCATATCAGACAGAAAAGACCATTTACATATAGTAGCGCCCATCATTCATTCTTAGATACTTTGATCCTCACCTGGGTTGTTCATTTTACCAGATGGCCATAAAAATAATTTAATGTTTTAAGGAAAACCTAGCAGTGGAAAAACATGAAAACGATTTACATTCCGATAAAAGAGAACCATTTTTATCCTCGCTATGTGGTCGATCGGTGTAACAGGATGGGTGCTCCAGTGATTTAGTGTAACTTTATTTTGGTTCATAATCATCCCCGCAAAGACATACAATTTTACTATCTTACACAATCGACACAATTCCAAGATATTTGAGACACTTCGCTCAAAGATTGTATCTAAAATCTCATAGGTTGCCGTTCATAATGTTTTTTATTGATTCTAACTTGAGCACCATACAGGTTAGTATTGGATATACATTACAATTCTCATGTACAGTTTCATGTTGTTTCCTCCCTTCCCCCCCTTCCCGAGCCTACCACGCACCTCAGCTTTTCTCAACCCCTTACTATGGGCTACCATCGCTATTCTCCACCTGGACGCTGTCTTCCTCTGGAACTGACCGGTCGGGGGACCAACAGTGTCATTACTATTTGTTTCCAAGCTATCAATGTATCCGCTTCCTCCTCCCCACCCCTGTATGCTATCTCATTCCACACCGTTGTTTCAGCATTCGCCCATTTCTGTAAATCGTGCCACCAAGCTTCTACTTTCGGTCTTCTACTCGCTTTCCAACTCATTGCTATGCTGCGCTTAGCAAGTATGTACGCCAGGTCTTTGAGTTTGCTCACATGTTTAAGTTTACGTGCCTGGGAAATCCCCCTAGCATGCATGCCCAAAGTGAGTCCACATCCAAGTTTATTTCCTTTCCTGCCATGAGGTGGGCCACCTCCCTCCAGATTCTCATTATTTCAGGGCATCCCCAGAACAAATGTACCATTCCTGTGTTCACTTCTCCACATTTTGAGCATGCCTGTATTCCAGCATTTTGAACTTGGCTATCCTCTTAGGGGTCATATATGCTCTGTGGTTGACATATAACTGAATCTGTTGCAACCTCACATTCCTTGATACTTTTTTGTGGTATCCCTGTACCCTGACCCATAGCCCGTCTCCCATTGATTCCCCCACCTCCTCCTCCCAATCCCGTCTCGTCTGAATCACCTCCTTTCCAACTTTAAACATCAGCCGTTCATATATTCGGGAGACTTCATGGCCCCCATCTGACACTTCGTAAAATGTTTCTATTACAGTGTCGGGCTGTCTGGCCAACACTGCTTCGGACCACGTACCTTTTATCATCTTCACCAACCTGACATATGCAATGTACTGTCCTCGATGCAATCCTACATCTACCACCAGTGTATCAAACTCTATCACCTTCCCATCTTGCCACACATCCCCGAGGGTCGCTATACGTGCTGGTTCCCACTGCTTCCTGATGGTCTTCCTCAGTTGCCCATCCATCCCTGCTAGTGCCACTAACGGCATCTATGGGGAGCACGGGAACGGGTTCCCCATTACATGACAGGCTCTTTGCCACATTCCCCCCCCACCAGGTCTAATAGTCTTGTCCCTTCTCCCCGCTGCGAGTTTGATAGCCACATCCATTCATTCAGAAAGTAAGGGGTGCACTCGGCCCTCAACAGTTTGGACTCTGGTGTTGAATCCTCCGATAACCATCTTGCCACATATTGCAGTTGACTGGCCAGGTAGTTTGCCGTTCATAATGTTCGCTTTAGATGAGTTCAAGGAGTATCCTGAGACTCCCCAAAAAACAGTCTCTCAATGTATGTACAGTCCACCTCGGGGGAATGGGTAAAAATCGCCACATCACCCGCATGGAGACAATGCTGGGTGTCTATGTGGTTATCTTGGTATATATATATATATATATATATATATATATATATATATATATATATATATATATATATATATATATATATATATATATATATATATATATATATATATATATATATATCGTTGGAGTGATGCTGCAGTCATTATTTCATAAGTAAATGACTCCAGACAGCAAAAAGGCAGGTGAAACTCTAGTATGTGCCTCACTTGATCTTAAATGACTTTGAAGACATTAGAACCTTGCAGATTGTTGCCTTCTAATAAGTCATCTTGCCTAAAGAGTTGGAGCCATTTTATGCATCTCACCAGATATCTGAATGTATTCTTAAGTGCCCACTGATTGAAAGTTCATTGAAACAAACCAATGGCTTCTTCTGTGCCAATGAGAAACAATGGGGGCGAGACCCTCTTTTTTGTGAGGGGGCCTGACTGTAGAGGGTTAAACGGGAAGTAGCAAAAGGAAGTTTAGAGTCAAAGGCTACCCTAGTCATGAGCGTGAAGGGGAAGGTCACCTAACTGTAGGCCGTGGAGCTAGAGACTGGCTACCTCAGGTCACGGGTAAAAGATCACCAAAAATTTAAAGTACAATTCTATTTTTCAACAGAAATGCATATGGAATTAATCTATTGCTACATGATTTATGTTCAGCAATACATAATTAGCAAGAAATAATTATCACTTATGTTACTAACTCACCATTATGCATACCACAATATATTTCCATATGCATATGAAACGTGCTTCCTAAAGGAACTTGCCTATTTATGAATTCATGTCCTTCTTGTTATGTTGTATTAAAATTATTTTCTGTTGAAAAATTTAATTATACTCCTTTTAATGTTTGGTGTTCTTTTACCCGTGACCTGAGCTAGCCAGTCTCTAGCTCCACGGCCTACAGTTAGGTGACCTCCCCCTTCACGCTCATGACTAGGTTAGCCTTTGACTCTAACCTTCCTTTTGCTACTCTTCTTCTGTGCCAAGACAATCTGGGGCAACCTCAGCCCTGTCCCTATGGCAATAGCAAAATGTGTGCATGCTTTTGCGCAGATCTTAGTATCGACTTAAAATGTACTATTGATATTTTTAGCCAGAGTGCTTTTGTTTTCTCAGCTCTGCATATTTCCACAAACAAGATCCAGGCTACGAAAATTGCACTTAACTGGCAACTACAGTTGTGATTGATTCACAACCATGCACATCACACACTAATAACAAATGATCAAGCTTGCTACCCTCTATCTGCTTCCAAATGTTTCCCCTCTCCTGCCAAGGTATCCGGGCTCATTCGCACGGCTTTATCTCAGGGTCTAATACTACCATCAACTCACCCCTCACATCCGCCAGCTGGCATAACGTATCTCACCACTGACTTGCGCACCCTCTTGCATCCCAGAGCTGAGAACAAAACAGAGCCTAGAATTGTGATACACAGGGAAAGAACATTGTAATGTGTATCTGCTCCTCACAAAGTGGCAATCACTGTGCAATACTACAATTGCAAGAAAATATGTGTATGGGTTTGTATCCTAGTGTAGTGGGCTATGACCACTGAGTTTTGTGTAGTGGCAAGTTGCGTCACCCAATCCCCAAGGTCCACCCATAAAGGCCTTGAATCGATAATAAGGAAATGAGGTTGGAATTAGGGTGTCTCGCGCTCTGCCTACTGAAATTAGGTAAACTAAATGGTTGACATAGAAATTAGTTCAATATAGCCTCAGAAAAAATCTTCCAATAGATGCTTTATTTGCATTTAACCATCTATCGGAAGATTATTTCTGAGGATATATTGAACTAATTTGTAAATCAACCAGTTTACACAATTTCAGTAGGCAGAGCGTGAGACACCCTAATTCCAACCTCCTTTCCTGAAGACTACTATTGGTAAGACCGGTTCTGGAACAGTAAACCTCAGCTTTAGATAAACTACAAAATCATTGACATGCTTAGTGCTCATTACTTGCTGGGTGATAATGCCAGGCTTTCAGTAGACACCAATTAAACAGTGTGTGTTTGCTTGCTTACTTACAGCTTTCGATCTCCAGTGAACATGTTTGCGTGTCGAGAGGAAAGCGACTGAAATCCATGTTGCACATTGCGGTAACAGTGACCCTGCGAAAACAAAGACAAGGTGAAGGCAACAGTTGCACTATGCAAAACCAGTGCACATCATTTAAGCTTTTGAAAGTGCTTCCTTCTTCTCTAGTACAGCATCCTTCAACCAGTGACCCGACAGCTTCCCTCGCTGCTCCTCAGTCCTGTGAAGTGGCCTCACTGTGGCTTCAAGTGCGGTACAAAGCGTGTCATAGCATCATGGCAACAGTCAAAGTAAAGTAACATAACATGACAGGGGGTGTCGATCTGTCAGTGCATACACAAGGACAGACATCAGGCCCTTCTCTCTCCACCTACCCTGCTTGGTCTCACACATTCTGCATCGCCTTTCACATAGTCCAATCAACACATACTGCAGGGGAGGGCGCTTAGGCTTTCTGTTCTCCATAGAGGCTACGCATCGGTATAGAAAGCCTACTTCCAAGTAACACATCACCCTGCCTCACCTTGAGCCAAAATAAAGTCTAGCATGACATGACATGAAACATGTTCTTAATGATAACCGTTTTGATATCAAAGTGCCAGTCCTTTTGCATGTACTGTGCCAGTTTAACCGCTTTGACTCTTTTATCAGGAACATTCCCCTTTCTACCCAGTCTACATTTGGCTGTGCCACTCTTGGCTCAGGTTTTTGCAGTCATTCTCATTCTGGAGTTTGACCTGGGGTACACAGTATAGAGACACTTGGGCAAATAAGCCACCACACTTCCAGGATTGGAAGAGCACACGCTTGTACTCCTCACGATGCCAACATTGCATTGTTTACTAACTTACACTTCTCCAAATCTGTCTGGAAAACACGCCCCAATTATTACAACACTTTAGAACGTATCCACCTCCACCCTTTTGCAGATCCATGGTCCATCAAACAGGACTAACACACACTCATGCTATCACACAACACTCCTCCCCCACTGCATCCCGGTTGTAGCATCTATGTCTTGCTTTCCCATCCTCTTCTCATTCCCTTGCGGATTTTCTTTCTTCCAGCAGGTTCAAGCCTGGAGACCCCTTTTGAGGGCAGAGAATGACACTACACAGACAAGCCCATGCACTTGGGAACTACCATGGTGGTGGTTGAGGCCTATCCACACAACATAACATAAATATGAATGCTGGACCACTGGGAGTTTATTTGGTGTTTGACTATTAAACAGCAATGGTTTCAAACAACAGTGCCCAGCTGACCAGGCAGTGTTGCATTCCATTCGACCATTTCAGAATTTAAAGGAAAAAATGTGGTGGAATTTATTTGAACCAAGCAAGTTATGTTTGGAATCGTCAGACATTTCAGCTGTTAAAAAGTACCCTAACCTGTTATTTTGTCATGGTGCGCCTAAATTATTCACTTTTTCGCTTACTGGCTTCCCCTAAAGAAAAGATTCGGAGACATAAACAGCAGGCGCTAGCCTAAGAGGCCTTAAATCCTGTAGGGGCAGGGAATACTTTGCATTCTGTTGTTCGCTCTGCATGTACCCTTGCGTAGCCAGCAGCAGGAGCTCCAGTGGGTTCTGGGCATCTTTCTAGAAGTACATGGTTGCAGCTCTGCTGTGCCCCAGGGCTTGTGGCTACCGCTATCCCCCATGGTCGAATGAATGCAGCCCTGTTATTAGTCTCTGTTTGATCCTTCCTCCTGCCTAATTACTCATAAATGTGGAGGGTCTGCTTCGTTAAACTGCGAGACCCTATGGACGAGGTCCAGAACATGAAAGAAGTTGCTGACCTGACAAGTGGGCGTAGGACAGCCTTGCTGGGATCTACAAGCTCCCGGAAATTCCCTGCACACTGGCGCTCTGTTCAGTCACTGCAGAACTCAGAGATGCACCTGCGAGGATGGTGTTCATCCTCCCTTTGACACTAGGGTACTTGCCTTGGGGTCCCCATTGACCTATGTGCCATCCGAAAGCCTTGCTGAATCCATCACTTTGCGGATGCAGACCGCGTACATGGGAGATCCTCGGCACTGAGAGGGGCAGAAGCTGAAAGAGCCAGAAACCTGCAGCTGCCTAAACACACCTTCTGCTAATGACTGTAGCACACTGCCATGGTTCCCATAACTACATTAACTCTATCCTTACCTGATTGCCTTCGCTGGAGACTCCATGCATCCTTCCGCCAGACTAGACTTGTCTTCAGCAGATCCCCCAGCTTCACAAGCAACATCCTTTGCATCTTCCAGATGTTCTTGCAGATGTTCTTCCAACTAGACTGGCCTCTTGCATCTAACCCTGACACAGGAGAACCTTTCTGGACCCTTTCGAGCCTTGCATGCATACCCCAACCCTAACCAGAGCTGAGTGCATGGAGAAAACACCCCAAACTCAGCTTCCTCGGTGCAGGTCCTTGGTTTGAGCACCTCATCCTCACAGTAGTATTTTGATGAACCCCAAAACAAAGGCTTCTGCATCCATTAACCACGCAGAAGTGCAAAAATAAACCCTCAAAGACAGACATTACCTATTATATTTATTGAAACCAGCCCAGTATAACGACCATCTCTTGCTTGACCAATCCGCCAAACACTTGACTACAGACACACTTTTTCAGTACTCTATGGTCATCCTCTGGGACAACTGTTGCCCTGGTAACCCCATAACTGCTGGTGACCTCATGGCAGTCCCTAACCCTAATGATCGTTTAGGACGAAACTAACACCTCTAGGCTTGCCTTTCTCTTTGTTTTCACCTCCCTTTTGCTATCCAAAACCTCCTACCTGCAATAAGCTATATTGTCCTGTATGCTCCCTGACTACTGACCCTGCTTTGCCCTGTCTGTCATTTTATGTGCGCTCTGAGGCCCATGGGCATGTTATAAATATTAAAATAAATAAATAATTATAAAATGCACATAGGTATTAACCTTTTTTTTATTTGAAGGAGTAACGTGTTACCCTGTATTCCTATCCACCATGCTCCCCTCCTAAGTGCTTGACTGTGACTGGTCAACCATTACTACCAATAGGTGCACAAAAGGAAGCCTAAGGAACTGCTGCCTTGCCTATGTGAGAGACTCACTTGTACCCTATAGCACACTAGCGACCTTGGGAAAGGACATACTACCATATACAGACACACACTGTTTAATTAGTACATTTCTATTGAAGAGACAACCCAGAACCATTACTGTACACTGGCCACATGTCATGATGGACACTTTCTTCCAGAAGTGGCTTTTTTAGCTGTCATCACTTTTTTGTGGTTTGCATTTTCACTTTTTCTATTATTACTGCCTGCTCATCTAGCAGCATGCAAACTGTCCATTCCTGTTTATGTCACCCATAATGCCATTTTGTATATCACTGTGAATCCCTTCTCTTATAATATGTATGTGCTCATGGCTTTGCAACAGGAACACGCCGAGTTAAGCTGGTGATGACTTCCCACATCTGCTGAATTTCAAGGGTTTTATTTCCTTAAATCTGTACAACTGCACCTTACCAAAGGTTGTTTCAGTGAATTTCAAGGGTTTTGTTATAGCAATTTTTTTACAGGCCACTAGCGATGGTCTCCGGCTGTGCCCACTGTACATGTTCCCCCAATATGTTTCTTTTGGACCTGGCCGTTGGCCATGGCCACTCGCCATGTACCTTTCTTTCCTGCTCACTAGCTATGGCCTTCACCCATAACCAATGGCCCTGTCCTTTGGCCATGGACCTTTTACATGTTGCACCAATAGCTTTCTTCCAGTCCCACTAGCCATGGCCTTTGGCCGTGGCCACTCTACATATTGCTTCAATAGGTTTCCTAAACGAGCCCCCTAGCCATGGCCTTTGGCCATGGACAGTGGCACCGGGTGTCCGCTGTGTGCACACCACTCATTTCTTTTGGGTACACTTGTCAATCTGGAAAAATGAATACCCTTCATTTGAATGACAGACGTAACTTGATGGCCGTGGGCCAACCGTCTTATGCACCGAGTTATAGAAATATAAACTGCTATGCTTGACCAACAAGCGGCCATTTTAAATGTAGCAAGAATCGCCATTTTGCTTGTTAACCATTGCTCATTGCTTTCTGTCTAAAACTGCTTTGCAGCTTGCAATTCATGTGAATTCTGCTTAGTCTGCTCAACTGTTAACATTGTTGTCTGAATATGAAAGGACATGGTCGCAGGACTGAAGAGTTTGTTGTAACTCCTCATGAGTAGCCCAGAGAGGAATGCCCACGCTCCCTCTCTGTAGCCTTGGGAGAGAGCTGCAGGGCATTTAATCACTTCACAGCTGCCAGCCAGTCTCGTACGATGGTAGAATATGTTAGAATAAAAACAGCTAAAGGCTTGAATTATGCTCTTCCTAGGGCCCCCCCTCGTAAAACCCTTTAGAACGTGTCGGCTCCCAGGACACGAATAGTACCTCATAGATAGCAAAGCTTGGAATGTGGCTCTTCCCCCATGTGCAGCTTGCTTCCAAGAACAGAACCACTGTGTTCTGTTCAACAACTAAAAGATGCCTCCGCACTTTCTAATTGCACATTGTTACGAGAATAGACATCGAAAGTGTCATAATCGTCATACTCGTCGGATATGTCCATCGTCATCCCGAGTTCAAAGGAACTTAATAAAGAGGGATGTTAAACATGACATTGCTGATTGTATGATATGCATTTTGTATATATTTAACTGATGTACGTAATTCGCTCTCTTGCGTCCCTCGAGGTCTAGGAAACTCACGTTGCGGGGCGTGAGATCAGAATTGGCCAATTGATACTATCTTTTGCTTGCAATAAACCCTAGCATTGGGAATTTGAAACCTTGTGTCTGGCGCATCTTTTCGTGTATGGTCATTGCCTTGTTTCCATAGCACGAGGGACCCCTAGGGGCCCCTTTCAAGATGGCGCCCGAATAGGGACCCTCCCCCACTTGCCCCATCGTATACGTTGTAACGGAGTAAAGGCGGAAGAACGGCGAGGACGGGACGATCGAGCCGGGATCAAGAAGTGTACGGGGCGCCCTGTAGAAGTGAGGAGAGTTTCATTCCGCAGATCTGCACACATCTGATCCCTGATCGATGTACCGGGCCAGAGGGCAAAGGAGCCGAGGGTCCCGAGACGAGGCAGAAGCCGGAGAAGCGCAGACACGACGTTGGGAGAGGTTGCGTTAGGACAGGCGACTTGTTTTATCAGGTGAGTCACTCCCCGATTCAAAGAGAAAACTGATTTTTGGTAGAGTGTTGATTTTGCAAATTCAAACGTCCAGGTAAAAGTTAGCTAACCAAAGGGGAAGGTTAAAGAAACATGCCTGAAGTACTGTCCACTTTAGCGGGGCTTTTCAGCTGCGGTAGACAGTCCTTGGAATATGGCCAAAGTGCACCGCCTGGGGGAACGCCGGCTTATGATATGTATGCAAAATATGGTGTGGGTGCGATAATATTTTGTGAAATTTGGCATAAGCAAACTAGAAAGCAACCCGACCATCAGTGGCCGATTAATGGTAGTTTTGAGATTGGGAGGATAGATAACCTAGAAAGGGTGCTAATTAGAAAGAAAGCGCGACCTGCAGCTTTTGAGACTGTCAAAGATTGGAGGAGGGAAGCAATGCTCCGACTTAGGAGAAGAGAGAATCATGCGCGTAGGCACAAAACGAAGCTTGAGGTAGCAGAAGAAAAGAAAGAGGAGGTGTGGACGGCAAGTCTAAGACGGGAAGGGAGACGTGACCAGATGAACATAGAAAGAACATACCCGCAGCGGGAACTACACATAGCAGACGAATTAATGGAACATTTGTTAACTAACACGGCTCTCATACCCCCTCCCGTAGCCCAAGCACTTCCCCTCACGCAAGCGTTAACCCAAGCCCCACCCACAGCACGAGCACTCCCACAAGTGCAGACCGCGGACACACAATTTCCCAGCATCCAGGAAGGCCCTTCACAGATGCCACCTGTGTCACTTGTCCCATCCGCACCTCCCGCTCCAGAAACAGATTCAGCACCATCCGCCCGGCCCGAAGTCGAAATTGAGACCGGGGAGGCGAGAGGCGGGGCTGAAGGAACAGGATTTGGACGGGTAACTCGAAGCGCGATCAGCAAAGAAAGAAAGATTGAATTACGGCAAGAGGCAGAAATGTACATAGAAGGAAATGATGGGACGGCAGCATTGGCCTCATTGTATGGGTACCGAAGAAGCGACGAGAGACAGGTAGTGTTGGAATGCATGGGGGAAATTTTGGTGGGAGAATGGAAAAAGATACTCGGGAATTTACCGCCACAGCGATTGTTAGATTTGAATAAGTTAGCACGCAGTGAGCAAAAAGATGAGGATGTAAGAAAACATGTGCACAAACTCATTGAAGTAAAAAATGAAATGGAAGACAGATATGCTGAGATGTTTACTACACCTGAATATAGTAGTGAGTATATTAAGAAAGGTAGGAAGGAGGCGTCAAGATTGAATATGAAAAAATCATGGCCGAGAGTTTTTCCAGGTGGTACAAAGCATTTGCCGGTACCGAGACAAATAGGTGATAAACAAAGATTGCAGGTATGGGTAGGGGAAACAATGCGATGGATGTCGAACAAAAGAACGTCAGTAAAGGAAGTAAGTGAGATATATAATGGGTACCCATTGGAGATGAGAAAAGAAGCGATGCAAACGATAGTAGGGGTGTTACTGCAGCAGGTCATTGGATACAATAGAGGTAGAGGAAATGCACAAGGCAGAGGAAATTTGAATAATATGCATGGGGTGTCATTGGGATTAAATCAATGTGCGTATTGTAAGGAGGAAGGACACTGGCGAGCACAATGCCCGCACCTACAGAATAGAGGTGGGTTTGGTCAGAGAAGGCCTCATAGAGGACATCAGGGGTCAAACGGCCCAAGCAGAAATAACATGCAGCAGCAGCAGCAGGGATATACCAATGCAGGTACTCAAACCCAATCCTATGGTCAAAACCAAGCGCAACAGAACCAGGCATTGAACCAACGTGTTTCGAACCAAAATCAGGGCGGGCAGGGCCAACAGAGAAATGATCAGAGTGGAGGACATCGAGGGGGAATTGGGAATATTTTTGATACAAAACCAAACACGTATTATAGCAGTAGCGGTGACTACACATCGGACGATGTGTTATTTTCGCAATAGGACAGCCCACGGCAGGTGTCGGAACCAGTGTCTATTCCCGTGAATCAGAGAGGCCCTACGTAGAAATGAGAGTCGGGAATAAGGAGCACCGTTTCCTTGTAGATACAGGGGCACAGAAGTGCTCGATAGACCACCACTTGGTTCCGGAGATACCACTGTCGGGACAGAAGAATGTTTCTGTAGGGTTCGCAGGTACACCAGTAATTAAGCCCATGTCCGAAGCTGTCCCAATTACAATAGGACCATTTACGGAACAGTGTCCATTTCTTTTGACAGAAAATTGTGGAGAGAACTTGCTAGGATTACATTTGTTGAGAAAATTGGGGGCAGTCATACATTGTACGGCAGACGGGGTGTTCCTCACGATGTGGCCTCACGATGCACCGGTGACGGAATTTATGTCAAAAGAATTGCCAGTAGAGCTAAGTAGAGTACCAACCTGTCTGTGGGCAATGCATGATAACGATGTAGGGTGCTTGAAAATAGAGCCAGCAAAAATAACTTTGAAAGAAGGTGTCACACTACCACGAATTCCACAGTATAACATTTCTGTTGAAGGTGAGAAGGGATTGAAAAGCATTGTTACTGACCTGGTGAGATTGGGGGTGGTTGAGGAAATTGCAGGTAGCACGTGCAACAGCCCGATTCTTCCAGTTTACAAGAAATGAGGCAATGAGGTACCCTATCGTTTCATAATTGATCTGCGCGCATTAAACAAAGTGGTAGACCCACAATTCCCTTTGGTCCCAGATGTCACAACAATACTGACAATGATACCGGCCACTGCAGAATACTTTAGTGTAGTCGATTTGAAGAACGCGTTCTTTAGCATTCCAGTGGATAAAAGCAGTAGATATCTGTTCGCGTTCACTCTAGGAGGTCGATCATTTACATTCACACGCATTCCACAAGGATACACAGAAAGCCCGAGCATTTACAGCAGAGCGCTAAAAGAGCAGCTAGACATGCTAGAATTACCCAAAGGTTGTGTACTCTTGCAGTACATAGATGACTTGTTATTAGCTGCTGACACGAAAGAGATCTGTAAAGAAAGTACTATATTACTATTGACACACTTAGCGACCCATGGTCATAAGGCAAGTTTGAAGAAATTCCAGTATAATCAGAAGGAAGTGTCTTATTTGGGTTACCTACTTTCAAAAGAAGGGAGAAGATTAACACCAGAACGCATAGAAAGTATTTCTAGTATGCCTATTCCAAAAATTCAAAAAGGATTGAGAGCTGTAATAGGCATGGCCTCTTATTGTCGGCAGTCGATCAGTAATTTTGCGTTGATTGTGAAGCCGATGATAAGATTGACTACAAAGGATGCAGAGATGCCTTTACAGTGGGATGAGGAATGTCAGAAAGCGTTTGAGCAATTGAAAGCTGCATTGTGTGCTGCGCCAGTTTTAGGCACTCCTAACTATAAAAAGATCTTTAGACTATTTGTGAGTGAGAGTGAAGGATGTGCATTGGCGGTTTTGACACAGGAACAAGGTGGAAGAAATAGGCCGTGCAGCTATTTTTCTTGCGCATTGGACCCTGTAGCGCGCGCACTACCACGATGTTTGCGATCTGACGCAGCGGCTGCTGCGTCAGTGAAACAAACGGAAGGAATGGTATTGGAGCACACTTTAATTCTGATGGTGCCACATGCTATAGACATTCTATTAAATAGGACACAGACGCAACACCTCACTTCAGCTAGACTGACAAGATATGAGCTCATCTTGTTTGCACCCCACATCCGAATTATGAGGTGTAGCGCATTGAATCTTGCAGAATTAATGCCACTGCCCATAGCAGAAATTGGTGACAACAAATCACCAGCCCATGATTGTTTAATGATCACTGAAGAAGAATCAAAGGGAAGGATTGACTTGAGCGATATCCCACAGAAAGAGCCAGATGGGGAGTTATTTTGTGATGGCTCTTGTTTTAAATTACCTGATGGCACATCAACGGCCACATATGCAATTACTACCCTAAAGAGTGTTGTAGAAAGCAGAAGAATCCCCTACAATTCGGCGCAGGCCGCAGAAATAATAGCACTGACCCGAGCCTGTGAACTCTCTGAGAATTTGAACGTGAATATTTATACTGACAGCCAGTACGCCTTTGGCGTGGTTCATAACTTTTGGCCGACTTTGGGCTGAGAGGGGTTTCTTGACATCACATGGGGCCAGGATGCAGCAAGGCCCTTTGATTGTGCGATTGTTGTCTGCACTCACGTTTCCAAAGCGCCTAGCTATAGTGAAGTGCGAGGCGCATAAGAAAGTAACATGTAGAGTGGGAGAGGGAAACGCATTTGCAGACAGGATTGCGAAGCAAACAGCCACAGATTTAGGGAATAAAATGATGACAGTACAGACTGAGGAAGTACCTTGTATGATAGAGAATGGAGTTGCCACAGTCAAAGAAATGCAGGCTGAGGCCACGACCGAAGAGATTCAGGGGTGGGCTGAGGGCACTGCTAAGTTAGATTTGGAAGGATGTTGGGTGGACAAGAAAACAAAGAACTGGATGTTGCCAAATTGTTACGTGACTGCAATGGTTATAATGGTGCATAGCCCTGCCCACATTTGCGCGAAGAAAATGGTACAGCATTTATCCACAGTATGGAAAAACGAGCACATAAAAAAGAATGCAGAAAGACTAGTGCAGAATTGTATTACGTGCCTGCAACACAATGTAGGGAAGGGAACCGTGACTCCAGCAGGTAGTTTCGGCCCACCCTCTATGCCATTTGAGGTGGTCCATTTTGATTTCATAGAAATGGAAAGGTGCCAGAACTACAAATATGTGTTAGTGCTAATTTGTGCATTCAGCAAGTGGGTGGAGGCATATCCTTTAAAAAACTGTACTGCCATGTCCACAGCAAAAGTAATGTTAAAAGAGTATTTATCCCGGTTTGGGTTGCCCCGTGTCCTGTGGTCAGACAACGGCCCCCACTTTGTGGGCGCAGTAGTGCTACAGATCTGTGCAGGTCTGCAGATAGAGAAGAGATTCCACAGTTCCAGGCATCCCTGTTCTGCCGGGCTTGTGGAGAGACATAACGGAATCTTGAAGTCAAAGATAGCAGAAATCTGCGCTGGGAGCAAGTTGAGTTGGGTGGATGCATTACCCCTAGCGCTGTTGTGTATGCGCACGTCTGTGCAGGCTAAGACTGGGCTCTCCCCCTATGAGATTATAATGGGGAGACCAGCAAATGTATGGTGCGCACCAGAGCCCAAAAAATTATGTGAGGTCGAGCATCCTATGTTAAGCACGTACTGTGGGCTTTTAATACAGAAGTTGCGTTTGATTCATCAGCAGGTGCAGGAGGCGTTACCAGTGCGATATACCGGACCGGGGCACTCGCTGGAGCCTGGAAGCTGGGTCCTGATTAAAAACTTTGAACGGAAGACAGCATTAGCACTCAGGTGGCGTGGCCCCTACCAAGTACTTTTGGCGACGCAAACGGCCATCCGAGTAGACGGACGGAAGGCATGGATCCATGCAACACATGCAAAAAGATTCCCAGAACTGCTGACAACTTCCGACGACCAGAGAAAGGAAACGGTCTCGGAAACGAAAGAAACTGTTGCCAGTCCAATGCCACAGCATCAGCCTGAGCGAAAAGTGAAAGTTGAAACAAAGCGCAAGCGAGAAGTGAAACTCGAAACAGAGCCTGAGGAGGCTGCCAGTATGGGGAAAGGGCGAAAAGTGCCCCAACGGTGCTCAACAGAAACAACATCACTGCCGAGCGACACAAACCCTGGATGGCAAACACGAGCAGAAACAACGCGTGTACCCCTTTGGCGCCCACCAGTTTCTGCAAATGCACCAAAGCCAAAGAAAGAAACTACATCATTGCCACGGCGCTCATCGCTACCCATCATTGTGCCACAGGCTGACTATGAGCATAATACTGGAAATGCAACGGCACTATTCACGGATCATACAATACTAGGAGTGAATCGGTATAATTTGCGGCCTCGACAGGAAAAGTGATCCACAGATCTTTGGTGCTTTTCTTTTGCCTTTGGTTCCACTCACGGATGGAGTAGGAGCCAGGGGCGTAGAGGAGAGAAGTGTGAGAATTGTGCAAGTCGGACAATTCAAGACTCACGGCTCCTCGGTGCGCTTATAAAAGTACATGTGTCAGGAGCCAGAGAAGGACAAGCTGGACGCACATAAGTACTAAGGCTGATAGAGTACATGTGTCCTAAACCAGAGCGGGACAAGCTGGATGCATAGTACTCTATCAATAAAGAACTGTTCAGAAATCATTTGAGCAGTGGGAGAAAGAACAACTAATCTTGCTCGAAGTGGATAAATGATCTAGGCTGTGAAAAGGCTGGCAGAATTGAACTGTGTCATTTTTTCGTTGAACTTTTCTGCCATCAAGAACGAGAGACATTTGCGATGAACTTTGCCAGCAAGAAGAAGGACGATGAAGAACAAGTCAAGACTGGTTTCAGCCTCCTCCTGCACCCCTGCTGAAAAGATAATAGATTTAGAGACTGTAAATTTAGGGAAAAAGCATGGTAAAAGGAATAAGGTACTGATTTGGACATTGGTCCTGTGTTTCTTAAGTATGGTAGTACCAACAATAACAGCTATTACACTATGGTTCCTGGAGTACGTTCACCCATTAGAAACACTTTTGCCAAAAGCAGCTACTGAAAGCCCGGTTCATGTAATCACTGGTACTTTGCCCCCAATGGAAGAGAGACATAGAGAAGGATACGGCAACAAAACATTGTTGCTCATCATGAACATGACCCATGCGGTTTTAAAGAAAAAAGATTGCTGGGTTTGCGCCCATTTACCACAGCACGGTGGGAAAGGGATAGGCTGGTATGTACAACCGTTTCCATTGATTTATTCATGTGAAGTAATATTAAGTGCAATGTTCTTTGGGAAATGGAACAAGAGTAATACGGGTCAGCTAGATGAGACCAATATGAATGAATTTGAGGAAGTGATCATGAGACCTGTGGGTTGTTCCATATTCCAAAATATTCGCGTGTTTGCACTAGAACCTATGAGAAAGAATACACGAAAGATAACAAGACTAGATAGATTAAATAGGCAAAATAGACCAACCCCGCCAGCAGAAAAAACTGGCTACCAGTCATTTGGTCGACAACCAAATGGTCGAATGACCATTTGGTCGACACCAAATGGTCGAAATCCAAATGGTCGAATTATTTTTTTTTTCCATTATTTTTTGTTTGGGGGGGGGGGGGTTCCCCCCCCAACCCCACTTTTGAAAAATTATTTTTTTTTTTAACCAAACAAAACAAAAATATATATATAAATAAATAAATAAAACATTTCGACCATTTTTTTTTCGACCATTTGGTTTCGACCAAATGGTCATTCGATCTTTTTTTTTCGACCAAATGAGCGGACACCGAAAAAACATCAGTAATGACATTTCGAATGAGGGATGAATGGAACAAAGATGCTGTGCCCCCTGCCTATACAGTGGATCACAGCCCCAAAACTGCTCCCCTATGTCTACAGAAAAAGGGTTCCTACAAAGTAGGAACGTTTAGCAACTGCTTAAACACAGTGGTCTTAAAACACGAAATAGAACCCATGTACGTAGGGGACCCTGTTTACTTTATATGTGGAGAAAAAGCATATCCATGCTTAACTAGGAACTGGGGAGGTACATGCTACCTAGGTCTACTGTTTCCAGGAGTGTTCCTCTTGGAGACAGCAGAAGTAGCCAGACGAACAAAAGGTAGAACTCAAAGGAGTAGCGAGGATGGAATGATAGCAATGGATATAGCCAAATCATTTATACCATTCTTGTCCCAAATAGAGAATTCTTACAATATAAGAAAACTGTCTGGAATATTACAAAAAACAATAGATTCAACAACGGATATTTTATTGAATATGACGTTAGAAGAAAAAGGAATAAGACTAATGGCACTTCAAAACAGGATGGCTCTCGATATTATATTAGTTGATTGTGGGGGAGTTTGCAAACTCGTAAAAACTGCATGCTGTGTGTATATAGATGATTACTCCCCTACGATATTTAAAGCGATCTGGAAACTACATATCATAAGTTCCACACTCTCCACTGAAGAAGGGGGTTGGGGGATAGGATCCTGGTTTTGGGGATTATTGCGGTCTTGGGGATGGAAGTTAATTTCGATACTAATGATGGTACTTGGGATATTCATAACATGCTGCTGTTGCATACAATGCTTACCAACAGTCTGCACTGAAATAACTGATGGATGTACTAAGGGATGTATGCACATGGTGTCGAGAGGAAAACAAATGCATGGCCGAAATAACAGAGACACTGAGGAAACAAAAACAGTAAAACAATTCATGGCGATAGACATTAATGATGAAGATGGTTTAGACATTGATACCCCAGACTTATCCTCATTGGAGGAGGATACAACAAATGAATAAGACATTTGGCATACGGCCAAAAGGAGGGTTTGTCAATCTGGAAAAATGAATACACTTCATTTGAATGACAGACGTAACTTGATGGCCGTGGGCCAACCGTTTTATGCACCGAATTATAGAAATATAAACTGCTATGCTTGACCAACAAGCGGCCATTTTAAATGTAGCAAGAATCACCATTTTGCTTCTTAACCATTGCTCATTGCTTTCTGTCTAAAACTGCTTTGCAGCTTGCAATTCATGTGAATTCTGCTTAGTCTGCTCAACTGTTAACATTGTTGTCTGAATATGAAAGGACAAGGTTGCGGGACTGAAGAGTTTGTTGAAACTCTGCATGAGTAGCCCAGAGAGGAATGCCCACGCTCCCTCTCTGTAGCCTTGGGAGAGAGCTGCAGGGCATTTAATCACTTCACAGCTGCCAGCCAGTCTCGTACGATGGTAGAATATGTTAGAATAAAAACAGCTAAAGGCTTGAATTATGCTCTTCCTACGGCCCCCCCTCGCAAAACCCTTTAGAACGTGTCGGCTCCCAGGACACAAATAGTACCTCATAGATAGCAAAGCTTGGAATGTGACTCTTCCCCCGTGTGCAGCTTGCTTCCAAGAACAGAACCACCGTGTTCTGTTCAACAACTAAAAGATGCCTCCGCACTTTCTAATTGCACATTGTTACGAGAATAGACATGGAAAGTGTCATAATCGTCATACGCGTCGGATATGTCCATCGTCATCCCGAGTTCAAAAGAACTTAATAAAGAGGGGTGTTAAACATGACATTGCTGATTGTATGATATGCATTTTGTATATATGTAACTGATGTACGTAATTCGCTCTCTTGCGTCCCTCGAGGTCTAGGAAACTCACGTCACGGGGCGTGAGATCAGAATTGGCCAATTGATACTATTTTTGCTTGCAATAAACTCTAGCATTGGGAATTTGAACCTTGTGTCTGGCGCATCTTTTCGTGTATGGTTATTGCCTTGTTTCCATACCACGAGGGACCCCTAGGGACCCCTTTCACACTAGCTATGGCCTTTGGCCATGGCCAGTGGCCACAGCCTTTTGCCATGGTCCCTTGACATGTTGCCCTAATAGGTGTTGTTGGGGACCACTAGCTTTTGACCATGTCCACTTTCCATATTGCACCATTAGGTTCCTTAAAGTAACCCAGTAGCCATAGTCTTCGGCATCACCCATTACCCGCACCTAGCGGTAACATTCCATTTTCTTTTGCATTAATCACCTTTTTTTAACGCTTTTAAAAAAACATTTTCCAATAACCACAGTTAGTATAACCCTGATAATAATAATGTACTACAAATAACCCTGGTTCTCATAAAATAACCACTGTTATTCATAAAATAACCACAGTCATTCATGTGATGCATTTTCATTCCCGATCCCGTTTTTTACTTTAACCCTGGTTTTATGAAAATAACCCTGGTTATGAGAAAACGTTTGAGCTCTGAATTTGGTCCCAAGCCTCCCCCCTCCAACTAGCCAATTTCACATTGTGTCCTCTTTCCCTCTCCCCACCTGCAGCCTGATGCCATTTCCTCCTTTTTCCTCCTCCAAAAGCCACTTTTCGTTTTTGCCTAACCCCAGTTATTTCAGAAATAACCCCAGTTATCGCTCACATCGAACAAATAAGTTGTTTCGTATCTAGTCAAATTCCATGCAGCGCTTTTTTCCTGTGTGCTGTGTGGAAATCTGCACTTTTTCTCTAAGGGGAAATCATTCGGAGTAGGCCAAAAAATGATGTTTTTGTACTTTCTTAATAACTTTTTCATTTTATTAACACGTCTTTCCCATAATTTCCGGAATACGGGGGGCTGTGACAAACTTCATGTTTGCAAAATATCAGCCAAATAAGTTAAAGGTTATTAGCAATTACATTTTTGGGTTTCCTATTGAACTTGATACTCGCCATACTATAATATATTCTATGAAAAAATATTAGGTAAGAGAGAGTTAAGGTGATCGGATTTAACATGAAAAAAACATAGCAACAAAACCTTTGAAATTCAGTGGAAAAAATCTTTGTTATGAGAGAGTTAAGGTGATCAGATTTAATTCAACAAAACCTTTGAAATTCAGGGCTAGCATTTAGCAGGTGCACATTAACTTTGCACCCCGTTGCGTAGCATATGACCACAATGATGACAACAGAGATGACATCACTGATCACATCATTTAAAGTGGACTTGCTTCAAATGCGAGTGCTGAATTTATGTTGAAAAGTGATCACCTTACTACTCTCTTAACTAACGTTTTTTGTATCCTGCTGCCTTTTGAATGTTGCCTCTATTATCAATCTTGCTGCCCTTCAATGTTTGACACTGTGTTGAATCTGGCTGTCCTGTGAAGTTTCCCACTGCTTCAAATCCTGCTGTGCTCATCCAACTAACCACCTCCTGCTCCTGCTCCTCTCCACCATTCCTCCCACACACCACACATGCTCAATGGCCAGCCATACCACACACAACATGCAAGCCACACATCCGCCACAAGAACAAAAAGCCACAAACAACCCAGTCGCTGGACGTTACCCCTCCAGACACAACAAGGCTAGCGAAGATAATCAAAGCACACTCAGAAAGCTGACACATACAGACACCAGTTTCTCCTGGTTCTGCAAGCACTAACAGAAGAGCACAACTTCTATCCTATCCCTTTTCCCTCACTAACCTGCCCCACCCACTTTCTTACAGAGCCGTGTGAGCACCTGGAGACCATGCAAATGGTAGCGGTGCACAGTATAAATCAACATAACATAACTGTAAATGTTTCCACTAATAGGTTTCTTTGGGGCCCACTAGCCCTTGCCTATGCCCATGGCCAGTGGTTATGTCCTTCTGCCATGCCCACTGTACATGTTGTAACATTAGGTTTCTTTGTGGCCCTCTGGCCGTTACCTACACCCATGGCTAGTGGTTATGGCCTTCTGCCATGCCCACTGTACATGTTTGATTGATTTGATTTTTATGTATTTGTAACGCGCACCAAATGAACTTAATCGTATATTGGCGCACATGACATCGACAAAGGCAGATGATATAGATCAAAGCAGTGCCCCCAGAATACAAAGGGCCATCTACCTAAACAGAAAAGTTTTCAGTGCTCGGTGAAATTGCAAGAGAGAGCTCATTGTCCTGAGTTGTAGAGAATTCCATAACCTGGGACCAAAGACAGAAAATCTTCTGTCACCTCGAGATGTGTAAACTGATTGAGGAATGACCAAAAGATGACTGTCACTGGAGTGTAGTTGTCTCATCGGGTGATATGGCTGAATTAGCTCTCTTAAGTACAGAGGAGCAATGCCATTTATTCATTTAAAGATGTAAATATCATGTTGCAACAATAGGTTCCTTTGTGTCCCATTAGCCATAGCCTTTGGCTGTGGTCACTGTACACGTTGCACCAATAGGTTTCTTTGGGGCCCATTAGCTGTGGCCTATGGCCCTGGCCATTGGCACAAAGAGCCATTAGCCCCTGCCTAGTAGATGGAGTAACTGTAGGTGTAAAATGTTCTTTTTGTTTCATTCCCTCCCGATTCCCCCGATAATGGCATTGAACCACACATAAAACGGCAATGAACTTCCCATGCCTGTGATATTCCCCTGATCATCAGAAAACGTTTGAAAATAAAAAAAAACTCACCCCAGTCCTCTCTGGCACTCACCAAGTGCCTTCCTCCTCTTTCCATGGTCCCCCCCACTCCCCTCAGCTGCTTTTTCCCTCCCAGGCTCTTTCCCATTACCCCCTTTCACTCTTTGGTTCATGTGACACAATTTATTTTCCGAGCGTGTCTCCCGTTGTAGCCACGGGAATCTTGCGAGATTCCCCTGGTATTCCCCAGATAATCCCAACACGTTTGAACTGTAACTGGCTCTCCAGGCCACCCCCAAGTCTCCAATTTCACATCCTCTTTCCCCTCCCCACCTCTAGCCTGATGCTATTGCATAATTTGTCCTCCTCCAAATAGCTTTTTGAGCTCTTTTTGTTTTTGCATTCCCCGGGTAATCGCTTGCATCGAGCAGAAAAAACAATGGCAGTTTTTCATTTCTGAAAAGGCTCTCTGCTGCAAAGCACCATGGGGAGACATAGCTATTCTTTTGGGAGCAGGGGGAAATAAAGTCAACACTTCGTGCCCAAGTTGTTTCTTATTTGGTCTAAATCCACCCAGCAGTTTTTGTGGTTCGTCTTTACCAAATTTTGACTTTTTCTCTTTGGGAAAATGAATGGGAGTAGGCTGAAAACTGCTTTTGTCTCTATCTTAATAACGTTTTAATTTTTTAACACATCTTTCCCAAACTGTTCAGTCTGGAATTAACCATGACAAACTATTGATTTGGAAAATGTCATCCAAATCCATCATGCAAGTCAAAAGTAATTAACAAAAGAAATTTTAGGATTTCTTATGACTTAAGTGCTGCCCTATAATATATATATATATATATATATATATATATATATATATATATATATATATATATATATATATATATGTTACCTGGGGTTTCAGAAGTTTTTTAGACGACTTTGTCTAGCACTTTAATGGTAGACACGTTCAAGATTGATGATGTATTATTGCTGTATCTGTTTTTGGAATTGTGTGTACAATGGTGGTTCATGTATGTGGTCCATATTGCAGTTTTCCTTTTGTTGTTGAGTGAAACCGTTTCTACTATTGTATATAGACTGTGGAAGTCTAAGAGGTATCCAATAGGATTGATGAAGTTAAATTGAAGGTTACATATAGCGTTACTACGTTTATTATTCTGTAGCTCATCATTGGATTATTATTTTGCACTAGGAGTAGATTTTACATTCATGCTTATTTGTACTTGCACTATGCACTTTCATCTATGAACTTGAACATGTATTTTTACTTAGTAACATCAATTCAAGAGTTTTTTACAATAACGAACCTTGATGATTAGTGACTTTGCTTATGCCTTATGCGATATTTGATATTTTCTTGTGTATGTATTAGCATTTTATCTTCCTTTTTGATACATGCTATCTATTCATTTCTTACATTATTGCACTTACGTTATTTGCACTAGACATGAGATATATTTATGCAGGTCATTGCATTTATGACTGTTCGCTTTACTTTATTGATGGTCAGAGCCTACTTTTTTTCTAATTTGCACTTGCATTTTTTGCACGTCTTGGCTGTGTTTCCCCCTATCCCTAGACTACCTAGTTTATTTGCGTGTAATCTGTATCCCCTCATTGCAGTGGCACTATATTAAGGCCAAATTAGCCTACACTGCTAAGATTAACATCCAGGACATCAAAGATGACATCACATCCCTGGGCCACTTGTTTTTGTTCACTGAAATATATAAGCCAGGTGTTTTTTTTCACTGACAGTCAGAATATTAAAATTGAAAATGTGCTATGTATCTAGACGTTAACCTTATCATATGTTCTTAAAGTACTTTCCTCAAGGTTTGGTCTCAGCTCATGGTGCACATACATGTGGAAATGAGCAGGCCTCAAACACACAATTAATTTGTATACATGAAGATAAAATTTAATGTTATTAAGATTTTCTGATGATGCTGTTTCTTTCTTCCTTTCTTTAGTTTCCCTGTATGTGCCTCTGATTTGTATGCATTGTGGTTCTTCATATGTATTGTTTGTACTAGCACAAGTGTTGTAAGTCTTGAATTGTTAGCAAGTTATTACATATTTTAGATTACACAAAACTCTGATAAGGTAGCATTCATTATTGTACTATCCAAAATTACAAGATTATAACTATTGTACTGCAGTCATTGCCTATGTTTATATATGATTAGGTTTCTGTATTGACAACAACACTCCAATACAATGATTTTAGATGAGTACATTCTTTAATAGATTAAGTAGTTCCTGATAGGTCTCCCGATCACTCCTGAAATCTTGTTACCAACAATATAAACACAACTCCGTCTAGGAACTTTTCATCAAAATGTATTTCACACATGATGTCATCAGTGATGTCATTAATGACATTTGTGATGTCATCTTTGATGCCCTGGGTGTTAGTCTTAGCAGTACACGGTGGTGGCGCGAGTTATGGTTGCTGGTGAATTGCTGGGGGTTTTCGGTTTTACTTGTAACCATAACGTCCCTTTAACAACGTCTTTTCATTGAATTTCATAGGTTTTTATTAGTGCAACTTAACCATAACGTCCCTTTAACCATGTTTTTTCATTGAATTTCATAGGTTTTTATTAGTGCAATTTAACCATAACATCCCTTTAACAACATTTTTTCAGTGAATTTAATGGGTTTTTACCAGTGCATGCTATTTTCCTACAACTTACTAATATACTTACCCAATATAGCAATATTTCTGTCCAATTTACAAAGTGTCACCATAAAACTCTGCCATTTCCCACCTTCTAGAACCATTTTTAACACTTCTATACACTTTATGCAACTATTTCAACTGGTTTTGCATCCGTAGACGTCTACGAAGATCTGACTTCATTGCGAACCTTCCGGACAGTGCCACATGACCATAGGCTGGCGCCCGGCATGATGACGTATCCGAGAACCTGTCCGCACTTCACGATAAAATACTCGCTTCGCGGACAGTTCGGAACTGTATTTTCTACTGATCTAGGAACTTTCAACTTCAAAATTTCTCTTGCACAGCTCCTACACCTATTGCTACTCATTATCCATTAACAATCTAGTATACAGTAGATACTTTTAGCAAAACTGCTATTTATCTTAAAATGGCATCATCTAATGCCATCCCTCTTCCCCAAGAGCCACCACCACTGCTGTAATCAAGGAGCATGAGAAACACTGCCCCCGACCTTAGAAATAACAGACGTGCAACATGTTCCCCTGTCCACCTGCCCCTCAATATTAATGTTTGGTGCCTCTTCCCTCATTTCCCTCCCCACCTTTCGTTCTAAGCTCTCCTGCCAAAAAAAAACAAATACACCCGAAAACAACAAAAGAAATGTTCCTTTAGGAACCACCTTCCACAGTTAAAAAATAGAACTAAAAAAAAACGTATAGACTCCATTTACTTTACATTGCTCAGTAAAGTACATAGACTCAATAAGATTTTCCAACATTTCCATTTGCATTTTGTGTTATGCAGGAACTCGGGGTGCTAAAAAAAAAAGGATTTTTCTTACGACGGTCCCGTCTAGGAAGGAAAATCCTTTTCCAAGATGGGCACCATGGAAAGGGAAGGCGGGGTTCCATACAGGGCCCCTCTTCGCTTTCCATGGCAGCCTACAGAAGGCGAAAAGAGAACCCTATGACCATATTACCACAAGCACATTTTCCTTCCCTTTCAAACCTACCCCAATTTCGAATAACTTTACCACAAAGCCAGTCCCAGGTGGACATGGCCATTTTTAACCCCATGTGTTGTCCCTCGTTGTCATGGCCAGTAGCCAGATTGTCCGGATCATGACCATATTCCATGACCCAGACAATGTGGCCACTGCCCATGGCCACAGGCTACACCTCAGTCACGAAAGGTATATCACTATTTTTTGTACCTACATTATGACACTTGTCAAAAAATAAAACACAGACACGTTTGCAAAACCATGCTTTAAGGTCCTTGCCAATGCTCCTTACACAAGTTTCCTGGAAATCCACCTATGTTTTATTTTTTCAAATATGTCAAATGTATGCACATACAATAGTCATATAAATTAGCCCCCACTTGACAAAATCCATTCAGACTTTGCAAAAACATGTATATCTAGATTTAAAACCTTTTTTCAAACTTTTGTGTAGATTTGTCAAATTGCACTACATTTATAAGCCTTTACAATATTTTCGGATTCCCCCCTCTAATTTTGCCCCCTCTTAAAGAATCCCACCAGACTTTGCAAAAACATTTATATCTAGATCTATAATCTTTTTGCAAACCTTTGTGTAGATTAGTCAAATGGCACCACATTTATAAGCCTTTACAATATTTTGGGACCCCCCCTATAATTTTGCCCCCTCTTGACAAAATCCTACCAAACTTCGCAAAAACATTTATGTCTAGATCGATTATCAGTTTGCCAATTTAACTGTAGATTCGTCAAATGGCACCTCATTTATAAGCCTTTACATTATTTTGGGACCCCCCTCTAATTTTGCACCCTCTTGACAGAATCCCACCAAACTTTGCAAACTCATTCGGAATCAGGTCAAGAAGATCATTGAAAAATGTCATGCAGTTTCATTAAGTCACGCCAAAGTTATAAGCCATCCAACAACTGCTTTTCACCAACCCTGTAATGCAGAACTGTCTGCGAACTTCACAGGACTGTACGTGAACATCCTGACGGTTCTCGAACTTTCAAAGGTGAAAAACACCAGTCTTTTTGCTTCTTGCAGCCATATCCCATCCCATCCTCATCACCCCTCACCTCCCCAGAGATTATTTGATAAGTTTGATAAATGCAATGTTGTGTTTTTTTACATGTTTTTACCGCAATGTCCGCGGACACGGCCGCTGACCGTGAATCCAACATGGCGGGCGTTTCCACAAATCTGACGTATTTCACGCTTTTCACCATCCAATCGGTGGACGTGTCCGATGTCCGAGAACACCATGTTGCCTTCTAAGCCATTCGGAATCCTGTCCGCAGACCGAACAGGGAAGTGAGTCTGCGGACTGAACCCAAATATCAGCAATTTTTTTGGACCTACTTTTTGGTTGTTTTAAAAAAAACTACTGGACGGATTTCCACCTAATTTACAGAAGCATGCTTTCGGGACCAAGCCGCCGCTCCGGCTGCAAATTTGGTGAAAATCCGTCCAGCAGTTTGGGCTGTAGGCGTGAGCAAAGTTCATCTCCATTCAGTCTATGGGAAAAAAAGACATTTTGGGACCCCCACTATAACTTTGCCCCCCCCCCGGACAAAGCCTCACCAAACTTTGCAAAGAAATTCAGTGCGGGCCTATACCTTTTTTGCAAAGTTTGGTGAGGATTCATCCAGGGGGAGGGAAGTTATAAGCCACCCAAAAAGTGCTCTTCTACGATGATACCTCAATCCCTTCCTCCCCTCACGACCAACTTGTACAAATCCCCGATTCCCCACAATATTGATCCACTTCTGCTACCCCTTCCCTTTTCATAATAGTATCTATTAATGTGTGGAAATGAAGGATGATATGTAAATTGTTCCTGAGTTTGTATGTGGCTTTTCCTTTGTTTTTAAAATCCTGTTATGACTCAGCGGCGCACAGTACTGGTAGGAATTACCGCAATTAAGCAAAAGGAAGGTTCCTACGGACACCGCACCTGCCCGGCCTATCCACAATCACAATGGAGGCATCCGTACCACGCCAGTACGAACCGCATGTCTGCATCTTGTGAACCACCTATAACTAGTTGTGGGAACGGACGTTTTTCCGTTGCACAAGTACAGGCATGCGTATCTCTTCCTCTGTCTCCTGGTAACACGGCCCCTGTCCAGCATATCCAGAGAAACTTGTGATGAACTTTAAGTAGTTCGAGGCACCCACCCACGTCCTACAGGTAGCTGTACACATAAACATTCCACCTGCTATACCCTACAAACACCCAGCGTGTCCCAAAATGGTTGGCACACGTGTGTCATACTATTAATCAGTCCAGAGATCCCAACGGTGTACATTGGACACCTATGCATATGCGCACAAAGTATTCCGTCCAAAACGCATCCTGTGGACAGCCATCCCAATAGAGAACATTTGCGACATCACCATGCGACCGCACCCACACGCAGGACACAATCCGGACCATCGGACAGTGGAAAAGTAAAATGTTTTGCAATCTGCAGAGTGTTATTGGTAAAGTACACGCTTACAAACACCCCACAATGTGCCATTGGACATGTATGTATTTGGTTCAAAGATGTAGGCCTATTTGCCGGTTGCAAGGTCTCCACAGCAACCCTTCAAAAGGTCACACCCCAGAACTGCTCCGCATTCTGTTTGTAGCTTTTCAGAACAGAGTACCGACCCACATAGCTTTGGGCTGATTTTGGAACAATTTCTGCTATGCTACGCTACCTTTGCAAGTAATGGCAACCATGTCAGCCCGGCTCACTGCACACAGTAATGGAGAAATGTATTAACGCCCCTTCCTGTGAACCACACCCTCAGTACCGATAATCCCCACTGTCCCATTTCCATGGGCAGCAGGCTGAAAACGGTAGTATGTGGCACATGCGTTTCCCCAAGTACTGCTAAGGCGGCGGGCCAGTAAAGCAGGAACAGTCCCTCTTCCCTTTCCACTATCGTCTTTCCAGCACCCCCTGGTACTGGTAAGTAGTGACACACGCATCCATTAATCACATTAAAGAGCTCTCCATGTACTCCATGTAACACTATCAGTTCTGTACAACATTCCTCTGCATAGACACTACACCCAGAAATGTTATTGTGCAATCCCTTAGCCTCCACAGTCCCATTTCCATGCCCGCCATCCTCAAAATCCCTGGATGTGGCTTTTGTGCTGTGTGCGGGCGTGGGGGAATAAATTGCAACCAGGGTAGAGGATTTCGTCATTAGCAGTGGCTCTGAAAAGAGCCTTTTCTTTAGATGCTTCTAGAGAAACACCTTTATTTTCGGTTTTTATAGGGTTTTCTGTTTTCTTCTCCTTCTCACATTCTTACAGTAAACTTTTCAATGCCTCCTGTATATGGGCAAACAAAAGAGCATCACCAATGCTGGACAAAGGAATGGCATTTGCATGGAAAAACTCTTGCATTTCGAGAATTAACAATGTCATTGTTGCAGAAGAACATCCCATGAGCGGACAAAAGAAATCACACATGCTTCTGTTGATGAGACCCCTTTCAGCCTCTGGCTGCGAACAACATACATTAGGATAGTTCCATACTCTTCTTGGTGGTACGGCTGAGAAAACCACCTGCGCAGTTGGAAAAACCCTCTTCACTGCATTAATCAACCTCTTCAGTTGATGGAACAAACGTGAACAAGCCATGTAACCCAAATGCTTGCCGCCATAATGCATGACAACAACATGAACAGTAGCGAAACTGGCCACTTGACTGCGGACATGGACAGCGCACCACAATGGCCCACTCCTTCCAAACCAAAATCACCATCAAAGTGTCTTTCCTGGGCATACTTGTGCAGATCTACCACAAAGGCATCACCCAAGATCAAAACAATGCGTTTCTCCATGTCAGCCCGCCTCACTACGCAGAGTAATGAAAAACAGTATTACCGCCCCTTCCTGTGAACCACACCCTTAGTACCTGATTGGATAATCCCCACAGTCCCATTTCCATTGGCCAGCATGGTGAGAAGCATAGACTGTGGTACGTGCGCTTGCCCAAGTACTGCGAGGGCTGCACCCCAGTAAAGCAGGAGCAGTCCTTCTTCCCTTTACACAATTTCTTTTCCAGCACTATCTCATTGCGTACTGTTAAATAGTCACACACGCATCCACCAATCACAGGCAAGACCTCTGCACCCAGCACAATTATTTCTATACAGCACTCCATATGTACTGTTAAAAATTCAGATTGCAAGTTTTGGGATTATTCGCAAGCACCTCCAGTAGAAAGTTCTGTGAAACTATTCAAGACTTCTGCATCCAGATTCATCCACACCGCTAGGAGTGGGGGAATGCATTTCAACCAGGGTTGGGGATTTCGTCTGTGGTGGTGGCTCTGAAAAAGAGCCTTTTTAAAATATATATATATATTTTTTAACGTGCTTGCACAGAACCTTGTTTGTTTTTGCTGTTTATCTAAGTTTCTGTTTTCTTTTCCTCCTTACATTTTAACAGGATTCTCTTCAACGCTTCTTGCACAGTGTAAAACAACACAGCATTGCCAATGGCGGTCAAAGAAATGCCATTTGCATGGCACCAGTATAAATTTCGCTCATTAATGATGTCATAGTCAGTGGAGAACATCCCAGCAGTGCACATAAAGTGACACATGCTTCTGTTTATAAGACACCTTTCGACCTCTGGCTGGGGACAAATTACACTGGCATGGTCCCATGCTCCTCTAGGTGTTATGCTTGAGAAAACCACCTTGGCAGTGGGAAAAATCTGCATCACTGCGTTCATCAACTTCTTTAGGTGACGGAGCAAACGTCCACATGACATGTACCCCAAATGTTCAGCTCCATAATGCACCACGACAACATCAACAGTACTGACAGAAGCCACACTTCTGCAAAGGTCAACCATACCGCCGAAACTGCACTCATAGAGAGTGCCCCAGAAAGCCTCCACTCCTTTCAACTCAAAATTAACAGCAATGCCTCTTTGCACGGCATACCTGTGCAGATCTTCCACAAAGGTATCACCCACGATCAGCACTCTGCGTCTCTTCATCTCTGCCAACCTCACTACACAGAGTATTGGGAAAAAATATTACTGCCCCTTCCTGTGAAGCACACCCTCGACACCCGATTGGATAATCCCCACAGTTCCATTTCCATGACCACCATGCTGAGAAGGGCAGAATGTGGCATGTGCGCTTTCCCAGCTACAGCGAGGGCCGCACTCCAGTAAAGCAGGGACAGTCCTTCTTCCCTTTCCACTATTGTTTTTTCAGCACGCCCTCATTAGATACTATCAAATAGTCACACAGGCATGCAGCAATCACATCCAAGACCTCTGCATCGAACAGTATCATTTCTGTACAGCACTTCATATGTACCGTTACACACTCAGAGTACACGTCTCATGTGATTTGAAAGCACCTCCAGTTAAAAGTTCTCCAAAAGTATCCACATTTTCAGGATCCAGATTCACCCGGAGCGGCACCCTTCACCACTAAGTAGAGGTAGCAATATTGTTTTTCCTCCCAGCACTCCAGTAAGTGCAAAGAACCAATACTTGAAAGTGCAGTACAGTAGTCAGTAATCTGCGCAATGCACATTACCCAAGCACATAAAATATCCAGTTCAACCCTATCCACTTCTCTACACACAGTATTTCAATACAGCACTCAGTGGACATACTGCAGGAGTGTTCACACCGTAAGCTCCAGCCATGGACTAAAAACTGTAGGATGTGCTAATAATCACCACACCCATGGAACCAACTATGTATGCAATGCTCACAGACCACACACAGAACGCAACGATGTCAAACCTACTTGCAAGGAACCCACATAGTTGTCGGGGCAAGGGCTCCAGCCACGCATCCAAGACGCTAGGGCCTCACCACACACAACACAACGTAGTACACCCTATGTTTAAATGCTCATGTCATGTGCAATGCACTCCCCATCTGCAAATGAGCCTGCCAACTTTCATCCTGGCCACATGTTTGCATGCATGGCTGCATGACCTTGCGTTGGGTGTGTTGAATGGTATGTGGGTGGCTGTGTACATGGTCCATATTTTAAATGTATGATGCTGAGGACTTCCTTCCATGACACAATGTCTTAAAGCACTTCCTACAGCAAGGGTCATATAAGGGGCAAACCATAGCAAACGCAAATTCTCACAATTCTCCTTAATGTGCAGCATGTGCAGTGACCTACAGCATATGGTAATGTACGCATATCACCTCACTTTGGGTGTTCTACCAAGTCTAAAATGTCCTCCACAACCACTCTTTAAAGGTCACTACCATCGGAGAGATGCAGAATTAAACCTGCATGGCTGCATCATGTTGTGGTGGCTATCGTTAAGGCCTAGGCTCTTGGGTGCATGGTCTACGGCCTACAGCCTTTGGCCATGCACCCAAGAGTGCAGGCCTTGCCCACACCCACCACAACATAATAGAGTCACGAATGCAAACATGTGGCTAAGTATCACAATCCACAAACGTAACATAGGAAGGGTGTTATAAAGGGCAAACCAAAGAAAACACAAATGGTAACATGTGGCTCCCTAATGTGCGATAACCTACACCATTTGGTAATGTACGCATATCAGCTCACTTCTGCTGTTCTACCACATCTAAAATGTCTTCCACAACCATTCTTTAAAGGTCACCACCCTCGGAGAGATGCAGACTTAAAACTACATGGCTGCGTTATGTTGTGGTGGCTATGGTGAAGCCCTAGGCTCTTGGGTGCATGGCATACAGCCTATGGCCTTTCGCCATGCACCCAACAGTGTAACCCTTGCCGACACCCAGCACAACAGAGCCATGCAGGCAAACATGTGGCCAGGTACCACAATCCACAACATAACATAGGCAGCAACACTTCTACCCAACCCCCGCACCATAATACAGCAATGCATGCACACATGTAACAGTTACCCGAATCTACAAACATACCACAGTGTCCGGCACCCCTACCCACTTCTATTCACATAGCATTGTATTACTGGCAACACAACCACAAAATCTTCACAACGGTTGCCCTGCTCCCAGAGGTATACACGCATTTCACTGCGGTATTTTTCATCGCAGGTTTTTTCATCGCTGTTTTTATTTCGAAAAAAAACTAAATTAAATATATGGTTGTGGGTGTAAGGGAATACAAAGAAAAAACAAAAAAAACAATGAGTTTTTCGAGAAAAAAAACGGCGATGAAAAAACCTGCGATGAAAAATACCACGGCGAAATAACGTAGAACCCTCCCAGCACTCTATTAAGTGCACAAAACCAATACTTCATGGTGCAGTACAGTAGTCAGCATTCCGCGCAATGGACAGTACCCAAGCTGATAAAATATGCAGTTCAACCTTATCCACTGCTATGCACACAGTACTTCAACACTGCACCCACTGGACACACTGCAGGACTGTTCACTCCATCAGGTGCAGCATGGACTACACACTGTAGGATGTGCTAACAATCCTCACACCCATGGAACAAACAGTGTATGCAATGTTGACAAACCACACACACAAGGCAACAATGTGAAATCTACTTGCAACCAGGGCACATAGTTGTCGGTGCAAGGCTTCCACCCATCCATCGAAGGGGCTATAGCCTTACCACATGCAACACACCATAGTGCACTGTATGTTAAAATGCTCATGTTATGTGCAATGCACTCCCCTTCTGCCATTGATCTGCCATCAGTCACCAGCTATCACAGGCTGTCTGCATTCACCACACAAGGTAGTCGTCTGTGGAGGTACCCGCGAATTGGCGCAATACACGGATACTGCAGGCACACCCCAGTCTTCTTCCACCTAATGAGATATATCAGATGAACCACTTGTCACTCCCCCACCCTTTCCATCCCTTCTTCCCACCACCACATGGCGTAAACTATGTTTTCCTGGCCCTTCTGGTGCTGCACTCTACTCCGATACACCATGGCAGCGTTTCCCAAAAATGTTGACGCACAGCACGCTTCCCTCCAGCCAACCACCGGCCGCGTCCAATATACGCCGACATCACGGCGTACTGCAAGCCAATGAGACTTTTGTCCACGGAGCAAACAGGGAAATGGGTCAGCGGAGCAGAGCCAGATATCACACATTTTTTGAGACATACATTTCATTTCTTTGCAACAAAGTAACTGGTCGGATTTCCACCAAACACACAAAAGCATGCTTTTCGAACCAAGCCCCTGCTGCTGCCGCAAATTTGGTTAAAATTTTGCCCATTCAGCCTATGGAAAAAAAAATGTGGGACCCCCCCTATAACTTGCCCTCCCTCCACGAAACCTCACCCAACTTTCCCAAAACATTTAGCGGTCCCCATATTCTTTTGTTGGCAAAGTTGTATCCACATCCGTCCACGGGGAGCAAAGTTATAAACCGCCCAAAAAGTGGTCTTCCAATGGGTTTAGCAACTTAACCATAACTACACGGCCACTACCGCGGGCCGTGTATTGTATATATACACACCTTCCCTTGGTGTAGAATGGGCTCTACAAGTAATGCTTGAACAAGACCTAATATGTGTTTCCTCATAAATACTCTGATGTTTTAGGGACCACCCACATTGTTGATGGTCTATTCTATGCACACTCACCTGGATCTTTCTTGCACATTAGACAGTGTTTGCCACCACTCTCTCTTTATTACTTTCTGTCACCTTGGCTTTAATATATTTCTGTACAGTGGCATCTACTGCGCCATACCCATCACTGTTGCGTTCCCCTCAGGATCAACCCTGGGCCCTCTTTTCCTTACACTCTATACCTCCTCCCTTTTCAAACTAACCCCTCCCTTTGTCTTCTCCTTCCATCTCTCTACTGATGACCCCCAAATCTTCTGTAACGTGGGAATCTGCCCCCACCTCACCTAATATTCTGCTAAAAAGATGATCTCCACTCTTGTTGTCAGCAGACTGTACTACTGCTCCAGTCTCTTCATGGTACCTCTTGACCAAACTTTCTTCTAGTCTTCAAATCTAAACACAGGCTTAACCCCACTATCTGTCCGACTGTCTTGTGCTCCATCCCATGCACTATTCCATCCCAAACTCTTTTCAACCTTACTGTTCACTGCCCACCCCGTGCCTCTTCTGATTGTTCACTTTCCAGGCTCCTTGCCATAGGGAATCTTTACCAATCAA